>NW_021635355.1:0-362226 GCF_004799145.2 Neltuma alba
AGCAATTGAATTGGAAAATGACTTGTTCTCTGTTAATGGATTAACAATTTCATGTCATGCAGAACATGATGGCACATGATCAACCTGGAAAGCCCAAAAATATAAGAAGCTCTTTCTTCCTGAGTTCCTTGGCTACAACTTAGCTGAATGTGATTTCATAATGGTCCTGCTCTTGTTGGCCAACACTGGTTTGTGTTGCCATTCAGCTTAGCACATTGGATTTCCACGTAATAGACTCCATGAGGAACCATTTCGGAACCAAGGACAGAAAGCAGAAGAAGAAGGTTGTCATCAAAGACCCAGTGGAAATGGCTGTGGATGATGTGTAAGAAAAAACTCATTATCTTTACCCTAGTTTGAACTTGGAAAAATCATTAAACTTTCTATGTTGGTCCTGAATGTTGTTGCAGAGGAAGAGGCTCAATATTATACTGGACTTGGTCAAGCCAGGATTGGTTGGGAAAAAGCCAATGTCTCCCATGATATTTGCAGAAGTTCCCCAGCAGAATAACCTGTCAGTTTTGTCAAATTCGATTTCTGTGGGGTAAATGCACATGTCAGATGTGTTAACTAACTGTGCTGATATGTTGCGTCCACAGGAGGGATTGTGGGGTGCACTGCATGATGTGGCTGAGAAGATGGGAACCTGGTGTGACCCTTACCTACACAGAGGAAGAAGTTGCTGGCTTTGTCGTGACCTGACATGGTGGTTGGTCAATCATGAACAGAATGAAAAACGTGACGAGGCATTGGCCCTATTCGACGACCACAACCAACCAAGAGCACAAAGTCCAAGAAAAGGCGTCGGTCTTAGGTGTCTCGATGTTAGGGTCATAATTCACTTGTCCTCTGTTAGATTGCTGTATGTAATGTGCATTGTAGGCTGACCAAAAATTTACTGTGTATTGTTTGGTTAACAGAGATTGGTGTCCATAAATGATGATAGTTGAGAACCATGATGCCAATTTATTCCCCAGTGACATGAATGAATCTGGTTTTTAACCACACAAAACAGATGATGACAACAACCCCATTGGACATGTGCTATTGGTTTCCATTTTTTGTTCAGGTCACTAAATTTACTTCAATATATCCTGTGGTATCCAACAGAAAATGACACGAAGTGAAGCGAATATGACAGCGATAATGACAAGGATCACCTGGTCTGATTTTACAACATCAGTTCAACACGGCTGTCAGCTTATGCTGATAGCATCACTGCCAATGACCAGAACAAAATTAAAAATGACACGAAGTGAGCGAATATGACAGCGATAATGACAAGGATCACCTGGTCTGATTTTAAAACATCAGTTCAACACGGCTGTCAGCTTATGCTGATAGCATCACTGCCAATGACCAGAACAAATTTAAAAATGACACGAAGTGAAGCGAATATGACAGCGATAATGACAAGGATCCACCTGGTCTGATTTTACAACATCAGTTCAACACGGCTGTCAGCTTATGCTGATAGTATCACTGCCAATGACCAGAACAAATTTAAAAATGACAACAAGTAATGCGCCATTAACAAAAGCTAACATCCCCATAACAGTAACTTCCTTTCATGTATTCAACAAGTGGACATTAAGATACTAGCCACACTTAATGCTCCGTTATCACTGAAATTCTATCAGCTTACTTACAAAAAATGTTTCCACCTAGCTCCTAACTACAACCCCAGTCCCAAAAAAGTTGACAAGGGCGGAGCATACAACACTATGTACACCAAAAATGACCCATCCCCACTACTCGAAACTTCATGATGGGTTAGGATTTCTGCAATTCCTCCCTGTGTGTCCAGGCTGGTGGCATCTTCCACAGTGGTATATCCGTTTGTTCTGGAACTGTGATTCATCCCTGTTTACTTTTGGCCTTCCTGGTGGTCGGGATGTCATGGGAGGTAGCAAGAAACTTGCTCACTGACATTTTCTATTCTATAGTAGTCATTTGGGTGAGGCATGTCTGTTGTTACCACAGGAATCATACTGCGAGCATAGATCTTTTCTTGTGATGACTTTTTATAGCAATTATCAATATAATCATAAACATTGCCGTGCACAATCTTGATGGCAGCACAAGCATGGGAACAAGGGATCCCCGTCATTTGCCAAGATCTGCAACTGCATTGGTGTAGTCCAAGATCAACCCGATGGTCTCCACGTGATGTTGTCACCTTCACTCTTCCCCCACCATAATTTTCAGCATACATATGGTCAGACCCAGCCACCATATCCAGCACCTTACTCTCTATATTTGGACCAACGCAATTCTTCCATTTGGTCATACCCACATAGGAGGCATGCAGCTTTCTTGCAACTTTATCTCGGTGCTCATAGATCAATTGGGGTACAGTATGCTTTCTCTCATTCACCATCCATGCATTGAATGATTCTGCTATATTGGTTGTAATATTGTCCCATCTTTTATATGGGAACTACTTTTAGCCCACCTATCTACATCCCCATGATGAATAAGCCAATCAAATAGCCTTGGAGAAAAGGATCTCATGTCATCCATTGCTGCCTCAAATTTCTCATCCGTCCTTGCGTATGCAATTTTATCCAATAAATATAGTGCATCCTCCTTTGATCGGCCATTTGTCCTTGTTTGCCCCTTATTCATTTTCATAACTTCTGAACTAAAATTCTCCTTGATGTGTCTATAACAAAAGGCATGCCTTTGACCCACAAAGATTGATGCCACTCCTCCGATGATAGCATTGTGTCGATCTGATACAATCGTTACTTCCACAGAAACCCAGGATTTTTTTTTTCATCATATAGAAAACCACGTCCAGTCATCTAGTGTTTCTCCCTTCACAATTGCAATTGCAAATGGCAGCCAGCAGCCGTTATCTGCATCATAAGCTGAAGCTGACAACATTGTCCCCTTGTATGGTCCGCTTAAGTGAGTTCCATCAACATACATAATATGCCTCGCGCCACCCAGAAAACCCTCAATGCATGCCCCGTAGGCAATGAAAACACGCTCAAACCGGTTCCCAATAGCAGTCCATTCAGCCACTGATTTTTCATCTGTTTCCTTTATCCTTTCGCATAGCCATGGTATGAGCATGTATGATTGTTCAGGCCTGCCATATATGTCTTCCAGGACTTCTCTCTTGCTCTATAAGCCTGTTTATATGTTAGATCAATCCCATACTCTCGTTTCAACCTCTTCCTTATCTCAGAAGTGCGCTTGTCTGCATGATCCCTCATCTCATCAATTATTATTGATGAGTTCAAACTAGCTCTTCCACTATGCATCACGTCCAAGCTATCTTGGGCAGAATGAACATGCCGGTTTATAAATGTCGTCACTTGTAGCACATCACAACTCTTCCCCACATGATTTGCACATAGCTTCCATGGACAACCCTCAACTTTACACCTTATCGACATGAATTCCTTGCTATTCCTCATATACTTGGCCACAAACTTGTTTGCAAGTGCAAACTTGTATACAGACACCCGAAATACATCTACACTAGGAAAACGTTGGCCCACTCCTGTTAAAAGTCCCCTCCATTCCGCATGAACCATCTCACTACCATCCGTATCTTCAGCTCCGATAGATTTATCCACATTAGGGGGCCCACTTATTTCATCATTGTCACATTCACGAGCATTTTCTTCACTGAGCCAGCCATAATCACAACACAAACTAATGGGAGACGCATCCAGTTCCGTTTGCTGTGACATGCCCATGAATCTCTCTGTTCTGCATTCATAATGACAAGACTCGTTAACATAAATGACAAGAAGAAATTCATAAATGACAACAAATAGTTAGGACAAACTTCCACTTACATTTCTACATTGTCCCTTGGTTGGGGACCCACTTGTCTTTTTTCGGCGACATACACATGACCGCTGTTCCCATGTATTGAAAGAGGTTATACATTTCAGCATTGTCATGAAGGTCAATCAATGTCTTCTCATCAAAGGCCACTGTGTACTTAATGTCATAATTTCTTCCATCGCCACCAATCCACTCAGATATCATTAGCCTCAATTCATCAAGTGTCAGCCCATCCTTAATGCTTCTTAACCTCACGCCACCTCCATTATATCTCACTTCACCTTCACCATTTGTCACAAATTTCCCTCCCACATGAAAATAACAGAACAGCTCCTTCCCACAAGATGACCCAGCTTCGAAATTCATTTATCTTCATTACCTGCACTAATGATAACATAACAGAAGTCGAATGATTATATGACTTAATACCATCATCATCAACTTACACGACCAACTTAGGGTTTGACACATTTATGCTTATAATTGCAACAAAACAATCATTTCTTTCCTGTCCACACTAATGCTTCATTTTCTCAGAATCAATCCACTCCATTATTCGAAATCTCCCTCCAACATTGTCCATTTATCTGACACTAATCACTCTAACCCACTTGTGACGCCATCAAACCCCTCTCCCTCAGTGTTTTTCCTTCCCCGTGCATTCACCCTATGATCACCGTCCTTCCCCCACACTTTCTATATACCCACGCCGTCTCCATGCTTCGCCACCCTCTCCACCTCAAAACCATCCCCCATTGACGACATTGCCATCCAATGGGAAGAGGAAAATCAACCGGCGCATAAAGGAGAGGGACAAAAGACACAGGCGAACAATATAGTCACTGGATACTAACCTCGCTTCCGTCGTCAGTTGTTGCTTCGCGCGTTCATGCTCCCACGTTCGTGGTCCCTCCCCACTTTTTCCTCCAGCTCACCACAACTTGCCACTTCCACCGGTCACTTTTTCGGTTTGCATATGAGGGGCTGTTTTGTAATTGTGCAACATTTGCATAATCCCAAATCAGGCGGCAACACTTCCTATCTGGTAATACATTTGCTTAGCTTCCATTCTGGCATTTTATTATTTCAGCCTTCTTTATCTGTCATTTTCCCATATATATATTGATGACTCCATCTCCCTAGTTAAGTTGATCAGCCGGCCGCGAAAACAAATCCCCGCTTTCCATCTTCGTTTTCTGCATTGCCTCTTCCAACCAGCGGCCCACTGCTCCACTGCGAAGCTTGCAGGAGATGCGTCTCCAGTCTTCCTCTTCCTCTTCGTTTTTCTGCAAGTTCGTTGCGTTCTCCCAGTCCGTCGTGCGTTCTGCCCTCTCCCTCTCCAACTCGGCTACTCCACCAAACAAAGGAGATCGCCGTTGAACCCACGGTCACCTGCATGCATTCTGCAATTCGTGCGTTCTGCACTCTCCCTCTCCCAGTTCGTCGTGCATTCTTCCTTCTTCGATAGTTCCACGGAATATAGGTAAGTTCGAGAAATTTGTTATTCTATATGTGCTGCAAATGGAATGTGGGTTTGCTAAATTGCGAAGTGGTGTTTTCTCATAATAGGATGTGGTTATTTGGCACCCTCGAGGAGGCTGAAAATCGAAAAGCGGTGATGAGTGATGGAGGTTTGGGAAGTGAAACTGTTGAAAGCTTGGATCTCGGTTAACTCTTTGAATATACCTATTCAGATCTATGGGAGACGGATTGAAGAATCAGAGTAAAACCAACTTTACGGTGCCTTGCTGTAAACATGGTCGAATGGAAACCTTTGTCTTGGATTTATAAGGCAAAAAAGCTTTGGTTCTTCTCTTTTCTGTTAACCTCATTGTAGTCTTCATGGGGTGTAAATGGTCTGATTGATGGATATGGAATAGGTGCTATGCTGTTTGTTTTGATTTTTGCTTCATGGAGTACCTGAAATATGAGATATATGTGTGAATTTGTAACGAAGGATCTGGTTAGATAGATTTTCACTGTTTGAATCTCTGGCTTTAGTTCGTCTAGTGCTTATCGCAGTGTTCTTAAAGGTTAAATGGGGCTTTAGCTTTTTCTTCTCTCAAGATATGATTGCCATTGATAGAGGTGGTGTTTTTTGGGCTCAACTATGTTTCCTGCAGTAAGCTTTGTTGAAGTTTGGAGTTTTTGGAAATTGTTGCTCAGTATTGTAACTTAGCTTCTTTGATTAAGGAGTTCAACTATGGAGTTCATCAATGGGTTTGTGGCCTTTATGGTTGGGTTTTATGCCCCCCAATCCCAGTTTTTCTTTTGCTTTGTTCATGGCCATCTTGATGGATATTTACCTCGTGCTCATCTTCTCTGTCGCCATGCTTATCTTCTCTGCTGCCACGGAAAAGCTCCAGAGCTATTTTGGCATCAGAAGATTGCTGTTTTGGTTGTTGTTTTGGGTTGGAAGAATTGTTTTCCAGTTTATGTATGTTCTTTGTTTTTTCTGTTTTTGCATTTTGTTTTTCTGGGAACTTTGAGGTGTACTAGTTTACTTTTTTAATACAATGCCTTTCTGAGCAAAAAAAAAAAAAAAAGAGCATAAATTCATAAATTCTGGGTGGCAACTAAGTTCTTGGTTGAATGGTGATTCATTTCTGGCCTACGCAAATATGATTCGAACTTGGAAAAGCTTGTGAAATTTCTGTAATTGTACTTGTTGCATCACATCTGATTAAGTACCAACAAAGTGATAAATGGCCTATGCCTGGAATGGCCAGTCTAGTTTCTTCCAATTTAAAGGTATCTTTTTTATATCCTGTTATATGTTGAATGACATGCTGATAAATGGCTTAACATCTGGTTCTTGCATAGCATAAATTTTGTAGTGTAGAGTATTGAAATTTTATGTTAATGATTAGGAGTCCTTACGAAGTATCCTTTATAAGGTTATTATTATTCAATTGCCGCGGAATAAGAAGACCCAACCAGTGAAACAATCAGATACAAAGAGAACAAGAAGAGATCGTGGAGAGCTGTTTGAACTTTGAAACATAGCCTAATTGGGCCCCAAAGCAGCTTGTCCAGGAGACTGACGAGCTAGCTGTAAGTTCTTATGCTCTTTGTTTTTCTGGCCTTTTTTTTTTTTTTTTTTGCTTTGCAGTGTGGGTGTATTTGGTTGTATCAGTATGATGATGAGAGGAACAACAAATTTAGTGAATTTTGTTATTATATTGTTTTTCCTTCGTTGCTGACATTCTGAGATTGTTTTGAAGATAATTGCTGAATTTGAGTGTAATAGGGTATAGTTCTCTGACTCTTGGCAATTGATATCCGACTTGATTTTTCGTTGAGCATTAATTCTTCTAACATAATATTCTAACTTGCTTTGCTACTCTAAAATTCCTGAAGCTTTAAAGAAAGGATGCAATGTAATTTTAGTTTTGATGCAATATAATTTTTCAGTTTTCCAATGCTCTGTATCTACCGTCTCCTGATATAATATGGCTACAATTTAGAAATGACCCACATGTTTATCCTCATTCATTATTTATATATATAGATATATTATTGAAATTGGCGATTGATATTAGTATTATTTAAATTTACTATATGTTTGTTATTTAAGGTTTTTTACCTCTTGGGGCGGTACCAATCACTCTCTTTGAGAGAGGTCACATGTTCAAACATGTACTGTATGTATGAGTGTTTAATTTGTGTGTTAATGCATTTATGTGTTCTTCATTTAGCTCCTACCTGAGAAAAAGAAAAGAAAAAGTTACTTGCTTCCTTGTCTATGTTCCATGTGCTTCGTACGTATATGCTCACATATCTATTGATTTCCTGCCTAGTATATTCTTATTCCATATATGTCCATTCATCTAATAGACTTGCACACTCATTTTCCTAATATTTTCTAGTACAATATTGTTGTCTCTTAGTTAAATCAAGAGTGACACCAAATCTAACTCTTAATTTCCCCCATCCCTTGGCGTGGATTTTCATTCTTATTTAATATCTCATATATCACTATACTTAGTAGAGGTACAACAGAAAGATGTCATAAAGGAGCTTCCCAAACCCTTGTCGGCATTAGTGACGTCTAGCTATATCTCAAACAAGAAAGTTGAAGAAGAGCAAGGGGTGAAGGTTTGCTACAAATAAATGGATCTCTGGAGGGAGTGATTGAAGAGCTAACGTTATACAGAACCAAAGATGGGCATATACTTTTGTTCAGACTGGAAGAGAATGAGCATCCATTTTAGTATTGATGCTTTTATTGTGGTTTTTGACTAGTTAATGTATTGATGACTTATTTTGATATGATGGTTGGATATGTAACTTGCCCGATAAATTGCTGGAAAGTAGTTATTATTGTTGTATATATTGAAAGGGCAACCTATGGCAAGAAAGCTATTCAATAAATGATTTTTGTTTTTTTGGGAAAAAAAAGGCCCATTCACGTCTGTTGCTGAAAAAAGTAAAAATTGTGAATTTTTACTTCTGTTCTAGAAAATAGAAGTAAAAAGTCATATTATTTACCTCTGTTATTGAAAAACAAAAGTAAAAAGTCCTCATATTTATTTCTGTTTTGGATAAAACAAATGAGAATAACGGCACTATTCTCGTCTATTATGCCAAAACAGAAGTAAATATTAGGACTTTTTACTTCTATTTGTAACAGACGAGAATAAAGGTATTATTCTCCTATGTTAAAAAACAGAAGTAAAAAAAGGGTATTTTTTACTACCCTTCTTTTTATATCCTCCCGAAACAGAATTTAAAGGTCCTCCACAATAGAAGTAAAAAGTCCGTGCTGTAGTAGTGTTATCTACTTTATATCTTGGATTCTTTGGCTTTTTTTTTTGACAAATTTATTACTGATTCAGTTTATTTTAACAGATATCACTTCTTACAATTAAAGTGCCAGTTTGTTTTAACATTTGTTTTTCAAATTCAAAAAGCCTTATCGGTGGTTTAATTTAACATTGATTACTCTTTTGTTGAACCCGGATGAGTCTATTTTCTTGACTCTACTGATGTTGTAAATTAAGTTTGATCTTTACATTTTACAGGACGCTTCTACAAGTGATCATGTGAATTTTGTTACTGTGGGAGAATCATGAAGAAGTGTGATATCCCCAAGAGTTCCATGTCTTCAAATAATACTAATAGTCTCGATTCTGATTTTTGAGTTTCTAATAGGGATAATTAATTTGGTAATCCTTAAAGTTTCTAAAGATTTTGAATCAGATCCCTATAGTTATATTTCTTTTTATCAAAACCTTATACTTCGTTTCGTTAAAGCTTTAAGTCCTTCTGTTAATTAACTTCCCAGAAACTATTACTTATGATGATAGAGATTCAGGTGGCATCAAAGCGGCTCCATAGATATCAATTAATGCTTGCATTCTCTCTCCCCACTAAAAAGCTCATGGCTCTCTCTCTCTCTCTCTCTCTCTCTCTGGAAACCAATTCAGGAGCAACAAGCCTCCTTCTTCAACTGGCGATAGTTAACAGTATCTCAATCTTAAAAGCTGTTTTTAACAAGGAAGACAACATAGGCACCTATATAATTAAAGATGTGTACAATTAAAGATGTGTATAACCCAAGAGAAGAACCTTGAGCAAAGTTCTCTACATCAGACCCCTTCTCATACTCATTCAATGACCTTGTATCTTTTTTGAACAAGAAGATTGATAAAACTGTTGAAAGGGTCTATAGTCTAGAGAAGAAACTCTTGAAGCAAATTCAAGGTAATAATTGTTGAGTGCTAATTTCTTTCTGAAAATCTGTTCAAGTGAAATATTTTCTACCAGAAAAAAATAACCTTATATCAGTAGTTTGAGATGTGTTGGTTGGATTGTTTCAACAATTAGATTATTGGTGCTGGGCATCAACTTTGTAATTTAATTTGTCAGTATGTGCTTATTTTGATACTGGCAACTTTTTTCATATTTCACAGATTCCACACCTCCCACCAATGTGGCAAGCCTTCAGCAACATCACCGTTGGAATACACACAACATAGAAGCAGGGCGCTAATGTTAACGGAGGAGTAGAACCAGTTGAAGGAAGAGTCCTCTTTCTTCTCAGCGGGCAGAGACAAACTGGTCCGAAAGATGAGAGACAAATGCAAGCATTGATATCTATAGAACTGCTTCAATGCCATGTCACTCTCTTTCATCATCATTAACAGTGTTTGAAGTATTAATTAGTAGAAGGACTTGTAGCTCTAACAGAATGAAATATAAGGATTCAATAAAAAGAAATAAAATTAGAGGGACCCAAATCAAAATCTCATAAAACTTTAAGGACTGCCAAATTAGTTGTCCCTTTCTAATATTAAGATAAAAATGATGGTGGCGCACTTTTAATTTCTTAGGATATATTGAATGGGAGGAGGACAAGATACTGAATATGGGAAATGTTTAGCGAATTTGGGTGTGGAGGAGAGAAACTATATATGAGAAGTGGAAGGGCCATAATTTTTTTTTTAAAAAAATAGTATATTAAAATATTGATATCTAAATAATTAAATGATTAGCAAATTTGGGTGTGTGGAGGAGAGAAACTATATACGAGAAGCGGAAGGGCCATAATTTTTTTTTTTAAAAATATTGATATCTAAATAATTAATATCAAAGTGATGTGGTACTATTTTGGAGATAAATTATGACCCATTGGATCAATTTTATAATGGTTCGTATATGTACACAAGAATAATAAAGAATTTCTATTAAATTCATATGAACTAGCGTATCACGATTCATGAAGGGATAAGAGAGTCGGCACTTCAAAGGTATCTAAACTCTCATTCATCTATCATGGATTTCTGAATGTCCATTAGTCTTTCTATTCTCTTTGTCCTTAATTAGTTAGTATTTGGGAAGCATGAATGGCATAGGCTAAATAGTTTACACAGCTTTTATTTTCTTATATGTAATATTTACTATCATTTTATACTTATTGTCATCTTTTATGTTTAGCACGCAGTCTTATCAATCATCATTCACCATTATATTTCACATGAAGTTTTTAACAGGAAATAATTCTAAAAAATATCTAACATAACTTTTGTCATTTATTCTTTTTAAATTTTCCTTTAATTTAAATGCTAAACTCAACAAAATGCTATTTGATTATTTATAGGAGCTGCAGGATGTGAGGCCAGAGAAAGATGACCATCTTCCTATTTCACAACTCCTTACTCAATAACACTTGAAAAAATAGGATTATCTGAAGATAGAACATTGAATCAATACTGAATAAATAATAATAATAGTAATAATAATAATATTATTATTATAAATATAAATATAAATATTCCCTCCGTTCTAAATACAGTGCCTGGTAGAACTTCAAATTGTGAGTAATCTTTAATTTAGTGTTGATAAGGTGGATTCTAGATTCAACAGAAAAACGATGAAAAACATCTGTGCAACCCGCTCTTAGTATGCCAAAAATACAAAATAACACTTAGCGACACAATAAATAAAATAGAACCTCACGTTATAATGTGAATTCTTAAATATACGATCTTCCTATGTGCAATTATAAAATTAAACGTAGGGACTATCAAACTATAACTTTCGTTCCGTCCCTAGTTTATATGGCACATCAATCCATATATGGGTAAAAAATTAAGTTTGTTCACGCATCCAAATAATTAACTCACACTGCCAACTAATGATGCTCAGATGACCTTTTAAATAATGCTGGAAGTGGTAACGAATTTTATATGATAGGAAATAGAATGTCAGGTCAAGGAAATTGCAAGCAAAAGGCGTTTATATATATATTTTTTTTTTGGGGGCCATCCTGCTGTTAGATTAAATTTAACCTTTCTAAAATTACTTATAAAATTTCACATTATTAAAAATAAATAAAGTCAAAATTACTACATTTTGATCATAACAGTTTAAAACTGCAATAAAAAATATTTAAAACATAATTTTAAAAAATATTATAACTCGATGACTCACATTTCAATTTAATAGTGAAGATGGATACTGTGAAAAGGGATTGTATGGAATGGGTAAATGGCAGAAGCCTTATCCAAAGCCTAGAACTCTTACCTAAGGATTTCTCCTGAACTAAGCCCACGTGAATTTATTCTGAATAACACGGTGGAAAACCAACAGCACTACACATTCTCAATCAACATTTTGATTCAGATTATGACTCTGATATGAAGCGTTACAAATAATAATTCTGTAATAACCTCAATTAATTAGCCAGCGTTCAATAACGTTAAATAGAAAAAAATATTTCTTTCTGACCAGCATTTTTAAATATGATACCCAGAATGATCTTGAAAATAATATTTGAGAAAATACTTAATTTTTGGTAATACAATAATTTAATTATTTCATATTTAATACCGTACGTTAACACAAAATTCATTATTTAATTATCAATTGTTTCATATTTAATAGAGAATATATGTACGACAACACATGTCACCACTCATTTTGCAATAGAGAGTGTTTTATCATTCAAAATATCTGGCAAACATTTTTTTAAAAAAAACTATATATCACATAGATAAAGACATAAAGTATACAATATGCACCCCTCCGCACATCGCATGGTGGAGAAGACCTTAGTTTCTCTTATTAGAGAGATTAAATGAGTGTTGCTTTAAATTTTAAATTAAGGGTATTATGCAATTTTCTGCTTTTAAACTCACCAAGAAAGTATGCACACGTGTCTTTATAATTTTTTAAAATTTATTTATGGCATGCTTCCTTAATTTGATCTTTATTCTTTTTTCGCGACTCAATTATCACAAAATAACTAACATTGATTTAAGAAAATGAATAAAATCTTATAACAATGATTTCATATTTTACTAGATAATGTTGGTATTTGATTATTTCATATTTTACATTTAGGCAAAAGTAGATTTCTCCAAAATTTCTTTTCACGTTTTGCTTTAACTAAATAAACAATCATCCTTGCTCATGTAATTTAAGGATTTCAAAAAGTCATTGATTAGTACCAATATAAAATTTTAGAAGTTGTACCTTGTATCCTTATCGATGGATTGTAATTACAAAGGATCATATATAAAATACTCCTCTAGTTCTTAATATAAAACCTAATTGTTGAGTTGATCTTAGTCCTAAATGTAAAACATATTTCCTATATTTATTAATTTTTTTAAATTACTCCTATTGATACTCTTTCAACTACAATCAAGTAAGAAAAGGAGAGTGGGTAAACCGTTTAGAGTTGGATCTTATAAGTAAAATGCACAAGTTTAGAAACATGCCAGGTGCCATGGCGGATTTGTCGAACCACCACAGCAGATTTTACAGAATCACATTTCCTTCATTTGGTGCTGTTTGTTCTTTAGTCTTTGATCTTGGCTCCATTTTTCTTGTGTCCTGCAATCAAAATTAGTTTAAATGAAATACCAATTGTCCTAGAAATTAATTAATAATAATTAATCACCAATTATGACAATTTTGACCCCATAAGACATTAACTCTATTCAAAGGCATCTAAACTATATTAGACACAAATATGCACAATTATACTCTTAATAACCCATGAAATGATGTAAAATAATATATAATAAATGGGTTAGATCAGTTATTTATTTGTTTCATTATTAATATTTCATTTTTATTTTATTTTATTAACATCATGAGTTAAAAGGTATGTGTTTTTTTCTTTTTCTTTTTTTTGGGGAATAAATTAAAGTTGATTTTACCTCTATTTCTATTGATAATATAATGTGTAGGGTAAAAAATTATCTAATTATCACTTTTATTTTATAATGATTTTCCGATTGACGAACTTCACTCGATGAAATTTTATATTGCTTTTCTCAAATTCCCCAATATATAGCAGCAATTAGTGGAGCACTTCTAACAATTCAAATCCATCAAATAATAATGGGGCGTTTTGAAGTTGTTTGTTGCCAAATTGATTGTGACTTTCAGTTCAACATGCCCTGCAAGTCAATCTGCTAATTATATATACCGAATAGCAATTTGGAATTGCTTTGCAATGCACATAAACCAACGTGATAACAACTTGCAATTACTTTGAAAATGTAATAGCAATGATGATAACTTAAGAAAAGTAATAATAATAGTAATGGACTTGGTCCTTGCGGTAATTGTAGCAAATAACCCAATTTTTTTACAATATAAACAAATTTCAATGTAGTAGTAATCCAAGTTTTACATTACAGGCAACAGGGATGCTTACAGCAAACTTTAAGAAAAACCGTGTCTAAAATCTATTCAAGTATAATACTATGCTATAAATATATAATTTAAAATGTGAAATCATTTTTGATCGGATGATTGATTTTGTCACTAATCAATTAGTGATGATCATTTTTGTGATAGAAAAAGTTTATTCACAAATTCTGTCACTAATTGATTAGGAATGAAATTTCATCACTAAATTTCATTGTTAAACTTCCTTGAAAATAATATTTGAGAAAATATTTAATTTTTGTAATACAATAATTTAATTATTTCATATTTAATAATTTTAACACAATATTCATTATTTAATTATCAATTATTTCATATTCAATGAAGAATATATGTATGACAACACATGTCACCATTCATTTTGCAATAGAGATTGTTTTTTCATTCAAAATATCGGCAAACATTAAAAAAAAAAAGATAATTATATATCACATAGGTAAAGTATATATACAATATGCACCGCTCCGCATATCGCATGGTGGAGAAGACCTTAGTTTCTCTTCATTAGAGAGATTAAATAAGTGTTGCTTTAAATTTTAAATTCAGGGTATTATGCAATTTTCTGCTTTTAAACTCACCAAGCTAGTATGCACACCTTTTTGTTTAATATTTTAGAAGTTATTTATGGCATGCTTCCTTAATTTGATCTTTATTCTTTTTTCGTGAGTCAAGATCATTTTATCTTTGCCTGTGCACATCTTTCTTCTTATTCTAGACTCAATTATCACAAAATAACTAATACTGATTTAAGAAAATGAATAAAATCTTATAACAATGATTTCATAATTCACTAGATAATGTTTGTAATTGATTATTTCATATTTTATATTTAGGAAAAAGTAGATATCTCTAAAATTTCTTTTCAGGTTTTGCTTTAACTAAATAAACAATGATCCATGCTTATATAATTTAAGGATTTCAAAAAGTCATTGATTAGTACCAATATAAAATTTTAGAAGTTGTACCTTGCATTCTCATCAATGGATTGTGATTACAAATTGGGTCCTTAATGTAAGACCTAATTGTTGAGTTAATCTTAGTTCTAAATGTAAGACATATTTCTCATATTTATTTTTTTTTTTTAAATTGTCCGATACTCTTCCAATCAAAATCAAGTAGAAGAGGGAGAGAGGATATTAATAAAGATGATTATGATGTTTTAGAAAAAAAATATCATATTGCTTATAATTAACTAACTCTCCTCACTTTTTTAATTTAATCAAATTAGTTAAATAGGTCTTATATTAAAAACAGGAGGAATACAAACTTGGCTTAAGTGCACACAAAAGACCGATTGTAACTTACAAGTCAAGCACGACAATATTTTCCATATTTCCATAGACTTCTGATATATTTGTTTGTTTCTTTGACATCTTCTCGCTAACGCTTTTTATGGGTAATCTCTAGTCATAGCCTGCCAAACTAGACCACAAAATAGAAGTTGTTTCGTGCGAAATGGTACATGACTTTGAGGTCTACTCACAAGTCAATTATTCCATGTAGCTATGAATATTGGGTGGTTGGTATAATGAACTCCTTAGAATTTTGATATATGCGTTTGTGAACAATAGGGACAAGATATGGCCTGCAAGATTGACCGTAAGCGAAATAATACAGTGAAAATGAAAATGTGGTTTAAGAAATTAAAGAAAAAAAGGTTTTTGTCATCATCAACATTATTTATGGGGTTATTCTATAACCCATACAATACGATGAAAATAAAAATAACTTCCTTGATGTGATAACAAGCCATTTGTAGTTCTTCATCATGATTTTCTTTTTCCTTCATTGCATCAACTTCTTCTAATGACCACTTGATGTTTGAAAAATCTACCATGCTTATGCCTAGTGAGTGCTCTTTAAATAAACATTATTTGACTATTAATGAGTGTATTAATAAAGGGAAAATAATGGAGAAATCATTTAATATATCTTATTGAAATATAAAATGAGATTTATTATGAAACATGTAAAAGTTTTTGTGACATTTATTATGAATTGAGGGAGTAGCTTAGCAGCACATACCAAATGGGTCCTTAGTCATAGTGAAACCTAAAAAGACTACTTACAACTCTACTTTACAACTTTACTTCTGAACGAAAAGCGTGCCTTATTAAGCTTGAAACTTCTATAAATGGTATCTTATATCTCCTCTTGATTAATTTATAATTAAATGTTTACTTAAGGATAATTTTTTAAAATTATTAATTTTATAACAATTTATATTATAAAAAATAAATTATATTCTCTCTATCCATTATGATCGAGTAAATAATTAAAGATTTTTTTTTGCCTCTTCCGTTCATGATTTCTCTTTATTTGGTTGTTAACCCAAATATATTCAAGATTAGTGTTTTGCCAATGTCATTGTTTGGCTAGTCTCAGAAATTAAGATGTTATTTATATGCTTTAAAATTAAAACACTTGCAAGATTAATAAGTTTACTGTTATAGGACTTATTGGAAATTTCTAATTTTTTTAATAAATTTAAAAACTCCTCAAATTCTTCCAAGGACATATTCTCTAAATTCTTAGAGCATGTTTAGTTGGCATTTTCCAGGATTTAGATTTAGATTATATATTTTCTTCCCTTTTTTTTTCCCACGTGACTTTTTTATACCCCGAAATCAAATAATGTAATGTTAAATTCATGGTCATCTACTGAATTTCTATCGTGTTAATTTAAATTTAAGATTGAGATCTATTATGCAATTTTATGCTTTTAGATTAGTATGCACATGTTTGTTTTTATTTTATTTCTTATATGCTTCTTAATTTGATCTTTACTATAACATACGGTGTTTCATTTTCAGCCTATTGGTGCGACAGCACCCTATCTTCTCTCTCAATTTAATTATCAACAGAATAAACATTTTTTTTAAAGGAATTAACTAAAAGTTTTAGAATCTTCTAAGAGATGATTTCATACTTTACTAGCTAACATTTTTATTGATTATTTCAGACTTAATATTCGGGAAAATTTGATAATCTCGGAAATTCCATTCATGCTTTGCTTTAATTTAAAAATATCCTTGCTTATATAATTTTAAGAATTTCAAAAATCATGAATTATTTCTTTTCGATGTGTAAAAACAATCATCAATTATTTTTTCCGGTGTATAAAAGTTCATCAATTATTACCAATATAAAATTTAACACATAACCAAATGAAGCTGTTTCTTTGCCATTCAAAAGGAGACATTTAGAAGCTGTTTCCGGCCAGATGAATTGTAACTACAACTGCAAATTTGACTTTAATGCACAATAGACAGATTGTGTTTTGCAAGTAAAACGCGTTAGTAGTTTCTCTATTTTCAAAGACCTTGATATATTTATTTGTTTCTTTGACATCTTCTTGATCGCTAATTTCTTTGGGTAATCTCTGGGTATATTCACAAAAGTATTTGAAGGCTAACTGCTAAAATGATTTTCATTTCAACAATAAAATTCAAACCTCACACTCCTTTAAAATATGTCCCATATTATATTCGTATAAATTAAACCAACTTTAATTTTGTTAATATGTTATCCTTCAATATGATTTTCAAAATGCTTTAAAACAATTGCACAAATGATCCCTTCAAGTTTGTGGCGTAGAAAGTGGATTATCGGATTCAGTTTCTGTGCCTTTTGAAATATACACACAAAAATACATACTATTTTTTTTTGCCACGTACAATCTATAAATTCTGAAACAAAAAATAATTAAATTCTGCACTATTCATGTGTTTTTGAAGTCAACTGTGGTATTCTCTTTTGGGTAAACTAAAATGATATTACGAAATTAAAATTACAAACATACGCACACATATGAGTTGTTTCGTTTGAAATTGAGTGTAACTTTGAGGTCTACTTACAAGTCAAGCGCTCCATATACCAATGCATACATACAATCAATTAAAGTTTGTAGACTTTTGATAGATATTTTGTTCATGCATGCTTCTTCCCACTAGTAATTATAATTTTTTTCCTCTGTATATGGCCTACAAGACTGACCATAAATGAAATAATGCAATGGAAATGAAAATGTGGTTCAGGAAGTGGAATTATACTCTCTCATTACTAATGTATTTATGGGGTCATTTCATCAACTTGTCTCTGGGGATAACTTTAATCTTTGGAACGCCGATTTCATTTATGTTCAACTCTTTGTTGGTATTAACTGGAATATATTTTGGTTTAGTGGTTTGTCAATATCTTTGTTTGGCTAGTCTTAAAGAAATTCAAATGTTATTTACACTTAGCTGTTATTTATAAATTTATTTTTGTGGATGTATTTTCATTTTGAAAATTCCCTAATTAAAATAAATTGAATTGAAGGCTGCTTGTAATAAAATAGATGATACACTAGTTGAAAATTGCAAATTGAGACTACATCAAAATTAACATTTTAAAAAAGGGATAAGGTGATTAAATACTCTAAAAGTATTCATGAAAAGACACCCAGCATCTTAAGTTTTTTTGTTTTTGCTCTTATCTGCCATTATATAAATTTCTTTATCCGTTATTGTATAAATATATGTATTATAACATGTCGTTCAGATCTGAGTTATCAGGTGTAACAAAATAATCTTTAAATTTCCATCCTGGAGCGTGTAATCTTGGCAAATACCGTTTTTAATTATACAATTTACTTTACTGCATGTGTATTGAAATATTATGTAGCAAAAAAAATGTTTATAGAAATATTAAAGCCACACAAGACAAACAGAAGAGAATATAAATCAATTTTAAACGAAGTACAATACAAAAAAGTAAAAAGCTTTTATTATTTGGAAGTCTGTAATTAATCACAATCACGCAATATATTTTATTTTAGTGTTCACTTTTTTATGGTTATCTTTTAATGTAGTCACGAGAGATGTCATTTTGCAATTTGAAATTTAACGTCCTCGCCTTGACTTTGATTTAGAATTGGAGAAGTATAAATGGACGTGTTTGTTAATTGCTGGATGCACAACACTTACAAATTTGACAAGTCTGCTGTGCGAAACATGGAAAAACCTCTTCCCTTTGTTTTCCTTTTCTTGCTTCATTGCTTCCTGTCCTGCTTAGCTTGGACTCAGACAAACATCACCACCGACATATCTGTGCTTCTTTGCCTTAAATCTCATATCACTTCGGATCCATACAATTTCTTAGCTAATTGGTCTGTCTCTTCTTCTCCTTGCAATTGGGTTGGTGTCACCTGCAATACTCGTCATGGAAGGGTCCATTCCTTGAATCTTGGTGGCATGGATCTTAAGGGTAGCATATCTCCACAACTAGGAAATCTCTCCTTTCTGGTTGATCTTGATCTCAGTGAAAACAACTTTCATGGTCAAATTCCTCAAGACTTAGTTCAATTACGTCGATTGAGACTGTTCAACTTGAGCTATAATGACTTTCATGGACAAGTTCCAACATGGATAGGAGATTTATCTATGCTTGAGCAGTTGAGTTTTCGAAATAACAGTCTCACTGGGTTTATTCCATTATCTCTATTCAATCTATCAAGGTTGGAGACTTTGGATTGGAATAATAATTTACTTGAAGGGACCATTCCATTTGAGGTGGGAAGACTTGAGCGATTGAACATCTTACGACTCGCGGGTAACAAACTTTCAAGAAACATTCCCCGAACAATATTCAACTTATCTTCGCTGGAGTTATTAAGTTTGTCATACAACAGTTTGTCAGGTATGCTTTTTATTATTTCCAATATTTATATTTGTGTTTTCTGAAAACTAGTCTATTTAATTATCAGGATATAAACTCTCAATCATCATAAGTTTGGGTTTTTTCCCCCAACTTTTTTGGCTATCTTTGCGCATTTCTTATAAGTTTTTGTTTTTTAAAAAATGTAGTTGTCACTATTCTTTTCAATAAATCACGAATTAGAACTGAAGTAGGTAGAATATTTGTTCTCGAGAATTCGTAAGAGCTAGCATAGGAATTATAAAGAATGCTGCTCTTATATCATTTTTTTTTTTGATACATCGGAAAGGAGCGATTATATCATTTAGAATGTCCAGAAAGATTGTTTTTTTCCTTCTCAAAACAATAAAGCCTTACAGTCCACGGATCTGGAGCATTCAGTTTTGATTTGGGCCGCCTAAATTATATTATAGTTTTAGTATTTATTAATTAATTATTATTTCTTCCAAAAAAAAAGGATTGTATTTAAATAATAAATTTTTCTTATGTATATTAATAAATAAAAAATACTAGACATGAAAAATAGATATACACAATTTATACTCACGGTTCGTATGTGAAATATCCATATTATCAAATTGATGGCTCGATATTGAACTTTGAGGGAATGCAAGTTTTTGTTCTTTTTATTTTCGCTTCTTTTGGTAAAGAAATAATTAGCTTTGAATCAAATATTAGCCTTGAAATTGTCTGTTTATATAGTAAGGCGATGAAACATAGAATTCAATTTTTCATTATTAATGATAAATAATTCTGTCCTAGTATTTTTTTTTCCCCTGTTAACCTATGCAAATTATATCATTGTGAGAGAAAAATTTGTTTAAATTCTTAGGAGTTACTTAGAAGATCATGACGTTTTAGAAGATACAGAAAATATCATGTCGGATAATTGAATGGGTTTTATTTGTGATTACGGTTTTTGAAGATACTGCAAAGCGCACAAGACTTGACCTCAAATCAAATCAAAATGCAAACCCCACACTTTAATTTTTTACATTTATTGGTGATATTATTTTTTTCTTGTTTGTGAAATAAAAAGCCATGGCGAGCTGAATTTTAAAAGTTTAAAATAGTTAGGACTGCTTTGTGACTCCACCAAAAATATTCACAAAGATGATTATAAATTAACATGGATCTGTTATCCGCTACACCAACAATCTTGATTGGAAAGTTTTTCTTAATGACGAAAAGCACCAGTTGGGATTCCGATATACATTTCTTTCTATAGCTTTTCATTTTTCATTTTGCCCCATATTTTCTTTTGAATGGAAGTTATTTTAATATAGACAATACACTAGAATTTAATAAACACACATAATTATTAACTTTAGAGTGTGTAATATTCGCAAATACCATTTTTACTGTTTGTTTATTGAAATTTTAAAAGGGCCCCATATAACACTACGTAGAGTCACATGGAATTAAAATGCCGGAGTATTTCTTACTTTTACCAATGATATTTTTATCTTGAGTCATTTGTGATTAGCTGTTTATATTTAGTGATATCCTTATAATACGAATAGTCTATTTATTTATATATATATTTTTTAGCTTCTCAAGCTTAAAAAAATAACTTTAAATGTATTGAAAACAAATATAACACACCACTCTGATTAATTTTAATTTGTCATAATCACGAGATATGTTATTTTCCAGTTTGAAATTGAGTTTGCACTCCTTGACTTTGATTTTGGATTGGAGAAATATAAAATGACGTGTTTGTTAATTTCTGGATGCTCGGCACTTAAAAATTGAATTTTCTATTTTTATCTTAATTATTACAGTTTGTTAGGTGTGTTTTGAATGATTCTGGTGTTGTCTCCATTGTTCTCTTTTATCTTTTATCTTTTTAGGTTTTGTTCTATTTTTGTACATTTCTTCTTATTTTTTTCTATCATTTTTCTATTCTTCTTAAAAGAATAAAAAATAACTTGTCATCCAAATTTTGAGATGGTTAGTAAACTTGTGCCATAGGGAAAAAGAATATTGTTATAACATTAGTCCAAAGAGATCCTTGAAGGCCCATTATCAACCTTGGAAAACGATGTTTATTATTATCATGTTATTAAAAAGTTTTTGCAGCTTTTTTTTTTTTAATAAAAAGAATGAGTAAGCCTTACCAGCAACATGTTTGGAAAATGGAACAGTTAATTTTAATTTGGATAATATAAAATTTTAATTTTATGATATATTATTTACTTTAATTTTTTTAAATCAGCTTGCAGATAATAAAAATAATTTTTTTTGGGAGTCTTCCAACAAATATGTGTTTTGAAAGAAATGATGAATTGGCATGAATCTGAAAAATAACAAAAATAAATTTAAATTAATCTAAATTACAGACAAATAAACTGAACTGAAACATAGAATAGTGTAATGAGTCTCCCATATACATTCTGCAACATTAATTCATCCAAATATCTCATCAAATCACATATCCAAAATATTTATTCTATCGTTATTACCCGAGCTGAATTGAAAGGATTATTCTTATTTTAAAAATAACTATTGTTGTGTTTTATTATTTAGAATGTACTTATGTTATTTCTCACATAAGAGCACAAGTCTTACTATGTGTTTTCAAAAATGCAAATATGGCTTATGTACATAATATTTTTGTCAACTACACCAACGATCTTGAACTGTCCCTATATAGGACTTAGCTAGCTAGTGACGAATTTAATTTTTGAAAATAATTATATTTCTTAACACTATCAGCTTCGCTTTGTAAGGTTATATCTTATCCTTGAGTATGTTTTCCAAATTGTTTTCAATAAATTGTAGACATAAAATGGAACACTTGATTGACAAATGTAAATATGAATTAAAAATACATACTTTAAAAAAATCTTCCATATGCATGGTCAAACCCAACAGCAAGAAAACAAAACCTAAAAAAATCCACACTCTTAACTTCTCTTTCATTTACTTTCTAGTATTTAACTTAAATTAATTGTTGATCATGTCTTTCAATATTTATACAGTGAAATAATAATTTTTGCTCTGCATATTAATTATTTCAACAGCGGATTATTTGATCATTTTATTATGACATATGACAGTTAATGCGCATGCTGTGAAAGTTGATATTGACATATTATTTATTATTTTAATATTTGAAGGAGGCATTCCAAATGAGATTGGTGATCTTCAACAGCTACACACAATATATCTTTCAAATAATCAGCTTTCAAGCACTATACCAACCTCCATATTTAATAGTTCAGTGCGACAATATATTGAACTTAACGTCAATAATTTATCTGGGAGTATGCCAACAAATGTGTGCTGTAGGCTTCCAAAACTTGAAAGACTATATCTCAATGGAAATGATTTGTCTGGTGAGATACCCTCCATTTGGCATCAATGCAAGGAATTGGCAAATTTACAATTGGGGGATAACAAATTCAATGGAGGAAACATACCAACTGACATTGGAAATTTGACCAAACTTGAGTGGCTATATCTTAGCAGCAGCAACTTGCAAGGTAAGAGCTTTAATTATGCGTTTGTCTAAAATTTTGTTTTTACTATTTTGATAAATCATTAATTTAATTTAAATATTACAAATCTAGTCAATAATAATTTTGCTAGATTAATTTTAAAGACATGGAATGGAACTTGATGCTTTCTTTTAATCTCAAACTGGATATGCTTTCTTTTATATATAATTTAATTTTCACACATGTCAAAACATGAAATAAAATATTTAAACTGAACAAAAATAAATTAATCAAAATTTATAATTAACTTTCATGTGGTGTGGCATTCCTTCCGTGTCGGTTATTTTCCCCTCCATTTTGTTGTTGGCGGCAAGTTTTTTTAAAATAAATCTGGTTCTATATTATCAATTAGAGCATATCAGTGTTATTTTTCAAAATGAATAAGCCTTGAACGATGTTATAGAAAAAATATAAATTTTGTATCTTGTAGACATAACATGTAAACGAAATATATCATTAAAAAAAGTAGAAAACTATTATTTACTAATATTATAAATTGCTAATACGCACAAATATGTTAATTCATTCGCATTGAATTGGAACAATTTTCTGGCCAAAAAAATTGGAACAATTCTGTACGTTCAATTCTTGGTAAAATTAAATAACGCTCTTGAACATAAAAATTTTCACTGGTAATTTCTTAATAATTATTTAATTTGAAGTTAAAAGAAACATCCAAAAAGGGGGAAAACGTACCAAATGTAGACTCATTATACATTATGTGGAACTTTTTTTTTTCCTTATTAAGCAAACATACTTAATGATTTGGAAAATTTTCAAATAAAAAAGCTTGAAATTATGATATTTTAATTTTCAAATAAATTGTTATCATGAGTGAAAGTTAAAATAAAAAAGTAAACTTATATTATTTTTTTGCATTACAGTGTTACTTTTAATTTTAGCAACCACCTGGTTGGGAGATTAAATCCCACCAACCCTACTGTCCTAGGCAGAAAAGATAAAATACTTGGCAAGGGGTTCCAAAGTTATTTTAAAAAAATGGGAAATTTTTATAATTTTTCATGAATTTCAAATTGTTAATTTGATTTTTCTTCATTTTCTATAATTTTAAAGTATTACATACCTGAATTGAAATAATATAATTTTATGTTTTTTTATCTGAAATTTTTGCTAATGAATTCTCACTAAAATTGTACCAAAAAATTCTTTCATGCCAAGATAAATTGCTGAAAAGGTCGTCTAGTGCTTTATGCCGTACATGATTAGCGATTTTTTTTTTTTTAAACCAAATTTGATGGTTAGACAAAATTTGCTTCTCACTTTTTAATATTTATGCATCAATTAATCCGGATAACACATATATTCAAGTTTTTGGAATTAGTACGTAAGAAACGTGTATATATACACACACACACATATATATATTACCTATATGCAAATAATATCTTTTGTGTTTATTCCATTTCTATTTTTCAAAGTGGAGGGTGTTAGAAGTCTTTGTAAAGAATTTATGTTCCTTTTAATTCAAATATAAGCATAAAATAACTTATGCAATTCAAAAAATTAGTTAAAAATAGTTAAAAATAGCAAATATATAAAATATATAACTTATTATCCTAATACATCCTTATTTATGGTGAGGTTTAATAAGAGCAAGGATGAGGAAAAAAAAGAAAAAGAAATAGAATGAGTTAAAAAGGGTCGAAAAGATAATATGAGTGAGGCTTATAATTAATTTGGGAATAAAATTTAAAAAATGCATTAAATGATCCAAAACATCCGGAATGAAACTCATAAAAAAATCAGTCCCTCTAAAAGAGTTGATGTTTATATTTTTTTAATCGGTAAGAGTATGTCGTGGTAATGTTCAGTTACGAGTATTGGGCTTTAGGGTCTCAAAGCCCAGTCTCTAGTGTATGTGTTTCTGTATAAATATGGGTCAATTATCCCATGTTATACATAAACCCAATTCCCCTTTCACTCAATAATAGATAGATTTTGGTTCTCTCCAGTCTTTTTTGGCATCTCTCTATATTATATTTATACTTTATGCATATTATACAAAAGTATTGTACCCCTTTCACTCAATAATAGATAGATTTTGGTTCTCTCCAGTCTTTTTTTGGCATCTCTCTATATTATATTTATACTTTATGCATATTATACAAAAGTATTGTAAATTTTTTTATTTTCCTATTTATTATAAATTGTTTATTTTCCTATTTACAAGTCCATTCAGCGTTTTTACAAGAAGAATTGTCAATAAATTATATTTAAATGCCAACCTCTTTACAAGTATTGAGATTATTATTTCTTATTTTTCTTCTTTTATTTCCTTTTTTTAATATTCTTCAATAATAAAATAACTTTAAAATGACATCTTATCTGTTCATTTCTTTATTATCGTACATTTTTCTTGTGGAGGCTTGAACATAGCTAATGATTTATAATCACAAAGCAGCAGCGATTTTCTATTTTTGTCTGGTGATATTTTCTTCATTTAGAGGAAAACAAAAATGTGATTTTTTTTGGGTCATTTCATTCATTCATTCATATTCTTCGTTCATGTAATGGGACTTATGTTAAGCTTGTGATTACAATGCCAAAAGAAAAGAAAGATAAGATCAATAACGGATGGGACCATTTGATATTTAAAATGTGCAAGACATTTTTAAAAAAAAATTTTACTCTTAAGTATCATATCTTTCATATATACTTTGATCAATAAAATGGCTTCACCATATATAATTTTTCCAGGAATCATTCCAAGTGAGATTGGAAACTTGACAAACCTCCAGACTCTTATGCTTAGCAGCAACAATTTGCAAGGTCAGAATTTTAATTATATGACTATCTTATACCATGGGTGTATTTTTGTCTTGTTTTAATCTGCGGAATGAAAAATAATTTTAAAATGAGATTCTGTTTTTATTTTTTTCACTCATTTTCAAGAATCATGAAAAGGTTTGTGTTCATAAAAAAAATGCTTATAAAGAGTCATAACTTATTGACAAGTACTTGTGATGTGTGTGCTTGTCTGTTCATGAAATGTGGCTTATCTATTTTTCTCTTTCTTTGGAAAAAGACACATCTAATGGTGATGCTGTCTTTTAATCCCAAAAGCTAATATTGCTCTATACATATATGTTCATGTCCCACTTATACTCACAACGTGCTTTCAACACATGGCACTAGTTGGGATTACTTCTATTATGCTTAGAGTGTGGAATATTTGCAAATACCATTTTTTTACTATATGTTAATTGAAAGTTTAAAAAGGCCTCATGCACCGCTGGGTAGAGTCACGCGGAATTAAAATGCTGGAGAATTTCTTATTTTTACTAATGATATTTTTATTCTGGGTCATTTGTAATTAGCTGTTTATATTTAGCGATATCCTTATAATCCAAATAGTCTGCTTATTTATATATTTATTTTAGCTTCTCAAAATTCAAAAAATAATTTTAGATGTATTGAAAACAAATATAACATACCATTCTAATTAATTTTTTGGTATAATTTTAGTGAGAAATCACTAGGAAATATATATATTAAAAAAAATAGTCTAATGCTTTACGCCGTTCATGATTAATTGGAAATAAACAAAAAAAATTATTTAGTCAAACTTAACGTACTGATTTGCAATATTAAAAGGTAATAACACAAATATTCAAGTTTTTGTAAGTAGTACGTAAGACGCATCATATGCACACATATTACTTCTATGCAAACAATTTATATATATATATATATATATATTACCTATGTGCAAGAAATATCTTTTGTGTTTATAAATAAAGTATTCCATTTCTATTTTTTAAAATGGAGGTAGTGTTAGAAGTCTTGTGAAGAACTTATGTTCTTTTTTATTCAAAACATAAGTATAAATTAACTTATGTAATTTGAAAAGTTAGTTAAAATTGATTAAAAATAATAAATGTGTCAAATATATAACTTATTGTCCTAAAACATCCTCATTTACGGTAAGACTGAATGGGAGAGAGGATTAGTTAAAAAAACAAAACAAAGAAAGAGAATGAGTTAAAAAAAGTCAAAAAGATAATGAGAGATGCTTATAATTAATTTGAGAGAAAAATAAAAAAAATGCATTAAATGATCCAACAAATCTAGAACAAGCTTATTTAAAAAAGAAAAAAGTTAGTCCCTCTTAAAGATTTGACGCTAATATTTTTTAACTGGAGGAAGTATTTTGTGGTAATGTTCAATCAAGGGCATTGGGTTTTAGGCTCTCAAAGCCCAATCTCCAGTGTCTACGTTTCTATATAAGTATGGGCTAATTATCCACTGTTATACATGAACCCAGTTCCCTTTTTGTTGAATAACAGATTTTCGGTTCTGTTCAGTTTTTTCATGGGCATCCCTTTACATTATACATGTACTTTATGCATATTATACAAAAGTATTATGAATTGTTTTATTTTCCCATTTACAAGTCTATTCAGCGTTTTCATAAAAAGAGTTGTTAATGAATTATATTTAAATGCCAACCTCTTTACAAGTATTGAGATTATTATTTATTATTTTTCTTCTTTTATTTCCTTTTTTTAATATTCTTCAATAATGAAATAAATTTAAAATGATATTTTATCTGTTCATTTCTTTAATGTCGTACACTTTTCTAGTGGAAGCTTAAATATGACTAATGATTTACAATCACAAAACAATGATTTTCTTTTTTTTGGGTGATATTTTCTCCATTTTGAGAAAAATAAAAATAAAATTTCTTTTGGCCATTTCATTCATTCATATTGCTCGTTTATGTAATGGGACTTATACTAAGCTTGTGATTAGAATGCCAAAATAAAAAGAAAGATAAGATCAATAGCTGATGGGACCACCTGATATTTAAAATGTGCAAAACCTTTTTTTTTTTAAAAAAAGTTTTACTCTTAAAACTATCACATCATTTATACTTTGATCAATAAAATGGCTTCACCATTATAATTTTAGCAACAAAAATTTGCAAGGTCAGAATTTTAATTATATGACTGTGTTAGACCATATGCGTGTTTTTGTTTTTGTTTTAATCTTGAGAATAAAAAATAATTTGAAAATGAAATTTTGTTATTATTTTTTTCATTTGTGGAAGTATGTTATAACAGTTTATTAGGTGCATTTTGAATGAACCTGCGCTTTGGATATTGCTTTAGATTTTTTTGTATTTTTGGCCATTTCTTCTTCTTCTTTTTTCAATCATTTTTCTATTTTTTTTAAGAATAAAAAAATTTTGTCATCTGATTTTTGAAATGGTTAGTTATACCAATAGGAAAAAGAATATTATTATAATAATAGCCCAAACAGATCTTTTAGGTTGATTATCAATCTTTGAAAACAAGTGTGTATTTTTATACTCGCATAATTTAAAACTTTTTGAAGCTTTTTCTTAAAAAAAGACTAAGCAAGCCTTACAAGCAACATGTTTGGAAATTAGAACATTTAATTTTAATTTGCATAACATAAAATATATATTAATTTTATTATTTAATATTAATTTTTATCGTAAACTCATAATCTTATTTGTCGAATGAAACGGATGCAGCTTACATGATATATAAGAATTTCTCAGAATTAATTAATCCACAAATCTGAAAAAGATAACAAAAATAAATCTAAAATTATAAATTAATCAAATTTAAATTACAGAATAATAAACTGAACTGAAGCATAAAACACAGTGTAATGAATTGAAAGGTTTTTTTTTTTTAAATAAGTATTTTTGTGTTTCTAAATGCGCAAGTCTTTCTGTGTGTTTCTAAAAATGTAAGTCTCCCATGCACATAATATTTTTACTGAACCAATAATCTAAATTGGGCAATAAATATTGATAATGAATTGTTCCTGTATAGGACTTAGTTAGCCAGTAACAAATTTAATTTTTGAAAATAATTATATTTTTTTAACATTGTCATATTAACTTTCTAAGGACATATCTTATCCTTAGGTATATTTTTTAAAATTTTTCAATAAAAATGCAGACAAAAAATGCAACTCCAGAAATGTCATAATGTAAACATAAATAAAGAAATACATAATTTCAAAATTACCACAACGTCAGGTAAGAAATTTGATAGACAAAATTTGCTTTCCCCCCTCGTAATATTTATGCATGGATTAATCCACATAACGCAAATATTCAAGTTTTGGGGATCAGCCCGTGAGACGCGCGCGTGTATATATATTTCCTGCTTTATTTTCTCTTTAAAGCTGGTACACTTATACAAATATATTATTAACTATTTTATTTTTCTATTTACAAGTCCATTTAGTGTTTTCACAATCAAAATTGTTGTTAATGAATTGTATTTAAATACCAACCTCTTTACAAGCATTAAGATTATCATATCTTATTTTTATTATTTTCTTCTTTTTAATATTCTTCCATGATAAAATAAATTTAAAATGAGGTTTTATCTTTTAATTTCATTAATATTGTATATATCCATAGCGGAGGCTTAGATATATAGCTCGTAAAACTAAAATGAGATTTTGTTTTTTGTCATTTTATTCATTATATTGTTGATTCATAGAATGGGGCTTATATATAGCTTATGATTACGATGCCAAAATAAAAGAAATATAAGATCATGAACTGATGGGACCACTTAATATTTATGACGCGGAAAATAAATGGCTTGTTTGTTTTTTTTAATTCTTCTTTCCAGAAGAATTTTATAATTTTTTTAAAAATAAGTTTTGAGAATAAAAAGATGAAAAATATGCTTGGATGACGATTTTAAAAACCACATTTGAAACAAAAAAAAAACACAAAAAATCACATTGGGCAGTTTGATTTTATAAAAAAAGTTAAAATGTGTTTTGGATCATTAGGAATATGTGTTTGCTGTTTGTTTTTATATATAAAGTAATCCGTTTCTTTTCAACATGCTATTCAGTTTATGTGCTCTAAAAAAGTTTCACGTTTGTAATGTATATAAGTGAACGCAATGCTTCGTTTTTTTTTGTTTTTTGAACGAAAGGATTTGCCTTTGAAAAGATTTTTATGATACATCCAATTCTCTCATCAAAATATGTATAACTCATATCTTGTCCTCTTTTAAATTGAAACAGGTGAGATTCCATCATCTCTCCTCAACATTTCTTCTTTAAGAGTGTTGGATTTATCCAAAAACAATTTGAATGGTAGTCTTCCAATATCAACTGGCAATGGGACATTGTTGGAAGAATTATATTTATCATGGAATTTCTTTACAGGTATGCCCAATCAACCCATTTCTTTATTTTATGTTTTAAAGATTTTTATTCTTTATTTATACTTATTCTGTATTGCTTGCAAACTTTTTAATTAAGATTGCTTTAACCCTCTGTTTTGATGGAGAGAAAAGTTTGGACGAAAGAGAACTAGAAGAGAAAATAGGAGAGAAAAGTGGGAGGAAGAAAAAGTGGAGGAGAAAATAGGGTGTGAGATTCACCATATTTTCCTCTCAAACTTTCTTTCCACATATGAAAAGAAAATGGGAAGAAAATACACCTTCCACTTCTGCTCTCACATCCGCCCCTCTTCGTTATGATTTTCGTGAGTGAAACTCATGACAAAACTGAACTTCACATTATAGCTGTTCTTATTATCCCCAGCGTTAGTGCAGTTTGCTTCACATGTGAAAAGAAATTTAACGTTCAATTGATCATTGATAGTAGAGGAGTCCTTTTTAAATGACCGTCGTCAACCTAAAAACTGAGTTATTTTCTATTAGTTTTAAGCCTCTAATTATCAAAATTCCATGTATTATTTATATGCTTGTGTACGTGTGAGTTTATTAGGAAGTTGCTTGCCATGCTACCATGTAATTAACAAATATTTGTATTTATTTATAGGTGAAATTCCTTCATTTCTTTGGAAAATGCCTTGTTTGAGAATGGTTGGACTTGACAACAATCATTTAAAGGATAATTTGCCAGAAGAAATGTGTCATGATCTCCCTTTACTTGAAGTCTTTGGTGTTGATGATAATCAATTAGAGGGAAGCATTCCGAACTTAATAAGCAACTGCACATCTTTGAAAAGATTATATTTGGATGGTAACTCATTTACAGGTATGCACTTATATGTGTTTGTTTTCTTCTATTTAATATTTTGTATGCACTTATGATAGGACTCATATGATTAAAATTCCAAAATAACAAATAAAGCTAGGATTATGAATAGACAGAACGTCATGATATTACTAAGATAGAAAAGTTATATGTAAATAGTTTTTTCCTTATTTAGTATATTTTTTTTAGAAAAATTCTTTTTTATTATGTATAAAATGTAACAATTCTGCATTGTTTAACTGTAATTAAAATTACACATAATATTTCTTAAAAAATTATAGTGTAGGAATTGAAAAATGCACAGTAAACAAAAAAATTATTTAGATAATCATAGAAAATCAATTACAAATAAAATTCAAAACAAAAATTTAAAAGCAAATTAAAAAAATGCTTATTCAAGCAAATTTAAGTTCAAATTAATGAACGAGAATACATGATCTTTTCAATAGTCAGTCAAATTATTAAATCGCATGATTCGAATTCGAGTTTACAGAGAAACCGTTTTATGTTCAATGGTATGTGAAATTAAATATCTGAGATGAAAAGAAGGATACAAAATCAACAGGTTGAGGAAAGTATGCTATCGTAATTTCTCACTTCAACTGTACCCTAAAAAATCTCCTGGAAAGAAAAATTTCCGGAAAAAATAGTTTAATGCTTTATGCCACATATGATTTATTGGCAGTGCACAAAATATTCATACAGTTAAACTTAACAGATACACATGCAATTTGTTAATTAAGAAATTTGCGTTCTCCCTTCTTAATATTAATAAGACACGTGTAATTTTTTTAATAGTATGCATGTACATTATGTATATTATTATATGCAAAAAAATATGATCTGCTTTATTTTTTCTTCTTATAAGTCCAATCAATTTTTTCACAAGCAGTTGCTACTAATTAATTATATTTGGTTGCCACCCTGTATACAACCATGAGATTATTATATCTTATTTTTTATTTTTTTTCATTTTTAAAATCATTTTTTTCGATAGACTAAATTTAGATGAGGATTATGTTTTTCATCATTTCATTAATATCGTACTATTCATAGGGGGGGTTTTAATATAACTATTAATTTACAATCCAAAATATCAAAAGATCAAATCATGAATTGATGGTGGTCTATAAAATATTTTTTGGCCATTTCATTTATTCATATTGTTCATTCATATGATAGGAGTTATGTATATTTAGTTTGTGATTACAATGCCAAAATAAAAGAAAGACAAGATCAAGAACTGATAGGACCATTTAAAACTACCACATCATTTATACTTTGATAAATAAAATAGCTTCACCATATATAATTTGTTCAGGAATTATTCCAATTGAGATTGGAGATTTTACAAACCTCCAAATCCTTGATCATGGTGTGTGCTTTGCTCATAATGTGATTTATCTTAGTTTTTTAAATTATTTTTTTAGTCCTCCAACTTTTAACTACACATCTTTAGTTTTTATTTTTGTTTTAATATATACAATGCAGGAAAAGATAATACCCGCCTTGCATGAACAAAAATGAATCAATAAACATTTCTAACTTCATCTGTGGTCGCATTCCTTCTACGTGTGAATTTCTAACTTCAGGTGCTGATAAGGATGTTAAAAAGGATTAGTTTTAATATTTTTTTCTAATATCCAGAATGTATAACTAAAAATATTTTTTACATCAAAAAAATAAAATTAGTTTAATTCCTTAAACAAAATAAAATAAAATTTCAGCCTTTTTTTGGCATATGATAAATTTATTGTTATATTTTAAAGTTAGAGCCTTTTAAATAGTTAACAACCTTCAAGCAAAATATAAATGATTTGGTAGTTCATTTTAAATAGGTGAAATTAATTCCACAATCTTTCTTTACCATTCTTCTTTGAAAGATATTAAAGTAAAATACATTAACTACTCCTCAGTTTTACTTAAATTACAAAAACCTTTAATCTATTTTGAAAATATATATAAACCTCCCTTAAAATTAAAATTTATGCTACAAAAACTTCCTTTGTATATTTCAAATTTTATTTCTATCCATCTAACTATTAGTTGACTGTTAAGTTTGACTATTAAAATTTCTTGAACCAAATACCCTCCTTAATATAAAAGTTATTTCAACATTTACATTTTTCAAAAAAAAAAATTTAATACATGTATTTTCCAAATTTTTAAAATATAATAAAATTTACTAATTTTGATTATATTGTAAAATTTTATAATTTTAATTCTTCATCACATATAATGAAACTTATTTATTTAGTTTTTTTAAATGGCTAGAAAATAAAATAAATATATTTTTTTCTCATCATATAATATAAATTGTCTCAGTTTGAGAGATTATGGAAGTCATTTAAATTTATAATTTAAAAATTTTAAATAAAAATTTTATTAGAAATATTTGTAACTTATTCAGTCAATTATATATTTACTTAAAAAATTAATCAAATTTCCATTCAAGGTTTTAAGTCTACATTAACTAAATTACTTAATTTTCTATCCCAATATGATAAAAACATTAAACAAATAACTATTTGCAAAAAGTAAAAAAAATAAAATTCAGGAAGGAAAAATTTTTAGCCAACATTTAGGGATTTAGTATTATGAAGGATAAATTAGTAAATAAAAAATTTTAATATAAATTTTAATTAAAAATCTTTTAAAAATATTTTTAACAAAATTAACAATTTGGATTTAAGTGTATGTTTTTAAAAGAGAGGGGAGGTCTGTTTAATTAGGACAAAATACAAGAAAGATTAGAGTATTTAATTCTAAATGTATTTGTATATATTCTTGTCTAAACTATATAAAAGTTATGATTTCCATCAGTTTTTTCATGTCCAGGTTTTGTACCTAAAAATATAGGCAAACTTGATAAACTTAATGTGTTAGACTTGACCTTGTTCTTTTTAATATATTCAACATGTGAGCATTAATAAACATTGAGTTTTTGGAATTAGTAAGAGAAGTATAGTTTTCTATGTTATAGTATGCATGTATATTATCTGCAAACATTATTATCTATTTTGGTTTCTTTTAAGGAGTCCATTCAACTTTTTATTTCCAGGTTATATACCCGAGGATGTAGGCAATCTTGTTAGACTTGAAACGTTAGCCTTGGGATCAAACAATTTGCATGGACCTATTCCTTCCAATATATTTAACATTTCAACATTGACAAGAGTGTTCCTTGGTGGGAATGTCCTCTCTGGCCTTTTGCCATCATATTTAGGAATTGGTCTTCCCAACCTGCAGGAGTTACATTTGGAAGGAAATGAACTAACTGGACAAATTCCAAATACCATAGCAAATGCTTCTAAGCTCATTAAGTTAGATTTGGCATCGAATAAATTTAATGGAGCTATACCCACTACCATCAAAAGTTTAACAAACTTGATAGAATTAGATTTGGGTGAGAATCATTTGACAGGGTTGATTCCAGACATATTTAACCAATTACATAACCTTCAACGTTTAAGTCTAAGTAACAACAAATTGCACGGGTTCATTATAAATGAACTTTGCCAACTCAAAGGTCTAAGTGAGTTGTATCTTGCCAAGAACATGTTTTCAGGAGCAATTCCAGGATGTCTCAGAAATACTTCTTTGCGGAAGTTAAATTTTAGCTCTAACAAATTGATATCTCATATAACCTCTTCTCTTTGGGATCTCAAAGATATCTTGATTTTAGACATATCCTCTAATGCACTAAGTGGAGTGATTTTACCGGAGCTATCAAACTTGAGAGCAATTACACTATTGAACTTGTCCAGAAACCAAATTTCAGGAAGCATCCCTGCAACTATGGGCAGCTTGCAAACTTTACAAACTCTATCCTTAGCTCACAACAAATTGCAAGGGCCTATTCCTGAAGCATTTAGTGGCATGATAAGCATAGAGTCTATGGACCTTTCTCATAATTACTTATATGGGGTGATTCCAAAATCCTTAGAGTCATTACTCTATCTTAACTACATCAATCTTTCCTACAATTTATTGCATGGAGAAATTCTAGATCGTGGTCCTTTTCAAAACTTTATTGGCCAATCTTTTTTGATGAATAAAGATCTTTGTGGGAAATCCCAACTACAAGTTCAACCATGTAGGAGAGGAAGTAAGCGCATATCAAATAAAGTGATGCTAATGATAAAATGCTTATTGCCCATCATGTTTGTCATTTTGGTTGTTTCAAGCATTATCTTTCTAAAGCATAAGAGAGATAATGATAATTATTCAACCAAAAAGGATCTAACAAATTTGGATACACCAACTAGAATATCCTATTATGAACTTCTACAAGGAACAAATGGATTTGATGAGAGTAATCTTTTAGGCTCTGGAAGTTTTGGATCAGTATACAAAGCAATCCTTCCGAATGAAAATATAGTTGCTGTCAAAGTATTTAATAACTTAGATATGGAAGAAGCACTGAGAAGTTTTGATATTGAATGTGCTGCCATATGCAATTTACGCCATCGCAATCTCATTAAAACCATCAGCAGTTGCTCAAACGATCATTTCAAATCTCTAATAATGGAATTCATGGTAAATGGGAGTCTCGACAAATGGTTGTACTCTCATAACTATTATTTAAATGTCTTGCAAAGGCTAAACATAATGATAGATGTGGCAACAGCTTTGGAGTATCTTCATCATGGTTCTCCTATACTAGTTGTTCATTGCGATGTGAAACCAAGCAATATTTTGTTAGATGAAGATATGGTGGCTCATCTTAGCGATTTTGGTATTGCTAAACTATTTGGTGAAAAGCAATCAGAAATTTATACCAAATCTTTGGCTACTATTGGCTATATGGCACCAGGTAATGGATTAATAATACTATTATGGATTTATTTCTATGTTCTTTTGTTTATCATGCATACTTTATAAAATTCTATACTATTTAATTTCTAGCAAATATTTCATGCCTTCATATGTAAATATTTGAATGGATGATGCAAAAAAAAGTTTAACAACAGACAAACCTTATGTTTTTTGTCATCATGACTTTTATACTGATCATTCAACATGACATATAGAGTATGGATCAAAAGGAGTTGTGTCTGCAAAAGGAGATGTGTATAGCTATGGTATTTTGCTGATGGAAATGTTCACGAGGAAGAAGCCAACAGATGAGATGTTTGTTCAAGGATTAAGTTTGAAAGACTGGGTGAGAAAATCCACACCATATTCAATCATCAATATTATAGATGTAAATTTGTTGCATAGAAAAAATCAAAATACTGATAATATATTATGTCATATATCATCAGTTTTTGATCTAGCATTAAAGTGTTGCAATGACTTACCTGAAGCACGACTTACTATGATTGATGTTGCAGTGTCATTGAAAAACATCAAGGCTTTGTTAATGGAAAATGCTAGGGACATTATTAGTTGAGTAATTGTTAAATCACATCTTAAGTACTATTTCTTTAACCTTTTCTTTGGATAGCATGTATTGTTGTAAATTAGAGTGATTCTGTGTATGATGTAATAATATATGAAATTATTTCAAATTTGAAATGTTCTAACTTGATCAGATTCATTCTGAATTTCTTTATGTTTTATCATATCACTACTACAAAATGAACATTTTATGCACTCCATTCTTTTTTGTTTTAAAAAACAAAAGGTAAAAAAAAGGCATATATACAAGTTTGTCAAAAGAAAACAGATGAGTATATGAATATATACTCGTTTGTTCTCCATGAATAGATGAGTATATGTTTATACACTCATATATTATCCTTCAACAGATGAGAATGGATGTTTAAATGCTATAAATTAGATTGAATAGCCCTAAGATAGAAAACCCTATACATTCTCCTCCTTTCCACAGCATATCTCTTCTCTATTAACAAACTCACAACGACAATGTGTATACATGCCGAAACTCGCAGTGGACAACTCAGCTTGCGGTGAGGACATATATTGCAACTCTCCTTATCATTTTGCTGTAAAAAAGTTATGATTTTGCATTTCTAAAAGTTGTGATTTTTCAGCTCATCTTCTCCATGATAGTTATAAGTTTAAGAGCGTGAAACTCCATGGCTAGTTGCAAGGTAAGTTAAGCACTATTCCCCTTGTTTGGTATAGGTGCTACATATTTTAGGTGTGTGTGATTGCTATTTTATTTGGTTATGTGGGTATTCAAAGTGATGAATATAAGTGTTTTATGGGCGCATAAATTTTCTATTTAAATTGATTATTGGTAAAGAATTGCATTTAGGAAGCAATGAACATTGATTAGGCAAAGCATTTAAAGATTCAAAGCTTGGTAAATTTGTTAGAATGGTAATGCACATAAGGTGTTTGAAAAAATATCCAGGAGAGGAATTTGGTTGGAATATGGTACTTAATTAAGTATTCTCAATATATCAAGGATTGAAATTTAAGACCAAGGTTGTTTAATCTCCATGTTGATTTTTAGAATGCTATAGATGATATTTGAACATATATATTATGGTGGTTGAGAATGTCATATTTAATTTGAGACTTTTTTGAAATGTGATTATATATAAAATGTTGGGTTCAATAGTTTGCTTTAATTTTTTGTTTTAATTGATTCTTGGTAAGAAATTGTATTTAGGAAGCATTGAACATTATTATTGGGCGAAGCATTTGAAAATTAAAAGCTTAGTAAACTTGTTAATTAAGTATTACTAATGTATTAAGGAATGAAATTTAAGGGTAATGTTATTTAATTTTCATGTTAAATTTTAGAAAACTATAAATGTAATTTGTACATAAATATACATGGTAGCTAAGTGTGTGAAAAAGGAAAATGATATATTTTGTTTTAGGCTTCTTTGTTAATTTCCCAACTTCTTCCTGTTTTTTCTTCTATTCCCAAAAGTGGAAGCTTATTTTTATTTCACATATTTATCTACGTCCACTATATATTTCACATACCTATGCAAACTAACAAAACATGACTAGATATTTTCTAAAGTTAGTTCCAATGTTGTTAACAGAGTTTTGGTTTTGTGTTCTTAGCTTGTTTTCTTTTAGGTCCAATTACATTGGATTCATCACATTAGGCACAATGTTAGAATATTTACGCATGATAATTTCTGGTCCATTGAAATAAACATATTAGTCATAAACTTATATATTAAGTGGTTGAATTAAATTGTGTTGGATTGAATATGTGAACTTTGTTTTGAATTGCTTAAATTGGAATTGAGCTGAATTAGATTAAATTGAGAATACAAATAATTCAAAATTCTATTTTTTAAAAAATCATTATTTTTATTTATTAAGCTAAAGCAAATAAAAACAGCCAATTATTTTTGTCTGTTTTGGCCCAAACAAATGAAAATAGTCAACAGACCAAAAAAGGGAGACTATTTTCGTCTATTGGAGCCAAAATAGATAAAAATAGTCCCATAATGGACGAAAATAATTATACTATTTTCATCTGTTTTGGCTCCAGTAGACAAAAATAGTCCTTTTTTTAATCTATTGTGAATTGAGAAATATATATACTCTTCCATCCCTTATTATAAGATCCAATTTTTTGAATCGGGTTGTCCCCTTTTTATAAGATTCCATTGGGTTTATCTAAATAATAAATGTATTTTTATCCACTTTACCCTTAATTAATATATTCTATCTTATTACCTTTTCCCCATACATTCTCTTTCATTTTTTTCCTCATTCGCACCTACCCACTTATAAATAAGGGTATATTTGAAAAAAGTATATTTCTAATATATTTATTACTTTTAACTAATTTTAACAGTTTTCTTAAACCACATAATATAGTTCAATGGATTTTATAATAAGGGATAGAGAGAGCACTATCTATATCTCTTTTAGCAATGTCTTTTCCTATACAAATGAAAAAAAGTCCTTTACAATAGATAAAAATAGTATCTTTTATAGCAGTACATTTTTCTTTTTAACATTTTGGATTAGAATTATAAGAACTTTGAGTCCACTCTTTTTCTTTAGGTAACTTTATAAAGTTTGGAACATGATATTGGAAGGAAAGCTTTTCCAAATTAACTAAAGTGAGCCCTACATTTATTAAAGCGATTACTTTAATCATACCTTCTAAGATTTATAAGTCACATTTTCCAAATAATTTCTTTTAAGATTTATATTTAGAAATCTATAACAAGTTGAGAGATTAAAGTGATTAATTGCTAAACATTTTTGCTAGGACCAAGTTGGCCATTACCGAATAGTTTCCCATTATACTAAGATATGCATTATTGAACAAGTTGAGAGATTTCTCATGTTCCACTAAAGTTCTTTATGCATCCTCTTCATTTTAGATAATTAGAACAGTAGCTATTAGGTTCTAATGAAACAAAAGTAACATCCTAATATTGGCAAGTATAGAGGAGACCATCAATGGAGGCTTCAAATGACCAACAAATAAGAGACCATCAATGGAGGTTTCAAATGACCAAGAAATAAAGATGAAACCATAGCCTGAATTGCACCAATAAACAATAACACTCAGAATAAGAAATAATGAAACTAATTATGGTTACTTTATTTTCTCCTTGTCATTCTTCTTTTTCATCCCCCTATCTCCCCAACCTTCCCAAATGTCCTAGGAAATACAAGAAACTAGGGGGGAAAGACTTTAAAAGGCTAGTAAAAGAAGTGACTTCCAAAATGACCATTTTACCCCTATTTTTGAAACGTCCTTACTTTTACCCATCAGAGTACATGTTCGGAAGCAAATTGGATATGCGAAAGCTTTACTTAGGCCCAAAAATTGAAATTTTCCTTTAAGTCCTTGGGTTACTATTCACTATGCATATTTTCATATTATAAGTCTAGCTTTGAAAAATCATAACTAATTTTACAAAAATCGTATAGATTTGATCCAAATTTCTACTCAAAGCTATTTCAATTCTCTTTAAGAGAAAATATCAAACTGGACTTATCCCTTGCCAATTCATACAGTTTAATCTGTAAAACTTACTGTTTACTTGGTAAATTCTAGAACTTCTGGATTTCTTGTCTCAAATTTGGAAATTCATATCTCTTAGCATACACATCCAATTAAGATAAACTATCTATGAAATTAAATCTTAGGATGTTCAAAATAATCCTACCAAATTTAATGGATTAACTCATTCATTTGATAGGTCAAACTGGAGCTCGAAACTAACTGCTCCAGGACCTACATGCTTCTCTTTACTTTTTCTTGCTTTAATTCTTTTTATTATTTTGGCATGCATAACTTGGCTTTATTCTTTCCCATTCATTCTTATACATTTTCATTCATGCCATAAATAGTCTAATTGATAGAACCCAATCTTTTTATGGTTTTCTCAAGTGTTTTCTAATGTTTTGCAACACTTTTACCCTTATTATGCATGCATTTATATCCATTTGATTACATTGAATCATGCAATGCATTTTGCTGTTAAGGGGTAAAAAGGGTCATTTTTCTCTCCTTAATTGTAATTGCCTTGATTTGTAATCAGTTAGTCTTTACAAAGCTCTTCGTCGTGATTTTTAGGCAACTGGAGAAGGATCCAAGAACCAAGATGGAGCATTGATGGAGCCACAAATTTACAAGGACCAAAACATAAGAGTTTGAAGTGTTCTGCCTCCCGAGGTCATGACATGGACTTCTGAGGTCACAACTTGGATGCCCTTTTAATGAAACTACACTTTTTAGACCTGAGTCAAGATGAAAGCTCTCTGTCTTCTCAGGTTGTGACATGAACATTCTGAGGTGGCGACCTGAGCCCCTTAAATTGCGACCTGACACTCTTAAGGTCACGACCTGAGTGCGTTAAGTGAAGCTGTGCATTTTGGAATAGGTTTCTAAGCCTTTATACCTAAAAGGGGTAGCCACCACGAAAACATACTCTCCCCTTTTCTAGATTTGCATAAGGTTGAGCTACCATCACCTCCTCTTAAGTCTCCATTAATCCTACACTCAAAACCTCTATTTTTCTTCATCTCTTCATCATTTTCTACATTTCTGAACCGATTAAACCACTTTAACAACCTTCTTCCCCATTTTTCCAATCCCATTTTTAGCTTCAACTATCGCCGTTCATTCCTGGAGCGATTGCAATCAGCTTGAAGACATGAGAGGCTAAACCATTAGCCTCTTGGTGATGGAAGACAACGCTTGAGCTCAAGGATGTAATAGGGGAGTTATCAGTCTAAATCTGTGTTTGATTCTGTGTTAGAGATTTCTTGATTTAGGAATCTCTTCTGCACTTTTGTTTTAGACTTGGTTTATGATTGTAAATCTTGTGTTTAGACTGTTATGTATTTAGATTAGATGCTATAATGTTGGTTCATTTATATATATCAGTTTTGAATCCTTGTGTTCATTTAATTATCAGTGATCATTGGTGATTAATCTGTGTGCTTGGTATTCAATGATTGTTGATTGACTTTCTGAGGACATTTGCATCATCCGTTCATCTACACTCTAAGTGGTTTCCAACAATGTTTTAAGAGATGTTAATTAACTTTGATCAGAGTGATTTTTTATTAATTAAGATATTGGACCCCAGTGATTACTTGGGGCTTTCTTCAGACTTAGAGACTTTCTAAAACTCCCAATCATTTTAAAGAGCAGTGATAGCTGAGTTTCCATCATCAAGATACTGTTTCACCATAATTCCCTATTAATCTAAAACATTTCTTCATTCATTCAAAATATCAAAAACATTTGATTTTTTGTACTTTACTTTATTGTACCACATTTAAACAGTTAAAAACCCCCCCTTTTTTTTTTTACCTAAATCATCATGTTTTTTATTACCAATTTAGACTAGGTTGTTTTCCAATAAAGCGCTCCTCGAGAAGAATGATTGGTTTCACCCTATACTATATTATCTGGTGCAATCACAATTTTTGATGACCTGGAAGGTGACATTATGGTCCAATCAATAGCACCATTACCTGGGAGCCAAGAAATTGGGTCCCTAGTAATTGGTTTTTCATATCATTGTGATTTGGGTTGATTCTCATTGAGTTTTAGTTTTTGAACTTAGCTTTTGCATTTCATAGTATACAAATTTTTGAGAAATGGAAACAAATATCTTGCTTTTCTATACTTTAGCATTTGCATTTTGCATTTTGTTCTGACTTGATCCTGAGTGTTTTGGCCAGTTGCTTGAAGTTTTAAACTCTGTGTATAGTTTGTTGAGCATCTGATTAAAGTATTTAGTGAATTTTTCAAAGGTTTTATGAAGGTAGCTCTCTGTGACTTGAAGTCGTGAGCTCATACTTTCAAAGTCGTGACCTTAGTGCTTAAGTCACAACCTGACTTGTGGCTTGTTGCGACCTAGGCCTTCTGTTTTCCAGTGTTGCTCTTGATCTGTTCAAGTCACGACCTGGACTGTTTTGAGTCACGACCTCAGCTCCTTCTCCATTCAGGGTTGCTCTCTGTATACTCAAGTCATGACATGGATTACCTCAAGTCACGACCTGAGCTGATTTTCCACTAAAAGTATTCTGATTGTCCAGACTTACTCTTTTTACACAGTTTTACTTTCTGCACATACTTTGAGAGCGTATAGCACTTCATACACCTCAAACTCACTGAGTACTACTTGAAATCATTGAGTTTGCCTCAATTTTGAACCACATACTTGGTGAATTTATGATTTTGAAACTACCTCTTTCTTGAACTCTTTTTGTGCTTTAATTTTGAAGTAATTGTGCATGCCTAGAACGTGTAGAGGCAGGAGAGGTAGACCTATAGCATCTTATAGCCTGCTTATTTTACGAGACCTATCCCATTCATCTAGTGAGAGCAAGGAAGTAGAAGATGAAATCATGGCTGAAGTACTTCTGAATGGTGGGAATGGGAATAGTAATCATAATAGACCTAATAACAGTGGCAATGAGGGGCAAGGAGAGAACAAAGGTCAGAATAGGATAAATGAACAACCTAGGGGTAGAACTATCAAGGAATTAACTCAATCTTATGGGAATTTTGATCCTATGTCTGATGCTTTTCCTACTTTTCATACCAATTTTGAAATTAAAGGTCAATTGATCCACTCACTATCTAAGTTTCATGGTCTTGCAGGAGAAAACCCGTACTTTCATCTCCGGACTCTCTACATGCAGTGTTTGTCCATGAAGCCAGTGGGAGCAAGTATCGATGATGTTATGTGGAAGGTGTTTCACCTATCCCTAGAGGGAAAAGCTAAAGAATGGTACATGAACCTGCCACTCTATGTGGACAATACTTATGAATCTTGGACTAGTTTAAAGAAAGCATTCTTGGATAAGTATTTCCCCTCCACTAAGATCTCATAAAGTGTGGTGATCGATAATATTATCGATAATCTGATTATCGATCCGGTGATCGAAGAGCCACAATCTAATAAAGATATAGTGATTATCGATCATGTGATCGATAATTTACTGATCGATTAGGTGATCGATAAGCTACTAAAGTAAATACTTGCACCCATATTTCTGAAATAGTGTTCGATCATATTATCGATAAATGGCTGATCGATAATGTGATTGATAAATGGTGACTAAATCAAAACATAGAACGAGTATAGCGCATTACCATTTATCTGTGTTCTCATCGATAATCTGTTTATCGATCATGTGATCGATAAATACCTATCAAGTTTGTATCCTGATATTCAATCATCCTGATTATTGATCAAGTGATCGATAATTTACTCCGGACTTTCATTCACGACTAAGTTAAGAATGATCTATCAATTGATCGATCAACACATTATCTAACATGTTATCGATCAAAGTTCCTGTTCAGTTACTTAATTGAATAGAGATATTATCTGTCAGCTTATCGATAAAACCTTGATCGGTCAGATGATTGATCAACATACTAAAACACAAATTACTTACTTTGTTATCATCAAAACCTAATCCTAACATTCTCCCCCTTTTGATGATGACAAAACATAGGTAGGAAATATTAATCAAGTAACATCAGAATTAGTAAAATTAAAACAATAGACAGATCAAAGTAAGAAAAATACTTTACTGAAGGCATGAATTGTCAGAATACATCAGTAATCAAAACTCAGAATACATAACAGTAGTAAGGCATATCAGTAAAAAGCTAAACATCAGAAAAATAAAACACATCAGAAACTAATCAAACATCAGAAAAATAAAACACATCAGAGACTAATCATCAGAATTAAGTATCAGAATCCTTCTCCCCCTTTTTGTCAGTATCAGAGGAAGTAGGCACAGGCAGTGGAATAGGAAGAGGGGGAAGGTGAGAAAGTGGAGAGAATGGTGGAATATGAAGAGAAGGAATCGGCTAGGGAACAGTGATCAGAGCCAAAGTAGGGGGTATAGGGAAGGTAGAAGGTTCAGGCTCATGATGAGGAGGAGATGGTGGATGATGGAGTAAGTCCTCAAAGCTAAAAGTAGTGCTGGGGGCAGAGAAGTTATTGTAGAGAAAGGCTACAATCCCTTTGCTCTCTCGAATCTCTCTGTCAACATAATCAAATCTCTGAGAAACCTCCTTTTCCAAAACCATCATTGCTTGTCGGTGAACGTCTAGGATTTTGGAAATGCCCTCAAATTTTCTATCTGAGAGTTCTCCATATTCTCAAGCAGTGACATAGATTCTCTTCTCAAACTCTTGGAGTTCAGCCTAAAACATCTCCCTGAGAGGTGTCTCCATAAATGAGGGCCAAGGGTATGAGAAGGAGTTGCAGTGGATTTGGCCTCATCCTGAGTCCTAGAGGTGCTGACAGCTGGTTGCTTCCCTTTGTCCTTCTGAGGCACCTTTTGTGAAGGTCTAAAAGGTAGAGGGATCCTCATCTTGTGCAGCTGTGTGATGCCAAAGGCAGGAACCTTTGTCTTGGACTCTCCAGGCTTAAAAGGGGCAATGTTATTTGCCTGTAGGATGTATGTGGCTAACTGAGGGTAGGGGATTAGTGTAGACTTGGATTTGTTAAGAACAAAATCCTTCATCTCATTATAGATCAAAGCCCCTATATTAATTTGTTCTCCACTGATTATCCGAGCCAGCAGCAAATAATCATCTTGAGTTAAATGTGAAAAGCTCCCAGATTTGTTGATCATACTCCTTGAATAGATATAGTGGATTATTCTATAATAATCACACATATGTTTAGGTGGAAAGTTTAGCTCACTGGGGTAGTTATCACTTTGCATCAAAATCTTGTAGGCTTTAATTTCATTCATGACTCCCCTTCTCACCGATTCTTGAGTTCCCAGCAATTCATTAATCTTAGTACCAGTAAGATGGAAGGTTCTGCCTCTAAGTTTGACCCTTAAATAGTCATTTACTAGATTCTCCTGCTCATCATATTCTTCCACTGATTCCATATTATAGTAGAATCTTTTAATCACTTCAGGACAAAATTCCCTACTAATTATCAGCCAATTTGAATAATATTCTAGAGGATCACTCAAGTCCAAATTAATCTATGTATTTTTCTTTAAACTCTCAATATCCACAGATACAACAGGACAAAATCTTCGGTTTGTAAAATCTGCCTTAAACTTAGCTGAATTCACATCTTTATCTAGGTTTCCAACTAATAACTCAAAAAAATCAGATGGAATACCTTCAGTAGGAATTTTCCGTGCCACACCTTCACTAGCTCTCTACTTTTTCTGCCTTGGTTGCTTGGGAATGGGAATTCTTAATGCAGTCTCCACAGCTTTCTGAACTGAGGCTTCGTCATCTGACTCGGTTTCTGATTCCTCAGTGACTACCGGTAGATTGGATTTGGACCGGGGAGATTTTCTTGGAGGAACGGGTTGCTCTTCGGTCCAACTCTCTCGGATTTTTAGGACACCTCTCTTCTTGGATGATTCTTCCCTCACTTTCAGTCTATACTGCTTCTTAGTGCCCCAGGGAGTAGTGTCGCTCGATTGGACTCGTTTCTCAGAGCTTTCTTCCCTCTCCATATTAGTTGTTTCACTCGCGCCATTTCAAAGGTACCGACGGATTTCTAAGGGATTAATCGATTGAAAGAGAGTATTTCAAATTTGGTGGTGGTCAAGTAAGTGGTAAAGATAGATTCAAGTGGATGGGTGATCGAAAATTTAATGGAATAGTGATTTTGGATTGTTACTAGAAATAGGGGAGCGGTTTTGTTCAAGTTAGGGTTCGATAACTGACAGGGGGTTTTCAAAATTTTAACGTTATAAACTTCAGAATTATCAATCATGTTATCGATCAACGGATGATCGATCTCGTGTTCGATAAATATGAAGAACACTGAAGACAATTATCGATCATGTTATCGAACAAGCAATTATCGAACATGTTATTGATAAAGTTGGTATCGGAAATGCGTACCTGGTCTTTTTATCGATTATTTGATCGATAATCCACTTATCGATTAACTTATCGATTAATGCTTACCAACATTTGGACAAAGTGTCGTAAAAGACTTGCCGCTCCTGATCGATGTTCTGATCAATAATCTATTTATCGATCAGCTTATCGATAATCATCGTTTCGAATCTCTTCTTTTTCTTCACATGCTACATTTATCGATTAGGTGATCGATAAATTATCCCTTTGTGCCTTCATGATTATCAATGTCTTGTTCGATCATTCCATACTCTGTTCACCTCTGTTTTTCTTCGACGAAACAGAGCTTCCTGCAAAACAAATTTCTATCCATGCTTAAGTTAGTCATTTAATCATCAAAACATTAGATTTAAAGATTCAAATTTGAGACATAATATAAAATTTCTTACAACTCATTAGGAATTACCATTCCCAATTCTCTTTGAAAGTAGTTGAACTTCTGTTGATCCAGAGGCTTCGTGAAAATATCCGCTATTTGATATTCTGTGGGAATAAATTCTACCTTTACATCTCTCTTTTGAACATGATCCCGAGTGAAGTGATGTCTAACATCAATATGTTTAGTTCGGGCATGATGGACTGGATTCTTGGACAGGCTTATCGTACTCGTGTTATCACATAGGATTGGAATCTCTTTCAAGTTGATTCCTAGATCTTGTAATTGTTGTTTTAACCATAGAATTTGAGCACAACAGCTGGCAGTGGCCACATATTCTGATTCTGTTGAGGAGATTGCCACTGTATTATGCTTTTTGCTTGACCATGAGACAAGACATCCTTTGAAAAATTGACATTGTCCACTAGTGCTTTTTCTGTCTGTCTTATATCCTCCATGATCTGCATCTGAGTATCCCATGAGATATTCTGCTCCCTTCTTTGGATATCAGATTCCCAAATTCTGAGTTCCGACAAGGTATCTGAGAATTCTCTTGACGGCTTCTTCATGTGATTCTTTTGGGACTGATTGATATCTTGCGCACATTCCCACACTGAATTGAATATCCAGTCTACTAGCAGTGAGATATAGTAATGAGCCAATCATTCCTCTATATCTGGTCAGATTCACGTCCTTGCCGTTTTTGTCAGTATCTAGCGAGATGATTGAGCTCATAGGAGTTTTTACACTTTTGGCATTTTCTAATCCATATTTCTTTAGTAACTCCTTCAGATACTTTGTCTGGGATATAAATATGCCATTTTTCTTCTCTTGATTTGTAATCCTAGAAAGAAATTCAACTCTCCCATCATCAACATTTCGAACTCTCCCTGCATTAGCTTAGCAAACTCTTGACAAAGATCTTCATTAGTAGCTCCGAAAATAATATCATCCATATAAATTTGAACAATCAAAAGATCTTTCCTACTTTTTTTAATAAAAAGAGTAGCATCCACTTTGCCTCTTTCGAATCCTTTTTCTATTAGAAAATTGCTAAGTCGTTCATACCATGCTCTAGGAGCTTGTTTTAAACCATATAAAGCCTTTTTCAGTTTATAAACGTGACCAGGAAAGTTTGAGTCTTCAAAACCAGAAGGTTGTTCGATAAAAACTTCTTCTAAAATATAGCCGTTCAAAAATGTACTTTTAACATCCATTTGGTATAATTTGAAATCTTTAATGCAAGCAAAGGCTAAGAGTACTCGTATGGCCTTCAATCTAGCTATTGGAGCATAGGTTTCTTCATAATCAATGCCTTCTTCTTGATTATATCCTTTAGCTACTAATTTGGCTTTGTTTCTAACGATTTGTGCAGATTCATCGAGCTTATTTTTGAATACCCATTTGGTGCCTATGACCGGATGATCATTAGGTCTGGGTACCAATTCCCAAACTTGATTTCTTTCAAATTGGTTAAGCTCTTCCTACATTGCAACTATCCAGAATTCATCGGATAGGACCTCGTCAACATTGGTAGGTTTAATATGTGATATGAATGCAGAGAAGCGCACTTCATTGAACACTTGTCTCCGGGTTTTGACCCCTTCATTGACATTACTAATGACTTGTTCTAGTGGATGGTCTCAGTTATGTCTCCAAGCCTCAGGCTGCTCTAAATTTTATTGTAAGGAAGGTTCATTTAAATCATTTTTGTTTTCTGAATATTCTTCTAAAGGTAATTTGTTTGAAGATTTATTTAAATCCAGTTTTTGAAAATTTTGAACGACCTCAGCATCATCATCTAGAGGTTTTGAAATCAATTTGGTTTCAGCAAACACAACATGTATTGATTCTTCAATTGTAAATGTACGTTTGTTGAAAACCCTATAAGCTTTACTACGATTAGAGTAACCAAGAAATAAACCTTCATCGGCTTTAGGATCGAATTTACCAAGATTCTCTTTGTTGTTGTTGTAAAGGTAGCATTTACTTCCAAAGATCCTTAGATGAGCCAGGTTAGGCTTTCTTCCTTTGTATAGCTCATATGGCGTTTTCCCTGAGTAGTGTTCTAATATAGGCTTTGTTGGAGATGTAGCAAGCCGTGCTCATTGCTTCTACCCAGAACACTTGTGAAATTCTTTTCTCATTCAACATTGCCCTTGCCATTTTTGTGAGCACTCTGTTTTTTCATTCGAAAACACCATTTTGTTGAGGAGTTCTTGGTGTTGAAAAATTGTGATCGATTCCATGCTCGTCACAGTAGTCTGCGAATTCGTTGTTTTCAAATTCTCCTCCGTGATCAGACCTAATTGACACAATGAAAATACCTTTCTCATTTTGTACCTTTTTGGCAAAAACAATGAATGCATTAAACGTTTCATCTTTAGAGGAAAGAAACAAAGTCTAAGTGAATCTTGAATAGTCATCAACTATCACAAGAGTGTACAAGTTTCCACCAAAACTTTTTACTCTCGACGGACCAACCAAATCCATATGAAGCATCTGGAGTAGCCTTTCGGTTGAGACTGTCTTCTTTGATTTAAACGAAGACTTTGTTTGTTTACCCTTCTGACAAGCGTCACAGATAATATCATGTTCGTACTGAATTTTCGGTAAACCAACAACTAAATCCGTTTTTGTTAATTTTGAAAGTTGATTCATATTAACATGTGCAAGACGTTTATGCCAAACCCAACTTTCCTCCTTTTTACTAATAAAACAGTTTTCAGAAGATTTAGAGTCAATTTGAAGTATATAACAGTTACCATCCCTTGGAGCTCTCAGCTTTATATTCAACTCTTCTTTCTTCAATGGCAAGTTGTCTTTACTTATCACTAAGCATTCTTCGGAATCGAAGATTACCCAGTTATTTTTGTCGGTACTCTGATTGATGCTGAGTAGATTGTGACACAAACCTTCCACATAGTACAAATCTTCAACCTTCATTCCTTTGTTACTTCCTATCTTCCCGATTCTAGCAATTCTTCTGGATTGATTGCCACCAAAACTTACTTTGCCTCCGTCTTTTGGTTTGAGTTATGAGAACTTTCCAGTATCACTCGTCATATGTCTGGAGCATCCACTGTCGATGTACCATTTGTTCGTTCTGGATGCTTTGAGGCATACCTGCAACAACACAATCATGTTTTAGGTACCCATACCTTCTTGGGTCCTTTTTGGTTAGTATGAGTTGTCCTAGGCACATAAATACCTTTGGGCACCTATTTTAATGTCCCATAAATTCCTTTCTTCTTGTGATAACAAGACGAGGTTGTGTGACCCTTACGGTTGCAATAAGAGCAAAGTGCAAAAGGATTAAAGGAATGAATAGTATTTCTAAAGAATGTAAGATACAATCGACCACTACTCTTCTTCTTTCCCTTCGTCTTATCCTGAACAGGATCATATCCTATTCTGGTTTTGTCTATCGAACACCATTGAGCTCCCAAAATCACTTTGAGCATTTCACTACCCTTAGTCAATTTTTCTAAGGTTTTTGTGAGATCCTCGGCCTTCTTTCTGTTCTTTTCACATTCCATGCATAATGGAGGCGGGACTACGTTGTCTTTAGGCTTTGTTTGTTGTTCTTCCAAGAAATTTCTTCTTTTCTTGGAGCTTACCAACTCCTTGCAATTCTTACTAATTCCAAATGCAATGCATTGTATTCAGACTGTAATTCATCATAAGAGGGTTCAAAAGTGATTACCTCATCTGTCTCTGATTCTTCGTCTTCCTGGGCCACAAGATAGATATTGGCAGTTTCTTCATCATCACTTTCTCCTTCTTCCTCTGAAGAACTATCACCCCAGATTGATGTGACAAAGGCTTTCTTCTTTCTGAATCTTTCTTTCTTCTTTTCTTTGTCCTTCATCTTGAATAGCTGAGGACACTCTGCTTTGATGTGTCCTGGTTTCTTGCATTCGAAGTAGATGATCGGTTCTTTTGACTCATTTTGAGATGTTGAGATTCTGCATTTTAACTTAAACTTCCTTCCAGCTCTGCTCTTGTAGAATTTCTTGAATCTTCTGATGATAAGACCCATTTCATCATCCTCCAGGTCTTCTTCATTGTCATCTTCGTCCTCTTGAGTTCTAAGAGCAATACTATTGCGGTTCTTCTCATTCATCTCTTTTTTGTATCTTTGCTTGCTCTCATATTTTGCAAGGCTTCCGAATAGCACTGTAACAGAGCCAATTGATTCTCCCTTGGTTTCTTTAATCGTTGTTACTTCGGCTCTCATTCTTTTATGAGACCACTTAAAATTTTTCTCACTTAGTCCTCTTGGCTATACTTCTTTCTGAGTGCTGTGAGATGATTTATGAGATGCGAGAATCTGACTTCTACATCTTGGACACTCTCTCCATCCTTCATTCTGAATAGCTCAAAGTATGTGGTAAGAGTGTTGATTCTACTCTGTTTTACACCGGTGGTCCCTTCGTGAGCTATCTCTAGTGCTTCCCACATGTCTTTCGCGGTTTCTAGGCTGGAAACTCGAAAGTATTCTCGTTGGCTTAGTACACAGGTAAGTATGTTGATGGCTTTGTCGTTTAGGGTCACCAACTTTCTGTCTTTTTCATCGAACTTGCTGGGACTCTTACGTACTTGCTGTTCGTCTACGGTTTTCATGGGAACATAGTTACCATGCTCTATCACGTCCCATAATCCATACTCAGTCTCCTTGATGAAGATTTTCATCCTTATCTTCCAGAAGGTATAGTTTTCACCGTTGAAGCCTGGCGGTTTGGACGTTGAACATCCTTCAGGTAGCACGCTATCCCCGAATCCTGCCATGGGATCTCTCTTTAGAATGTTAAGTCTTTACTGAAGAGGCCTGCTCTGATACCAAATATTAGTGGCAGTCTCGTCCAAGAGGGGGATGAATTGGGTGAGATATAAAAATTTGTGAAATTAAAACTATGAACTATCAAAAACAGAGAGTGTGAGTTAGAAAGATTTCACTGTAGAGAGGAAAGCATAGGATTTATACTGGTTCGGTCTGAACCACTTGACCTACGTCCAGTCCTCAGAATACCTCTGAGTATTTCACTATGTTCCAAGATTGATTGGGCTCTTAGTGCCTCAGTACAGTAATTGAAACTCTCAATCACTCCCCCTTACTTTTCGTAAGGTTACAAACCCACTCAAGAGTCCACACTCTTGAGTATCACACAAAACATGATTAATAGTGAATAAGTAAACTCTCTTATAGAGTGAATAAATGATAATCACTGACGCTCGGTGTTATGGAAGAACAGAGTATTGAATGCAACAGTAAATAATCAACAGAGAGTAGCTCGCATATTCAATCTGTTCATTTAATGGTTCTTCGCGCCTTTTCTAGTTAAGGTCGTTTAGTAACCGTTAGATGGAAGAGCTTCTAGTCGTTAAGAGTCCGGTTGCGTGTTTTGCCAGTTGGAACAATTTCCGTCATTAATGCTTCTGACAAGGTAGGTTACAGGCTACTTGGATAACCGTTGAAGAGCCATTGGGTTTTTCTTCGTATTCTACAAAAATACATTGATTCAATAAGTTTTTCTTTACAGAGTAAAAGTAGAACCGAACAAGAAACGAACATTCATAGTTTACGGTTAGAATCAATCAGTTGTTAAATGTGCTGGGTAATAACTAAAGGTGCTTGATCGAAGTGATGATCGATTATTGCTTGATCGATCAGGTTATCGATTATTCTGAGTAAGAGCTTTTGAAGCAGATACCTGAGTTTATCGATCAAGTGATCGATAAAGTGACATAGTGACTTTATATTGATATGCAGAGAAAAAGAAGATCAAGGTCACTTTTGATTTTCAAACTCATTAAATAGAAGATTAAGGTAATCATGAAGGCTGAAAAAGGCTTAAATGAAATAGAAGATGAATTTTGAGAAACATTGTAACTGATTGAAGTTTAAATTGAAAATGCCTCATGATCGAACAAGTGATCGAATACTTGTTGATCAATCAGGTTATCGATAATCAAAGTGTTATAGAAATAAATTTTAAAGCACTAATTTTCGAACACCTTATCGATAAATAGATGATGGATAACCTTATCGATAAACAATAGGCAAAAGTATATTTACTGAAAACACAAGCTATGTAGGTTGATCGAATAGGTGATCGATAAATGGCTTATCGATAATGTTATCGATAAAGAGATTTATTCTTGTAAAATCAAAGAGCTAATTTATTGATCATGTTATGTGAAAACAAGGTAAACATGAAGTGTGGTGATCGATAATATTATCGATAATCTGATTATCGATCTGGTGATCGAAGAGCCACAATCTAATAAAGATATACTGATTATTGATCATGTGATCGATAATTTGCTGATCGATTAGGTGATCGATAAGCTACTAAAGTAAATACCTACGCCCATATTTTTGAAATAGTGTTCGATTATATTATCGATAAATGGCTGATCGATAATGTGATCGATAAATGGCGACTAAATCAAAATATAGAACGAGTAGAGCGCATTACCATTTATCTGTCTTCTCATCGATAATCTGTTTATCGATCATGTGATCGATAAATACCTATCAAGTTTGTATCCTGATATTCGATCATCCTGATTATCGATCAAGTGATCGATAATTTACTCCGGACTTTCATTCACGACTAATTTAAGAATGATCGATCAATTGATCGATCAACACATTATCTAGCACGTTATCGATCAAAGTTCCTGTTCAGTTACTTAATTGAATAGAGATATTATCTGTCAGCTTATCGATAAAACCTTGATCGGTCAGATGATCAGTCAACATACTGAAACACAAATTACTTACTTTGTTATCATCAAAACCTTAATCTTAATAGGTCCAATAACACAGGCCATCCTCATGATTGTGAATCTAAGAATGATCAACAAATATCCAAAGAATAATGTTTAATATGTATTCTCCTTCTCTCTCAAACCAAAAAACTCATAAACCTTCTTTTGAAGCAAGAAACGCATGAATCCTAGATCAGAAGACATGACCATGCAATGAGAGAGCATTTAGTGATTAATTTAGCCATCAACTTTGCCCATTCGCTCTATCTTCATCCTTTTGACACGTAAAGAGCCACAATCATGACTCTAATCTTGATTAATAGTGAAAATTACATGATTTGGAAGGTGATGTTGATTACTTTTCAAGGAAAGCACAAGATAAGCTTCGTGGATAGTTCTTGTAAAAAAGAAGGACAAGAGAAAATCTCCGTGAGCAATGAGAGAGGTGCAATGTGTAACATCCTTAATTTTGGACCTAGAAGTGCAAGAAATAACCCGAAATAGGCAGGCTACTAGACCCTGTAACATCTTAAATTTTATGCTTGGAAATACTAGAATTAGCCTAAAATAGACAGGCTATTATATCCCTTTTGGTAGGAGTTTCAAAAGTTCTCTAGAAGGATGAGAGGACTCCCATGGACTAAATATCAAAGCAAGAGTTTTCTAGAACCATGAGACAGGCAAGTTAGAGACTGTAATAAAGTCTTAAGAGCTCAAGTATGGGAATTGGAGATAGTTAAGGCCAAATATTGTATTGGAAACCTTAGTGAAATGATTCATGAGGCTAAATCAGAGTAGGGACCTACTTGTAAATTCAGAAAGTTTTGGGCCGTAAATGGTAGTGATGAAAAGTAAGTATGAAAATTCACAAAAATGGTAAATGAGGTTTTGAGGCTCGTATAAAGCTAAAAATGACAAAAATACCTCTAGAGCAAATTGATAAAATTCTCAGGATTTTTGCTAACTATGAATATTAGCATAAATTAAATTATTTAAAATATGAGAAGGCCTCAGATAATTAGAGATAAATGGGGAGTAAATACTTAAGGAATTATCACAAGTTTTAAAAATGATTTCGTCCTCAGAAAGTGAACAAGTTGGCTTTAACAGAATTTTAAACCTATTTATACACCATTTGGAGAAAGTTAAAATAAACTATTTATGAGTTGACTTTGACTTGAGAAAAATTAGAGAAATTCCTCATGATGAAAAGGTCGTATTGGTACCCAGAGATAGATTCTCAGAGTCATGGACCGATAGGAAGAATTTGATTAAGTTTACTCTAAAATAAATATTATTAAATGTTTTAATGAAAGAAAAAATGGAAGAGCATCCCTCCCTCTATATGCATGTTATATAATGCCATGTGAAGTTATTTGTGATAAGAAAAGGGTACCATAACATGTTTAAGGGTTACCGGGTAAGTCAAGGCTTGAAAAATTACTCGATAAGGTGTAAAATTATAAAATGGGTGGAGAAATAGTCAAGGCCAAGAGGGAGCATGAATTTCTCCCTATTTTTCCCCTATTTTAATGCAAATTTGATGAGAGGACATGGATGGAATTGTATAATTTGTCATGCAGCATGCTTGGAAGAAATGGGATTATTTAAGAAAAAAAATTTTGTTGTACAAACATGTGATTAAATGGCATGCAATGTGGCATCATATTGAAGAGAAAAAATATGATCAAGACACTTGGCAAATTACATGGCAAGATCACAAGGGACATAACTTAATTAGATGACAAGTGTTATGGTAAAGGTAAATTAGATTAACTAAGGTAAATGATAACTTTGTCATTATAAATACCCCTTTTCCCAACCATTTCTATGTTTGGATAGCCAAAAGAGGAAGAGTAAGGCAAGCACAAAATTTTGGAGAGCAAAAGGAGAAGAAGAAACCTTCAAGTTCTATACAAGACCAAGCTTCAAGACAAGGTAAGATAATAGTTTTTAATATAGTTTATGACGCTATATGTCTTGTAAAGCTTGGTTGTGGTTTTGTTCATTTTTGGAAGCATTAAACCCTAAGATGAGATGCTGTCCAAATGTGATTAAGGCATGAAAAATTGATTGAAGTTAGATTACTAATTAAGAGAGAGAAAAGAATAGAAACCAAGTGATTTTGTGATGACAATTAAGTGAATCCAACTTCCCCTAATTCTATATAATATTTGGACAAACCTAGGGATTGAGTTAGAGTAGGATTTTGATGATTTTGATGCTTTCAATATGTTTAAAATGAAAAATTACATGGGGTAGAGGTAAGAAATTACGTTTGAAAGCATTAGAATTGAAAATAGGAACTAAAACCCCATATGTTTCAACCAAGGCTTGTTCATGGGGAAGAAGTTGGATTTTGTTTGATTTGAGCTTAGAAATAGATTCTACATATAAAATTATGGGAGAATAGCATGTGAAATTAATTTTAGAAAGATTGAAAATCAAGCTTAAAAGTTAGAAATCAATATAGCTTAAAGAGAGCGAAATGTTGATGTTTATTGTGATAATGGCTCTAATGAGTGAATGACATTATGTGCTAATATATTTAGGGCCATAAGATATCAAGGAAGATGAATGAAAAAGGTTGAGCAAGCAACCTAGGTGGAGGCAAATGAAGCAAGAGGAAACAAAGAGAATGCTTAAAGACAAGGTAGTGAACTTGCCCTTATTGCGTGCTTGATATGTATGCTTGTGTGTTGATGTAGCTTGATGATGATTTTGAATATGAAATATTGAATGTTGCTCTATTTCTTCTATATTTTATGGCCGCGTGTGAATGAAACATTAAGTATTAGAGCTTTTCATTTCATAAATATTAAAGCATTACAGCATGTACTAAGCATGTCATCAACTAGTATTTATCTTGCATGCATATTGGGTAATATTTGCTATTGAAATTCTTTTAAATATCACCCTCACTTAACCAACCATGATAGGTATGATATCCAAACAAAGAGGGATGCAAGATGTGAAAATACAAGAATGAAAGGAAGAATTGAAGGAATAATGTATTATGTTACGCGATACAATGAATTTCCTTTCATGTTGATGTATGATTAAATGTGCGATTAATGTATGAAATGAGGATTGATGATATTGGTATGTATAATATGGGAATATTCAATGGATTTATGGAATGATTGCATGCAAAGAAATAAATATTTACATATTATTAATGCAAATAAGAGGGATAAATTATCCCTAAATGAGTTACGCATTTATGTCAAAGTGAAAGTGAGGCAAATAATTAAATTTGGCCATAAAATTTGGTGAGAAACTTGAGCACATCGAAAGCTTTAAAATAAGTGGTAGATCACTTAAATATATGTGTGCACTAAAAGATATGATTACTTAAAATTAGGGCAGAGAAACTGGAAAGTACATTTTTACCAATTTGAACAGTAAAATTTCCCGGATTAACTATATGAATTGAGAAGGTTTAAGTTCAAATTTATATTTTTTCCCTATAGATAATTGGGAAAATTACACACAGGTTCCACAAAGGAGAATTAATTCAGATAAAGTCCCTGAAAATCCCCAAATTCTTCCTAAGTCCCCAGGGACTTGTGTGTAATAAATTACAATTGTAAAAAGTTGTTATGCTCTTATTGATTGAAAAAAGAAAAAACAGAGGGAAAGCTTTAGTTTGTGCGCTAGTGCTGCATGTATAAGGAAGAGGAGCTTCTGAAAAAAGAAAGGGAGGTCTGCATTAGTGCTCCATTATTCTAGGCAAGCTATATTTTTTCTTCATCTTCTTTGTAGGTCTCATCAGTGACAAGATTTCTTTTCTTTCGTACACAACCAATATCAAGTTTAATGTTGGTTTGAAAAGTTGATTGGCTATGGGTGTGTGAGTATTAAGGATGTGATTTAACTCACTTGAACTATCAAGGAAAGCTTATTTTAGTCATATATGGTTTTAATCATCTTAAGTGTGGTTTTGTTATGTGTGGCTAGGGTTATAAATCAATGCTCTGTTTTTGGGTGAATGATATTCTGTTTTTCGGTGATTAATGCTATATTGCTGATGAAAAAGAATGAAAATGCCAAATTTTCACTATTATAACCCCCTGTAATGTGATAGTTAAATGTCTTGTTAATGGGTATATCAAAGGTTGTTAATGTAACTGTATGACTTGTTATTAACGAGTGATTGTGACAGGTTGATATGGAGGATGGCAACTTCAAGTGGGAAGCATTTATTTTGTTACCTTCATATAGGGTACAATTTATTGATGGTGTAAAAGGTGAAATGTAGTATGTTGGAGGTGGTGTGAGAACAAAAATGATAAAGAAAGACACATCATATAAAGAATTTAGAACAATAGTAGCATCAATTATGGGAAAAGAAAGCAATGGAAGGATTATCAAATTCACAATAACCTTTGATGAGTTTACATTTGTAGACCTTATAGATAAAATGTAAATTTGGTGTAGTTTCATTCTACATATATATCAAGTGGTAAATGATATCTGGTTGTAATCTGATATAATATCATATCCTATTTTGATGTACTTGTTAATAGGTGGTAATGGACTTGTTATCAGACGCTGTGGAGGTTGTCATTAGTAGTCTAAATTATGTTACTGATATAAAGTGACGATTTCTCCTACTTGCAGTGGTCAATGATTTCTTAACACATATGATATGATGAAAACGCTGGAAAGAATTGGTTTTGATAAACTGTCAATTAATGCCTACTGATTACTTGTTATTCACTACTGTCAAGGTTGTTAATGCCTGCTGATTACTTGTCATTCACCACCATCAAAGTTATTCCTTTTTTTTTTGTTTCCTTTTTGCAGAGAGATTGTTTCTACCAAGTTCTTTGTAGAGTGAAGCTAGCACTATTTGACAAAAACAACAAAATTGACAAGGAAGTCACATGACCTGAAGTTTGGATGCTTGTAGTGGGTTGTAACTCATAGGAACAACTTGCATAGTGATCAAGTGCTGTCTTTGCTATGAGAAAACTCCCAAAGCAAGAGGAAGAAATAAACAACCAGCACATATTGTATTTAGTTTTTTCATTTGATAGCATAATGACAGCTGAATATAAACATCACATTTTGTTTTTTCATTTGACAGCATAATGACAGCTGAAAGTAAAGTTCAGATTTTGTTTTTTTATTTGACCATAGCATGATAGCTTAATGTTAAGTTATGTTAATATGATTGGCATCGTTTCCTAGTTATGAAGTTGTTGTAATGGCATTCATGTGTTTTGATAATCATAAAATTCCTTATTCCAAACCCGAATCATGTCTAGAAATGAAGACTTAATAAAAGTGGATAAACAAATGCTAACCATGATGACATGATAGGTATATATCACAATCCTCTTTGCTAGATCCATTTACAACCTCAACGACATATATTGACAACCTAAGGGGAAGTGCTTAACAACCTTAGCAGTGCCCTTGACAATTCACTATATGGGATGCCACGGCTTCTTAAAAAATTATATTATCAGCATATATGATGAATTTAACAATATAGTGGGAAGCATTTTGAAGTCATTAACAGCTTTAAGTAAACCCAGTAGGATTACAACACATTTTTATTACAGATATTCATTTACAACCTCAACGGCAATTGTTGACAACCTGAGAAGAAGTGGTTAACAATCTCAGTAGTGCCCTTGACAACTTACTCTATCGGATACCACAGCTTCTAAAAAAATTGTATTATAAGCACACATAACGATCTTAACAATATAATGTGAGGCATTTTGAAGTCATTAACAACTGTAACTGAACCCAATAGGATTATAGCATATTTTTATTGTAGAAATTCATTTACAACCTTAATGGCAACTGTTGACAACATAAGGAGAAGTGGTTAACAATCTCGGTAGTGCTCTTGACAACTCACGCTGTGGGATATCACAGCCTCAACATAGCATCAAATTATAACCAAATGATATCATGTTACAACTTTAACTCAACAATCATGTGTTAAGAAATCATTGAACATTGCAAGTAGGAGAAATTGTCACTTTATATCAGTAACATAATTCATACTACTAATGACAACCTCCACAGCATCTGATAACAAGTCCATTACAGCCTATTGACAAGTACATCAAAATACATATATGATATTATATTAGATTACATCCAGATGTCATTTACTACTCGATATATCTATACAATATAATGACACCAAATTTACAACCCATTCAAAAAAGCACAGAGGTTGCATGTGTGGATAACGACGGACAACTTGAGGTGTGTGTTATGATATTTACAAAACAATTATGTCACAAGCATTCACAAAAAGAAATATAAACAATCCACCAACAAAGCTCAACTTGGATTAGAGTTCTGGCAAGTCTTTATAGTGTGGCCTGGCTTATGGCATCTTCCACAGTGGTAAAGTTTTTTATTTTGAAATTGAGATTTAATCCTTCTTTTCTTTGGCCTCCCTGAGGGTCTTTTAGTGGCTGGTGTGCCTTTCTTTATCATTCTTGTTCTCACACAACCTCCAACATATTGCATTTCACCTTCTACACTTTTAATAAATTGTCCCCCTTTATGGAGGTAACAGAATAAATGCTTCCCACTTGAAGTTGCCATCTTTCATAACAACCTGTCAGAGTCATTTGTTAATAACAAGTCATACAGTTATATTAACAACCTTCGATGTACTCATTAACAAGACATTTAACAATCGCATGACAGGGCTTATAACAATAAAAACCTCTCATTTTCCTCTGTAACACAGCATCAATTACTGAAAAACAGAGTATCAATCACCAAAAAACAGAGCATCACCTTATAACCCTAACCACACATAACAAAACCACACCTAAGATGATTAAGACCACATATGATTAAAATGAGTTTCCCTTGATAGTTCAAGTGAGTTTCATCCATAATACCCATACACCTACAGTAAATCAACTTTTCAAACCAACATTGCATTTTCAATGGCTGTGGACGAAGAAGATAATGTTCTTAATGATGACACCTACAAAGAAGATGGGAAAAAAAACACAGCTTGCCTAGAATAATGGATACAATGGCATCTGTTATAAACCTCTGTTTCTTCTTTTTTAAGCTTTTTCTTCTCATGCATACAGAGCACTCTACGCACCAAGAGAAGGCATTCCCCTCTTTTTTTTTTTTTCTTTTTCAATCAATGAGGGCATCACAAACTTTTTACAATTGTAATTTATTACACACAGGTCCTTGGGGACTTAGGAAGAATTTGGGAATTTTCAAGGACTTTATCTTAATTAATTCTCCTCTGTAGGACCTATGTGTAATTTTCCCTAGATAATTGGAAGAGCTTTAAATAGAGATCTAAATAACCTCAATACAATTTTTTGATAATTAGTTATGAATTTTTAAAATTGGACAAAAATCTAGAATTTACTGATAAATAGTAAACTAAGAATCAAATTTTAATTTTTCAATCTAAGAGCTTATTTTATGATCTGCTTGAATGTAACACTTTTAGATGCATACTAAAAGGGGTAGATGAAAGGATAATTTAGACCCTTTTTAGCAGAAGTCTCAAAAGTTCCTTGAAAGGGTAGAATGATTCTCAAGGACCAAACTGTAAAGTGAAAGTTTTTTGAAACTAAAAGACGATGAAGATAGAGACGTCGATCAAGTCTTAGAGGTTGGGTATGGATAATTAAGATGACTATGAGCTAGAAGTTATGATAGAGACCTTGGTGAGATGGTTCCTAGGACTCAACCCTAGTAGGAGCTATCTTTTAGGTTAGGGTTGGATTTTGATGATTTTGATGCTTTCAATGTGTTTAGAGTGAAAAATTTTATAGGGTGGAGGTGAGAAAACAAGCTTGAAGGCATTGGATTGAAAATGAAATGTTAAGCCCTAAGACCCTATGTTTCAGCCAGATCATTTTGAATCTAGAGGAGTTTATTTTTGATAATTTTGAGCTTGGAAATGGATTCTAAATGTAAAATTGTGTGGGAGTAGCATGTAGAATTAATTTTAGAAAGGTTAGAAATCAATCTCAAAAGTTAGAAGTCAAAGAGAGTAAAGTATTGATGTTGATTGTGATCATGGCTCTAATGAATAAGTGGCAATTATATGTTGATGTATTTAGGGTTATGAGAAATTAAGAAAGAGAAATGGGAAGGTTAATCAAGCAACCTTGACAATTGGAAGCAAAGAGAGCAAGAGAAAACTTAAAGACAAAAAGTAGTAAACTTACTTCTTTGTATGCTTGACATGTATGCCTATGTGTTGATGTTATTTGATGATGAATGAAAGTATCAATGGTTAAATGTTGCTCCATTTCTTGTGTAATCCATGGGCATATGTGTTTGAAATGTTGAGCATCTAAGCATGATATTTTATAAACATGAAAGTATGTGTAATCATGTCACATACTTGCCTCTATCTTGCACGCATAATGGTAATGTTTACTACTGAGATTTTCCCAAATCTCACTCTCCCTTAACCAACCATAATAGGTATAATGTGTAAAGGAAAATGAATGCATGAGGAAATACAAAGAAAGAAGATAAGAAAGTGATAATTGTGCTCATGTATTTAATGTAGCCTTTACGTTAATGTGTATATATATGGACATGACTGTCAATGTTATGTGATGTTAGATAATGATAATAGCATGTGAGATTGAATATGATGATGCATGAGGATGAGCTATGCAGTTTTGGCATAATTACAAAACATGCAAGTAATGAATATTAATTATTAATGCAAATGAAGGAGATAAATTAGCCAAGAATTTATGATGAAGTAAAAGTAAGGCAAATAATTAAATATGCCCATGAAATTTGGTGCCTGACCTTTAAAATAAGTGGTAGATTACCTAAAATGGATATATTTGTTAAGAATTATAACTATTCAAAGTTAGGACAGAGAAACTGGAAAGTATAGTTTTTACCAAAAAAATAGTAAACTTCCATAAATTAATTGTATGAATTGAGAAGGGTAGAGAATTAAAACAACTTTAAATGGATATTTGAATCATCTCAATACAATTTTTTTATAATTAGCTATAAATTTTTAAAGTTGGATTGAAAATCTAAAATTTACTAGTAAATAATAACCCGAGAAACAAATTTTGAAATTTCAATCTACGGGTTTGTTTTGTGATCTACTTGAACTACAACGCTTTTAGATACATACTAAAAGAAGTAAATGGAATGATGTTTCAATAACACAAAAATTAGAAGAGGGATATATGGCATGGTAATTGGACATTTGGCAAGATCATGGAATACATAGTTTAATCAAGAGACATGTGGTATGGTAAAATGATAAAGGTAACTTGGACTAACCCCAGGTAAATGGTAAAGCCTTATAAATACCCTTTCTTCCTCCCATTTATGTGTTTAGATGGCAAAGAGAGGAAACAGAAGGGTAGCACAAAATTTTGGAAAGAAAAAAGAGAAGAAGAAGAGTTTCAAGTTTCATGCAAAACCAAGCTTCAAGAGAAGGTGAGATCATGGTTTTTAATATAGTTTATGATGTTTATATATTGCAAAGCTTGGTTATGATTTTTGATGAGTTTTGGAAGCTTAAAACTCTAAGGGAAGCTGCTGTTCAAATTTACAAAAGGCATGAAAAATATGAGTTGAAGTTAGATTAATGATTAAGAGGAAGAAGAGAGTAGTAATTAAGTGGTTTTGCATGAAAATTGAATGAATCTGACTTCCCTTAATTTCAAGAGAATTTTGGCTAGAGCCAGGGAAGAAGTTTAGGTTAGATTTTGATGATTTTGATGCTTTTAATGTGTTTAGAATGAAAAATTATGTGGGGTACAAGTGAGAAAGCAAATTTGGAAGCACTAGAACTGAAAATAAAATTTTAGAACCCTAAACCCCAATGTCTTGGCCAAATGGAGTTCATGGGGCAAGATTTTGTTAGTTTTGAGCTTGAAAATAAATTCTACATGCAAAATTATATTGAGATAGCATGTGGAATTAATTTTAAAAAGATTAGAATCAAAGCTTAAAAGTTAAATATGTTAAAGAGCAAAACATGAATGTTGCTTGTCACGGCTCTAATGAGTGAATGACAACAATGTGGTCATATATCTAGGGCCATAAGATATTAAGGAAGAGAAATAGAAAAGTTAATCAAGCAACCTTGATGGTTAGAGAAGCAAAGAAAACAAAAGGAAAGATTTAATGTAAATGGTTAAAGATAACAAACTTTACCCTATTCTTATGTGCTTGGTATATGCTTACATGTATGGCATGTTTGTATGTTTATGTGATGTTATGAACTCATGTATTGTAAATGTGAATATATTTGAAGTATGCGATAGGCCTATATGTTTTATGATAAATGTATGATGATTTTTAAACATGTCATTATGTTATAGAGATCTTAAGTTGTAAGTATGTTATGAATGTCAAGCTTGCCATGTATATTTGGGTAGTTATTATTTGTTACTTATCTAACCACAATAGGTATAATGTGCAAGGAAGGGAAATGCATGATAAAGAACAAAGAAAGAAGAGAAGAAATATATATATGTTATTATATAATGATTGTCTCTTTATGTTGATATATTCATGAACATGCCTATGATGTTATGTAATGATGCATAAAGAGAATGACATGCAAAATTGAGCATGATGATGCATGAGAATGAGATATGAAATGTGGGAATGGTTGCATGTATGAAGTTTAATTGTAGCATGCTAATTGCAATAAGAAGATAAGCTTTCCCATTATGAGCAATGAATTTGAGACAGAGCAAATGTAAGGTAAACGAATAAGCCTACCCATGAAATTCCGTGACCAACTAGTACACATCCTAAGATTTAAAAAAAGATGGTAGATCACCTAAAATGGATACATGTGCTAGGGCAAAGAATCTGAAAATTTATTGTTTGACCAAATGAATAGTACAACTTCACGTATAATTCTGGAACAAATGAGTTTTTTTCCTGTTGGTAATTGAAAGAGCATTAAATGGAGACTTGAACAACCTCAATATGATTTTTTTATATTTAGTTATAAATTTTCAAAGTTGAACCAAAAATCTAAAATTTACCAATGAATAGCAACCCGAGAATCAAATTTCAAAATTTTAATATATGAGCTTATTTTATGATCTGCTTGAACCATGACACTTGTAATTACGTACTACAAGGGGTGAATAGAGGTTTTTCATAATGCAGTAGCTCTTTCTTAGGTTTTATCTAAAAGAAATGTTCAATAAAGTTTTAGGATCTTGGATATTTTCATTACACTAAGAAATCAACTCACTTCAAGTTGATGAGTTAAGATAATGGTATAAAAATACACATGAAGTTTCTAAAAAAATGTGAAATTACACTTAAGGTTTCTAATAGCCATAGTATTTTTGCACTATTTTAAAAAATTTATGTTTATTTTTGCATCATTTTCTTGACTATATATTTGCTAAATAGTCAACTTTGTTGCCTTAATGACCGTAGCATTTTTGCACTATTTTAAAAACTTCATGAATATTTTGGCAACCAAGAAAAGTTTATAGTATTAGATATTCATGACGAAATACTTCATAGGCAAATATGCACTTTAACCTTTTAGGATATTGAGCAATGCTTGAAAAATATTTTAGAGTGCCGGATGCACCAAAAATTAACATATTTAAAAATACTTGGTGCTTTTGAAAAAATATTGTAGGGTTTTGAATGCACTAAAAACTAATCAATTATAGATAGGAAACACTTGAAAATTGGCAAACATGGCTCATCATAATCCATTGTTTGAAAAATTTGAAAAGCATAAACATGAAATGCACACCTTTCATGGTTGCCCATAGAAGGTATAGAATCCTTAACTCCCTTACTTGGAGTAAATCAACTATAGCCTCCTCCACCATCGAGAATGTCGACTCATCACTTATTCTATTTCTTTGAGTAAGAATTATTATTATTATAATTCAAATAATCCTGATGCAAAATTATTGTTTCTAAAGTTATGTGGTTATATTTTAGACAGTTACATTTGTCAAGTTGGAGTATTATTTGACTCATGATAATAACGCCTTTTAAAAAATAAATATTTTAGCTATTTCAATTATAAAAATATGAAATCCAAAACCATTCTATTAACTAAGACATGAGAAAATGGGCCATTTCTCATTTATAAGAAAATGCTCACACTTACTTTTCTATTTAAAACTATTGAAGAAGCAATCAATAAATAAAAATAAGAAAGTATGAGAGAGAAATTAAACATCGTTTTAAATTGTTGAAACCTAATAGATAGAAAGATAATTGGTTAATGGGATGGGGAAGTTACATCATTTTTTATATTATTTAATTTAAAATTTAAAATATTTATTAACAAGATTAATATAAATTTCAAGTTTTAACAATATATCATGGCCATTATACATGACATGATTTTTGGGATCAAGGAAGTTATTTCAGACAATTCAAATATCAAATATTTTAAATATATTAGACATACAAGTTTAAAACGTCCAACAATTCTATTAAATAAGAAATAATAAAATGAGATATTTTTTACCGAATAAAAAATTAAGTAAAAATGCATTATAGGGTGAAGATTGAAGAATGCATATAAATAATTTAAATAAACAACTCAACTAAAATAATTTAAATAGAAATAATGTGAGATAACTGCTAGATTCATTATGAGAGTTAATTGCCAAATTTATTGAGATGTGAAGAACGCATAGATAGGGGAGATGAGATGTGCATAAAATTGCAGCTTTTCCAAAAATAGAAAAATAAGACAATATATAAAATTATAAATTTAGAAGATAATATATAAAAAAAGTTGATGTAAAATTTAAAGAATGAAAAAAATTACATACCATTCTTTCCCCGTGCAATATATAAAGTTTGCTGGAAAAAAATAAAATAAAATATGCACTACGTACATGTGTTTTTGAAGTAAATTAATGACACATATTAAGAGATAATTTAAATCCATACAATTGAAAAATAAAATTTAGGTATTTATAATAAATAAACAACTTAACTAATTTTTTTAATATCTAAAAATTAATTATTTAGTTTTTGTATGAATTAAAAAGTGTTTCATGTGAAATGGGAGAAATACTTACATACTCTCAGAGTACCAACTCATCCCAACTCTGTCCAATAAAAAAGCTCCAGCCCAATTAATTTGAATCCAACGTGTTAGCCAACTCACTTATATTAATTTGTTGTTTTAAAAAAATAAAATACTTTTGTTTTTTAATTTCCTGTACTGCCCTCTCCCCTACGTCTCACTCCATCGCTTTGGTCTCTTCGTTCCGTCACCAAAATCTCTCCCTTCCTCCCTTCATCTCCACATTTTCTACCTTATCTCTCCTCTCCTCTCTTCTCTACCGAGACACAATAGAAGCTACAGCTCCTCTAGAAGAAGCCTAGTCAGAGTTTTTGTCTCTTTCAGCTATGGACTCTTTCGATGGAGAAGACGATGAATAGTAGCGGCGGCCTTCCAAACGCGAGCCAGATCAATCCACTCTCCTCTCCATTGGTCTATCTGCATCGCTTCCCAAACTCGTCTTCCCTCTTGTCGCGTACTTGTCCTCTGGCTCAGCTTTCCTCCTCTTTGGTTCTCGTCGCCATCTCGTGTCCTCGCCCCCTTGTCATCCAGGATGAGGATGATGAATTAAATGCTCAAACGATCCCCAATGCTCCCAAACAGCCTCCAAACTAGTCGTACCTCATAGATCCTAATTTAAAGGCGTTCAGCTCCTCCCTTCCATCGGCATTCTCTTTTTCTCGACGAAGGGAGGAGGGGGAAGGGTTTGGAGACGCAAGCGGGAGGCAGGGGAGAGGGTCTGAGAAGAGGGAAGAGGGAGGAGGGAAGAGGGCACTAAGGGAAATTGCAAAACATAAGTATTTTTATTTTTTTAAAAACAACAAATTAATATAAGTGAGTTGGCTAACACGTTGGATTCAAATTAATTGGGCTGGAGCATTTTTATTGGACAGAGTTGGGATGAGTTGGTACTCTGGGAGTATCTAAGTATTTCTCTTAATTACCCCCTCCTGTCTCTCTCCGCATCATTTATTTCAGACTTAGGCAGAAACCTCTTCTCCTTCCTTATTCCTCTGTAAAGCGATCTAGAGCTCCACCCTCTTTCTCGCTGACCATCCCCCTCCTCCCGCAACCACAAGGTTTCTTCATCTGAGAGGTCAATTTTTTAATAGTGTATTGAACTAGGGTTAGAACCTCATTAGCTACAGTCAGGGCGGTGAAATTTTCAGTTGTGTGAAAAGCCCCTTGTTTCAAATACTTATCGTCATCGAGCTTACAACAGCACCTGTGAATCTATGATTGTATTTCATCTAGACTTCAGCTTTTCGAACTTCTCCCTCCCCCGACGTTGTCTACCTCACTGGCCGTTCGAGATGGCTGCTTGACAAGTGTGACATTGTTCCGCTTGTGTGACGACGGGATGGAAATCGCGGCGGACCGAAGCTCCTCCTCATATAACGACGTTGCTCACCCGGGAACCATCAACACCAAGAACCATCACAATCTTGATCAGACCCGCGGTTCTGACGGAAGAAGAAGAATTTTATGTCTGAAAAATTGAATAAAAAATGAATTTGTACGAAGAGAGAAGATGAGGAAAAAACAAAAAGGGTGGTGATTAATGAGTTTGAAACTACGGAAAAAATTTGAAAAAGAAATGGGCCCACTAATGCCAGCTGTCCGTTTATATTGGTCAGAGCACATATTATGCGGTACTCCCAAGCATGGAAGAATTTCTCTTATAATATAGCCAAATGAGACTTGACGACAAACAAGTATTAATGCAGTGATAATGAAATTGTAGAATGCACAATTATACGTTCTAACTCATTCGTACATTTCATAAATTTCTCCAGGAAGATATTTTAATTATATATTATATGATTTTTTTTAATTAAAATATTCTTAGTGTGACCCATTAGTCAATTAAACCTAATTTAGGGAGGATTTTAGACTCTATCGACTTTTAGTCATTTCATGACATTGATAGTAAGTTATATTTTTAACAGCTAACTAAGTGAATATATGTGAAAAGCTAACATATAGCTCTTGAAGTTTTCTAACTGGTGGCAATTCTTTTTAGTTCCATCACCGTGCTTATCTCTTTATTAGAAGAGATCCTAATATTTTTTTTCTACTGATCAGTTTTTATGATTTTAGTTATTCTAATTGAGATCATAGATCGAAACATTGTCAACTATTTCTTTGATTTCCATATTGGCGATTCATGTTTTGGGCCCATATTTTAACAAGAGGCATTATTTAATTTTTTGTTTTTGAGAAAACGTGGACACTCTGCGTCATATTTCGGGCCCTTTTGATTTAATTTTAAAAACCAAATTGAACGTGAAAATTATTTCCAAGTTGTGGAAGATTTAAGAATCATTGCTGTTTGGGCAATCTGATTAAATTTCGCTAAATACAGTTTTTAAACCTTTCGGGTCTGTTTTAATTGCTTTGCAATTTTCTTAGTGACTATTTAGTTAAGCAGTAAGAGTTTAAATAAGCTTGTTTGAATTAAAATAAGTGATTGTGAAGCATATTTATTCTGTTTGGGTAATTTTTATAAAATCTCAATAAATCATGATTTCACTTGTCTACTGTGCTTTTTAGGATAAGCATCAGAGAGTAACTTATGCTTTCAAAAAAATCCCGATCAATTTTTAGCAGCTGAATTTTTTTCAATTTAGCCTCTCATAATCTTCTGAAAATCTCTTTCCAAATAATTATATTTAATAATATTTATTAAATTCATGTCTTTTTGGTAATTATACATTAATAACTAATTACCGGGTGAGCAACATTGTATTTAAACCCAACAATTATATATTTGTTTGAATTTTGGAAAATTATATTTGAGTTGAAATATGCTGAATTTGATTTATTAAACAATTTTGTGTGCATAAAATAGTGGGAGAAATTAATTTTAGTTATTTTAGTCACGTATATTGATTAAATTAATTAGTTAATTTTTCTATTATGTTATGCTTATATGGAATTTAAATACGCATAGTTGATAATTGTGATTAGTATGTAGAACTGATGAGGAGTAACCACAGCATCTTCTTCTATAGTGCATGCATAAATAATCACATATTGATTTTAAAATATCAACTATAATCAATGAGTAATTATAATTTGATCACATACATGGTTTAGTTGATCAAATTCATTAGTTAAAATATGCATTGATATTGTGTATATATGCGGAATTCAATTGTACATATATAATATTAGTGATTAGCATACATATTTTGTTTAGGGAGTAGCCATAGCATTGTTATACACATTTTGTATGTATAGACAATTATTTGTGGATTTAAAATATCAATTTTGCTTAAATGTACAATTAATATACCCAATGATATTTGATGTCCTTGTGTACGCATGTAGATTTAAGGAGTAGGCACAACATTCTTACATATATATGCATTCTAAATTATCTCAATAGACAAATCATCACATAGAGATTTAAAAACATTATTTGTAATTAAATATGTGATTATAGTTAATCTTTGCCCACAAATAGATGATTGTAATTACATATTTAATTAGGGTGGGATAGAAATGGCCTTATGATTCCTAAATGGTCTATTAATATTAAGAAATCTAAATACATTTTAGTTTCACTAATTAGATGACATAAATTTATGCTATACTGAAATCCTTACCTACAAGTAGACGATACGAAATTTATGATTGTATGATTCATGTTGGTAAATGTACATTTAAAAGTGATGGTTGCTTGCCTCATTCAGTGTTGATGTAAGCTTTGAATTTTAATTGTTCTTTTTAATTTTAGCATTATTTTTATCTTTTAAATTGTATTAATGTTATCTCTTTACTTGTTGAGATTGATGAAATCTATTCAGGACAATTATTGAGCCTAGAAGAAGATAAATGTCTTCAATCAAGTTGACCTTGACATTAAGAAAGTTCTAGTACCTATTTATACTAACATGTGAAATGAGATAGCATTATGGGATCTAATTGTCTCAATACAATGATCTCAATCAAGAGTTGGTTATTATAGGTATATGATGAATGAAAGAAAATTACAGGGAAACCTCTAAATTGCTTCACTTGAATATTAAGAATAATATTAATTGTCAAATTAATGTATGATGATATTATCACATTTCGAAAATTGGGATGAAGATGTGAAATGAGAAAGGACAACGTTGTCATGAAGAAATTATAAGAGATAGTAATAGTGATTTATGCATCTTTGAAACATTCCAATGAGGATTCCTATACAGGGCAAGTATCACTTGTTATAAAGGCTTTAATTTTAAATGCTCCTGACCTAATAGGAATTATTAAATCTAAATTGACTTGGGATACCTGAATCAACCAAAAAAAAAAAAGTGTTGAGTTCAAATCTTGAGAATATAATTATGTTAATTATTGTTTTGAGCAAATAATCATGTTAAATGTTGATAGGACAATTTTGTTGTTCTTTATGATACCATCCAATTTGATCTTGATTAGTCAGCTACACTGGTTTAACCAATTTTTTTTGTTCTTTGCTTCGCACTCATCCAATAATTTTCTTGTTTCTTTCGTTTCCAAAGAATGGCATTTAATTTTACCCCCACTGATTGTTCTCCCTATACACCTTCATTCGTAACATATTTAATTAATTAGATTTAATCGTAATCAATCAATAATATCTAATATTAAATGCAGATCATATCTCTTCTTTTGAAATGATTTTTCATTTATTTTTCAAATTATTTTAAATGCAAATCATATCATAGTCTTAGATAAACAAAAAATCAATTTTGAATTTGTTCCTTTGGACGTCTACTTCATTTTTACTTGCTTATGATTTTATTGTTTTTATTTGCAAAATACTATTTCTAATCCTTAATATAAAACCTAGTTGACTAACTTGGAGAGATTTAAAAGATTACTAAATTACTTGGTATAGCATATATGATTTTTCTAAAATACTTATGTGTTTCATTAGATTACATATCAATTTACAAGCGAGACAAATTAATTTGTATAAAAAATGATAAATATGAATACTTCAAAGTAAGTTATAATAATTTTCTTAATATTCCCAAATTAATTAACTGGGTCTTATATTAAGGATCGGAGATAATATCAATAAATATAATATTATATATATCAAATTAAAAAAACCTTTAATTAAATAATAATGATAGTTATGTTGGACTCACTTAATGATACAAAAAGAAGAAAAAAATGTGCATAAACATATCAAATTCTTATCACATTTATTCATATTTTTTAATTTTAGTTTGTAACCTCAAATCTAATTTGAAGAAATAAAAAAATATATATAAATCACTATCTTATTATATAATATGAATTATTATCATATTATGATAAAAAATAAAATTTCAAAAATTTTAAATTACTAATGGATTAGTCATGAAAAAAATTACGTCATTAGTTTCTCTCAAAAATCCGTCAGAAATTCCATGATTCCATCAATAAATTTACCAACAAAATTTCTAACGGAATTTGCCACTGATTTCTGGTGGAATTATTTCGTGGCTAATTCAGTCGCAAAATAAAATTTTTGATGAAATTTTTTTATCAGAAATTCTGTTGGTAAATTTGTTGATGGAATTTTTGACAAATTTGTAACAATTTTTTTTTCATTAGTAATTCCGTCAATAATTGGGTGTTTTTTTTAATAGTGATGATTGTATAAAATATGTAAAAGTGAAATAAAGATGCAATATGTCCATGTGTTTTGAAGTTGATCGAGGTATTTTTCTTAGGGTAAACTAAAATGGTATTACCAAAATAATATAGGAGTATATATAAGCTGTTTGATGAAAAATAAAGTGCTCAACAGTGCTTCGAGCAAGATTATTTTCAATAGAATGATACTTGTGTCTAGGAAAAAAAATTCTACAGGCAACTCTACCTAAATAAAAAGTCAAAAACTTGCACTCAAAAAAACAAAAAAGAAAGGTAAAACAATTGAAACTTGAAACATGATGTTAAGTTCAAGAAAGAATGACCAAAAAATACCTATTGAAATTCAAAAGGACAAAGAGGTAGGAAAAAAATTCCACAGGTAACTCTACCTGAATAAAAAGTAAAAAGTGAAACATCCTTTCCTTAATCCCTTAGAGTACACGTTTAAAAGCATTATGGTTCAAGCGTTTCATGAAACAAGCCCGTAAATTGAAAATTTGCATTAGATTCTTGGGTTACTTTTCACTAATTAATTTTCGAATTACAGGTCCACTTTCAAAAAAGCATAACTAATTCTATAAAAATCGTATTGAGGTGGTTCAAAATTCTATTTGAAACTCTTTCAATTCTCCACAAGGAAAAAAATAAAACTAGACTTATCTTTGCCCAATTTGTATAGTTTATTCATTAAACGTTACTATTCATTTAGTCAATTCTAGAACTTTTAGATTTTGTGCCTCAATTTTGGAAATTCATATCTCCTTGTGTACACATCCACTTGAGATGTTCTACCTGTCATTTTAAAGCTTGGGATGTGTACAACATGTCTGTCAAATTTCATGGCTTAACTCATTCATTTGATAGGTCAAACTGGATCTAGAAGTTGACTGCTCTAGAACCTAGTTTTATCCATTAGACAATTCTTGCTTTAATTCCTTTTATTGTTTTGACATGCATAACTTGGCCTCATCCTTTCCTATTCATTCTCACACATTTTCATTCATTCCATGACATTCTAAAGAAATACATGGCATTATTGGCATTCATATACATAATTTACATAATAGGAGAAGTACACATAAATCCTTAATCAATCATTAAAATCAATAATTCTCCACTTTCTTCCCCTTCCTTCTCATGCTCTCCTTCATGCAATCATTGTGCATCATTGATTGACCTAAATAGTTGGTTAGGGAGGGATGAGATTCGAGAGAATCTCAGTAGCAAACAATAACCACCCAAACATACATGATAAGCTTTGCATTCATAACATGCTTACAACTTAACATTTCTATAATATAGTAACATGTTTGGAAATCATCATGCATTAGCCATAAAACACATAGACCTATGACACATTTCAAACATATTTACAATCACAATGCATGAGTTTATAAAACCATATAACACAGAACATGTCATACATGCAAGTAAATACCAAGCACATAAGAGTAGGGTAAAGTTTGCTACCTTATGTCTTTAAACTTTCTCTTGTTCTTTAACTTGCTCCCTAAGCTTCCCAACCATATAGCTTTCAATCAACCACATCCAAACCTTCTCTTGGATGTCTCAAGGTCTTAATCACAGCAACAAGGGTCATATTACTTATTAGGACCAAGAATTACACAATATGGAAGACTTATGTCCTTAAACTTAATCCATTTTTCTTAATTTATAATATAGTGTTCTAGCTTTGTAAAAATTGTTCCCTTAGACTAATCCTACACAATTTTGCCTAAGGAATCCAAATATGAGCTTAGATTCATCAAAACCCATCTCCTTCCCCTGGTCCAAGGCCGAAATCGAAATCTGCCACTAAATTTTCAGTTTTGATTCCAATGCTTCTAACTTCATGCTTTCATCTTATCCCTACACAATTTTTCATTTTAAACATATTGGAAGCATCAAAATCATCAAAATCACATCCTAGGCACAAGGACTAGGTCTGGCCAAAACATTCCCCCAAGTTACACAGTCATGAAATTCAACCAATTTTAACGTAAAACCACTTTATTCGTGTTCCTTTCAAGGCTTTGAACATTATTCTAACATCAATGTCATCTTCTGCTATTCTTAAAAATTTCATGCAGCACCTCCCTCAAGGGTTTCAAGCTCCCAAAAATCATTAAAATTCATAACCAAGCTTAACAACAACAAGGGTAGTGAAAACTACATCAAAAATCATGAACATACCTTGTTTTAGAGGTTGATCTTGCATGGGACCACTTAGCCTTTCTTTCTCCCTCTTCTTTCTTTCTCTAGAAACCATTTTGCCAGAGTTTCCCCAAGGCTTCCTCTAGGTTGGATGAAAATGAGGGAGGAGAGGGGTATTTATAAGAAACAAGACTGAATCTGGGCCATTCATCTTAAAAATGTGTAGCTTGATCTGGACCGTCCATTTTCTCTTTTAATCTTATGGTGAAAAGTATCCCATGACATCATGCTTACATCATCTTGATGACATCATGCTTATATCATCAATCCATATGTTTTTAATCCAACTGTACACATATCTTGCATCCGACTGTACACGTGTCTTGCATCCAGCTGTACACATAATACCTTCTTTTCCCATCTAACGGTACACTTGTCTCCTTCATATTCCTTCATCATTTTGGCATTAAAATAGGGAAGAAATTAATATAAAATTTGTGCAAAATACAACCTTTAGGTATTCCTTCGCTTATCTTACCATTCTGCACTATATATGGTACTTTTTCGGGCCCTGACTTATCCGGGACCACTGGGATATGTTCTGGTGCCATTTTCTCACCTCAAATAAATCCACATGGCATTATATATCATGCTTAAAGGAGAAGTGATGCTCTTTCCTTGTTTTTCCATTAAAATAATTAATCATATTTATTTTGGAGTGAACTTGACCGAATTCTTTCTACCGGTCTACGACTCCGAGAATCTATTTCAAGGTACCAATACTATTTATTCATCACAGGAAATTTTTTTAATTTTTCTTAAGTCAAAGGTCAACCTCTAGACATTTGACTTTGACTTTCTCTGGATAGTAAGTAAATAGACTTTAAATTCCATTAAAGCTAACCTCTTCGCTTTCTTGGGATGGAATTATTTTTAAAACTTGTGATAATTCCTCAAGTATTTTTCCATTTTCTTCCAATTATCTTAGGCCTCCCTATACTTTAAATAATTCATTTTTAATAATATTCAAAATCAGTTAAAACCCTGGGAATTCCACAAATTCCTTCCAGGGGCATTTTTTTTCATTTTTAGCCTCATACAGGCCTCTGAACCTTATTCCTATTTTTCTGAAATTTTTCTAAGATATTCAGGCCTTAACCCACAATTTCCTATTTTCTGGGATTTTCGGACATAATTTTCATTTTTACCCTTACCAGCTCGAAACTTTACAAAATTACAATTTTGTCCTGGTTTGGCTTAACCTCAAAATTCACCTCATTGAGGCCTCCAACATAACTATTGGCCTACATTCATCTCTATTTCTCATTCTTGGGCCTCGGGACTTTACTAGAGTATCTAACTTTCTCTTTTCTCAGTCCCAGAAAACTTTCCTTTTGTGATTTAGTCCCTAAGAATCCCTCTGTCCTTTTAGAGAACTTCCAAGACTTCTGCCCAAAAAGGTCCGATAGTCTATCACTCTACTCATTTCAGGCTAATTCTGGTATTTTTAAGTCCAAAATTCGGGATGTTACACCCCACAAGTCACCATCCTTGTGTGCTCTCCCCAACCTTCCCAAGTGGCCTATGAAATACAAGAAAATTAGGGGAAAATACTTTAAAAAGCTAGTAAAAGAGTTGACTTCCAAAATGACGAACTTGCCCCCATTTTGCTATTTAATATATTTCAACTTTTAATTCCATTATTTCATAGAAATATTGTTTAATACATATTTTATAACTCTCCATTCCATAAACATACATTTCCAAGGGTTAGACTAGCTTGAAAGTGTAGAAGATAGCTCATAGTAACATTTGTTGCTAATTTTCTCATTTCTTGGCCATTATTATGTTAGCGATTTTAGCCCCTTTCCTTGTCATTCTAGTTAGCTCCTATATTTATGTCCGTAACTGTTGGGTTAAATTTCCATGCTACTTTCTCTTTTATGCCTACTATCTTGGTCACAATTTCATCAAATAACCTTTAAATGCATCTTGAGCCTTATAAAATGAAATTAATTACATACTCCTCCGGTCTTTAATATAGGACCCAATTATTGAGTTGGTTTTGATCCTAAATATAAGATCTATTTATCATATTTATCAATTTTCTCTAAATTATCCCTATGCATATTTCCTCAACCATACGTAGAAGAAGGAGAGAGGGTATTGAGAAAGATGATTATGGTGTTTTAGAAAAAACGTATCACATTTCTTATAATTAACTAACTTATCTAACTTCTATAATCTAATTAAATTATATTAAAGACCTCAGGAGTAGTTTATTATTAAATATTGTGTGTTATTCACATTTTGCTGATTGTAAACAGTAATACTAATGAAAATTAAGACGATAAATGTAGTTAGTCATTCAATGGTAACGATTGGAAGAAAGGGAAAGGAAGATAGGAGGAAATTTTAAGACCATAGCCAATCAATGACAATGATGCAGGAAGAGATTTATTCAAGAACTTCATATTAACAGAAAAGACATTAAAAAATGATTTATTCAGTAACTTCATACTAACAGAAAAGACATTCAAGAAAAAGAAATTTGCTGCTCCAATTAACGTCGCTTATTGATGCGGTAAGAAAGAGGTCGACGGTCCACGCTCAAGAGCTCAACAGCAACTAATTGAAAAGGAAAAGAGTAGAAATGAAAATGATTCTGACAACAAACTTAGGAAGCTTCAAGAGATGGAAATAAAGGGCGACGAATTATCAAATGGAAAAAAGAAAAAAAAAAAGAATGAACAAAAAGGGGTATTTCAGTAACTTAATTGCATGTAAATTAAAGTTGAGGAATTACAAATTTATATATAATCTAATATTTTTTTTCTTGCAAACGATATGTAATCTAATGTTATATAGGAATATATCACATTTGATAGAATTAAATAATTTATTTACTTTTTTTTTAATCAATTTAAATTAATTAAGTAGTACTTACATTAAGAAATAGAGAAATATTTACTTGGGACAAAAGTGGTTCATTAGGCATAGTGCAAAATGTTATATTTGGCATCAACTAAAAATACATTTCTGCTTCTACACAGGGAGTTTAGTAGAAATAAGAGTAGCGGAAAATAGATATTTATGGTGTCAGTTGGGCAACAGATACCATGAGTGTATGTATTACGGTGTCAATTATTAGGCAACTCACGCTATAATTGGAATTTTTCTTTAAAACAATATATTACTTATTAATCTCTCATTTGGGAACCTGCTATTATATATAGCCAACGTACAGCCATGGAACTTGCTATATATGCATCTAATATTATATGCAATCAATATACAACATATACAACTAAAGTTCACAAATAAATGGTTAAACAAAGTGCTAAAAAAAAATTGGTTAAACAAAAGTACGCATTTAATATTAGGAAATTTTACAAAAGATAAACATATGCAACTTAATGTATATCTTCTACTCTATTTGTTAAATGTAGAGTATTCTGACTAAATGTTGTAGGATCACTCTAAACTTTGAAAATGCTACAAGTCAATTCAAACAATCTTTACAAGAATTAAATAAGGAAAAAAAATTCTTAGAATACATTAAAGAATTAAATTTTTACAAGAATAATAAAATTTACTAAAAGGTGAAGTTGAGAAATGAGTGATAATTGAAGGGCAGCTCAGTCTTTTAGGCGCCACCTCACAAGGGTGTTGCCTTCCCAAATTACATTGGCAACTACAGTCGATAATACGGACTGCGCCTGTGGGCCCAACCCACCAAAAAAAGGAGGCTCGGGTTGGCGTTTTGCCAGCCCGCACCGCTTTTGGCCCGCTCTGCTGCGGGCCAGCTCGTTTTTTTTTTTTTTTACTTTTCTTGATTTTTTAATATATTATATAATATAGTTAGAGGATTTTGACTTTTAAATTTTATATAGACATTATCTCATTCATATCATCACATATATAATTAATTAAACACTTCATATATATGTGTATGGTTATATAAAGAGCACCGTTTATCTTTTATTTTTGTATCTATTTGTCGTTACTATACACGGCTTCATAAGATTAGATGAACATGTAGTTCTCATATAGTCATACATACACACATAAAAGATTTACTTAGTTAATTTAGATAAAAAAAACTAGTTAAATTAATTATTTATAAAAAATATATGTTAGTTTTTCTTAAATATCTTCTAAAATTATAAATTAATTCTCTTTATTTTATTAGAACCCATTATTTAAATTTAAAACTCAGAACCTAATTTTAACATTTCAAATTAAGTCTAACTCATACTAATATAATAGATTAAAAAAAAAAAATTTTAAGCAGGTTGGCTCGTCAACCCGTCTTGACGCGTACCCGCACTGCCAACTCGTTTTCGCGGCTTTTATTGGCAACCACCGTCCTCAATCCCTTCCCTCTTGGGCGCCACGCAGGCGCACACTTTCCCCTTTCGCAAGATGCCTATCAAAGAAGCCAAGACGGATTATAAACAAAAGGGGAAGGAAATCATCAGGAGTGTGAGAAGTGAAGGCGAGCTAGAAAAAGCTCTCAGAGTGGAAGGAGGAGTGGGAAAGAGCTCGACACTGCAAAACTAGATTCTATACCCAGGTGAGATACCCAAGCCCTCTTCCATCTTTAGTCTCTTCGATTAATATCACCTAGGGGTTGAGGGGAGTGATTGGGACTAAAAATTCGTGGTTAAGGAAAGGGGGAGCAGCATTAGAATCAAGGGATGGTTGATAGGAGTAGAACAAAGCTGAGACTGGAATTTTGTTCTGTTACATTTGTGAATATATGAATTATTGTTTTCATTTTGCTCTTGTTATTGGGCAGAATTGTCGCAGGCGTAGTTGATATGTTTAGTCGACAGCTTATGTTGGACCATGGCGCTTGGTATGGGGAAAGAGAGAGAAGAAGCAAAGAGAGGAAGGATGAACGGGAGAGTTGCAAAGTGGAGTGGTAGCAGATATAGGACATGACGCTTGGTGTGGGTAAAGAGAGAGGAAGGATGAGAAGGAGAGAAATTGACAAAGTTAAGAGAGAGAATATATGAAATTGGGATAGAACTGGGATGGGACTGGTCCCGAGACATTTTTATCTTGTCCCAGGACATTTTTGTCCCGAAAATTTTCGGATTGGGACAAGGCACAAGTGAACACTACTAGCTGTTTGATGAAATTGGATGATGGAAACTGATTCAAACTTGTTTTCTGTCACCAACGTTAAATAAAAATCTTCAAAAGGTTCAAAGATATTGATTTATATGCTAAGGTGATGAATATGGGAAATATAAGCATATGGGTTTGATTGTGACGTTATGAACAAAATGGAGGAAGTTTAAAAGCATGTCTAATATAATGGATAGAATAAAAGGCTTGGAGCTGAAAAGCTTGCTGTTTGGTATTTATGAATATTAAGTTGCTGGTATAGAGTGTTAAACAAATGCTTATGCAGATGTTTAATTGCTGTAAAAATTTCTAGATTATATAATGCTTGCTGAATCGTAGTATTAAAGCTTAAAAACTGATTTGAACTTACTGATTCATGTCTCTTAAGTGCTGAATCGTTGTTGCAGCTGTTTGAACTAGTGATCTGTTATAAGGCTTATGGGTTGAAATTAAACCTGGAAAATCAGGTTCAAACTGTTACTTGATGCTTGCCATACACAAGGATTAACTTGAATGGTTAAATCATATTAAAATGGAGATTTAAACATTGTTTTTAAATTTGGAAAAATTCCCAGATTAAAATGGATTGATATCCAAGTATTAGGTAAGCAATTGAGGTTGTTGAAACATGCTCAGCTATTCTAATAGGGTGGCATTTGGAAATCTGAAAAATTCCAGATTTAGTGAAGAAGCCGTGAAAGTGAAATTTAAGTGTGGAAGCTGAAACATTGATTTAAGTTAGGATAAGGTGCAAATTTACCCCGAATGTTTGCATTTGGAAGTGCTGGGTATCTGGAAGTATTTTTTTGGCTCAATGTTGTCCCGAAAGTTTTCAAATCGTAGCAATGTTATCCTGGCCATTATCTAGATTAAGTTTGATCTTTAGTTGATCAGCTATATTGAGTTGACAGGTCTTGTCCATGTCATTTTCCTTTTTGAGTTAATATGCAAATTTGTCCCGGAAGTTTTGACTCTAGAGGGTTTGGTATCCAGAAGTTTCAAATTGTAGCAATGTTGCCCCAAATGTTATCTATGTTAAGTTTGACTATTAACTAGCCAAATATGCTGAGATGATAGGTTCAAGTGTGATCCACTTTATTTTTTTCCAAGTTATCTGCTTCATTCCTAGTTTATAATCCTAATGCCATTTCTCCCACACAAAAACAACTCTTTCTGCACATCTATTATTTTGTCGTTTGCTCTTAGTTTAGTGCTTTTTATAAAAACAAAAGTATAGCATAAAAATATAGTAAATAATATATATAGAGAAGAAGCTCACAAGAATTCTTGGAAAATGTAAATATGCACTTAACCTAGAAAAGAAGATGATGTGGACAACACGTGGACATGTCAACTTAGTATAGTTGGTCAACTAATGGTTAAATTTAAGCTAGATAATGGCCAGGGTGATATTACTACGATTTAAAAACTTTCAGGGTGATATTGAGCCAAAAAATACTTTTGAATACCCAATGCTCCGAAGCACAAACTTTCGGGGTGAATTTACACCTTAACCCATCTAAGTTTATTATTAATGTAAGCACCTATATTTGTGAAATGCGTAAAGAATGAATTAAAGCTTAGGGACTGATCTGAAGTTTCGTTTAAATGTTTCTAAATATTAAGCCAATAATGTTTTGTATAGCTATATATAGGTGGAGGCATTTGAATGATGATTTAAGTTCGTTGTTTTCTATTCTTTGATGCCAAACAATTATTCAAGAAACTTGAAGAGTTAATAACTAAGTTAAATGTTATTCTCTTTACTAAATTCTAACAAATTAAAAAGTTAAGAGGAAGTAGCATAAGGAAAATGAAGGCTTGGTTATGGAGGGATGTAGTTAGTTTAGAGACCGTTAGACATATAAAGATACATATACAATTTTTGCCAAGATGACCAACCTTTTTAAGAGAGGAGAGTTTGCCTAAGTGAAGGTTACAGGGGGATTTAGTTAGTTATAGGTTAATTATAACCCGTAAGTTGACTTACCTAATATATATAAATATATATGTATTGTTAGGATTTAATTGGTGTCCCAGCTTATGAAGAAAAATGAAACCAAAGCCAGGTGCAAGCACGAGAGAGTAGGCGGAGGTAGTCATCATTATTTTGTATGTTTTGTATAGGTTTCACATCTGTGTTATAGTTAAGCATGACAACATGTAAGTTGCCTTACCACAGTTATTGTCATGGCCGTGTGCATGCATTTTGCTGTCTAGTTTATACACATTTAATAGTTACTTAATCAGATTATTTAGCTGCTCAGTTATTTAGTCAAGCATATGCTTAGTTATCCATTTATACATGTGCTTAGTTATTTAGTTACTCAGTTATGCCATTGCTCAGTAATTCAGTTAATTAGTTATGGCAATAGTTATATGAGATTCAATTAGTTATCTAGTTTAGTTATTTGTAAGGTTTTGTTTTTTGTGGCTTGTTTTGCATGTACTCGATTTATACCATGCATAATATATGAAATATGATTACGGCTTCTGGGATGCTTTGAATCTCATTCTTGTCTTCTATGGAATCATAGGGTCCCTTTGATCTAAGGGGAAAGAAAAGAGAAGAAGAATTTGGTTAACTAATTAATCAATGTAAAAAATTAATACATTATGTGTTTATATTCTCTTTTGTGATATTTTATATGTTTATATTATCTCCTATTTGTGAAGCATGTCAAGTGTACTATTATTATATTTGTATGTACTTCCATAAAGACGAGTACTTTGAGGCAGTTTTAACATTGTTGGGGTTTTAGTATTTATTTGCATATATTGATAATATATAAGTGATATCAATGAATTAATGTTTATAGGTTATGATTTATTAGAGCTGGAACAAAAAAGCAGAATTTTCAAAAGTAAGACCTGTACAACTTTGGTAAATAGATATTGCTGGCTAATGGGTATATGTAGAACGAATTCAGGTCTTAAATTATAGCATAAAATATCAAAAATTAAAATTATAAGTCCTGTATCAAAGTTAAAGTTTTGAAAATTTCATCTTTTTAGTGTATGATAACCATTGTTAATAAATCTGCTCTCAGCTAGGTATATTCAGTTAGGTATTACAGTCTAAACTAAAACTATGATTTTTATATATGGTATTATTATCTTGTTAAATGAGTTAGTGGTTGTTTATGGCACCTAGAATGAATGAATGATTGGGATCATTATGTCTTCATAGTTTCTTTTCAACTTGTACGTTTATTATTTATCATGTGGTCAAAAATGAAAATCTCACCACCAAAAAAACCTCCTTTTGTGAAAAGAATATAGTTATGGACCTTCAGCCACAACAAGAACCTCAAAACCTTATCATTTTTAAAGGCGTGGCTTATTTTTTAGTCATCAAACATATCAAACAACGAAGAAGCACATAGAATGGGACAAGCAAAGGAAATTCGAAACTCCTAACCATTATTACTTTTTGTTTTCACTAAATTTAATCTGTTGAATCACTAAATACGATGGGGCTATTTTAGTAACAGAGAAATCCATAGTAGAGAAAAATTTCAGCGATGTTTTCCCCTCCACCTGCATAAACAATAAGACGTGTTATTGTAATAGGGTAATATATATAGACTCAGAGAAAAACAAACTGTAGAAATTATTTAACAATCGTGACATAAAAAACCTGGAGGCTAAGTTACGGGAACTAGTCCCGTAAGCAGGAACAAGAACAGACGAGAGGAGACCCATAAATCCTAAGGCCTCAAACCCGTGGAGGAAAAGGCGCACCACGCATGGAATAGGTGAAGGTGAGCTCAACGGACCGATGGGAAAACACAAGGGAACACCCCCGGACGAAGAGCTTGAAATTACTGTGTGTGTAAATTGATAAAAAATTTCATCATTATATGTTTATATATATATATTTGATTTCCCTCATCAAATATATAACGATGAAATATAGATATATAACTAACATAATTGTTAAATTATGATGTAAATAATAACATTGTTATCTTTTAAAACTTGTTTGTGTTACTTAAATACAAATTCACATGACGTATTTATTAAAATATATTATTTATTACTTATATATATTTCAAAATTACTTTTACTTAAGAGTTAAGTGCATTGACCACCCTAACTTATTTTTTCAGGTGTGCTCAGCATTCTAAAATATTTATTGGTGTAATTTTCCCTTTCATATATTAAAAGTGGAGCAATTACAGCCTACAAGTAACGTGCCTTTAACGCCGTCAATCAACACCATCTTCAACAACGTGAAATCACAATGCTGGTTGCGATTGTGCTCTGCACTGCGATTGGACTCTTCAGCACCTTCACATATTAAAAGTGGAGCAATTACACCCTAAAAGTAACACGCCTATAAACCCGTCAATTAACACCAACAGCGTGAAATCACAACGCTGGCTGCGATTGGACTCTGCACTGGGAAAAGCTTAAGCGAAGAAGATGAAGAAAATGAGAAATCCACACTTCGGTTCCATAAGTGCTAAAAAAAGTTGAAAATCTAGAAAACTTGGGAGCAGATAAAATAAATTCAAAATAAATGAAGAACCAACTAGGAACTAAAATGGAGAAGCTTTTTAGATTATTTTAATTTGACGGGGAGTGTGAAAGAGAGAGAAAATTTGGAGCGTCCAACTGCCAAAAAAATCAATTTCGTTCTAGCCATCAATAAATTTACAAAGGAGCTTAATAGGGAAGGAGGTGGGCAAGACCCTCCAAAGCACTAAATGCTGAGCTCTGAGAAATACTAGCTATTTTGTGCTGGGCTCTGAAGTTCTGACACTGGCGAGCTTTGCATCGTCTTCTTCACGTCTGCACCACTGTCGACTATGGGCAAAGCAAATTCGACTCAATGGTGATGGAGAAAACACACTACTTCATGATGTTGTTTCGGTGAGGCAAAATTAACCGCATCAAAAGTGTGCTAGGTTGGGGTGAGATTTCTCCACTTTTAATATTTTACGATGCTTAATGCATCTCAAAAAATAAATGAAGGTGCTAGGTGCATCTTAATCCTTTCATTTATGACTAAGAAATAAGATGGTTTACTATAAATTTTTTATTTTATAAAAAATATTTTATGATGATATAATTAATATTAGTTATTTTTATGGAATAGTACACAATAACCTAGTAAACAAAGGTACGCACTAATTTGAACGCAAAATATAAAGAGAGGTCAAAATCCAAATTTTAAAAGGTATGCACTACTAATAATCTACTTAGCTGCTTTTGTTTTTAAAACTCCAATGATTTTTTTTTTAAACTATAGACTACTTTAGTTTTAGTATTGACTAATTTTATTTTTAAAACTCTGAGTACTCTTTTTAATAAAAATAGCTAATAGCGAAACTAAAATAGTCAACAGTTAAACAAAAATAATTATCAAAGCTCTAAAAACAAAAATAGTTGCTAGCTATGCAGGAATAGTCAAGAGGTTAAAAAGAGCAGTTGTCAAAGCTTCAACTACACGCCGCCAGAGCTCCAGTGGTTGGGTGTTGGAGAGGTCACTGGTCTGGGAGCTTCAACGGTGGGCCTCCAGCTATGGGTGCTTAGGTGGTATATATTTTTAAAAGACTAAAAGAAACCTGATTTGGGAGTTTGAAATTTACTTATCCTAATTTATCATTCAGCATTTCCAAGGGTATGTTACTGTCATTTTTTCTTTATTTAATTATCATTTTCTTAGAATTTATGACTTATGCTACATTGCGTTCTAGATCGTCACAAGCAAAAAGGTAGATTTGATGGTAACAAACTGTAAAAGCCAGAAGAGTTGATCGATTTAGATAATCAAAGCGTATAATATCTCCTATCGTATTCTCTTTATAATTATATAAGGTTTATATATATATATATATTCACTGATAAAAAATAATGATTTGTCTACAACCTTTTACGTTTTTTGTAAAAAAAGCATGTAATTATTGGAAAGAATAGAAGTATGTGATCCCATACAAGTGATGGAATTAACATTTGCATTGTCAACTTGTTCGGTATGTACTCTTTTAGTTCTTAATATAAGACTTATTTAACTAATTTGATTAGATTAAGTTAGATAGGTTAGTTAATTATAATAAATATGACATGTTTTTCCTAAAACACCATAATCATGTTCCTTAATATCCTCTCTCCCTTTTTTAATATCAATAGGGGTAATTGAGAAAAAATTAATAAATATGAGAAATAAGTCTTATATTTAAGACTAAAATTAACTCAATAATTAGGTCCTATATTAAGAATCGGAGAAGTATTTAATACTCCTTCTGATCCTAAATATAAGACCCTTTTTGTAGTGTAAATTACACTATAAAAGTGGTTTTATATTTAGGATTGGAGGAGTAATATTAAATTGCGTATAAATTTCATTTTATGTTTGGCCATGATTTCTAAGATTGTTATGTTCTTTGGACACAGAATCAGTTTTTGTACTCATGGCAGTTTTTATTTACCAAAAGTAGTCCATAATTGCAGGCCTCGACATAGAGCATTTAGGATAGAGAGGAGGAAGGGGAATCACTAGGAGCCACTACCGATGGGTATGGTTGGATTGGATGTAGATGCTTCAGTCCAAGTGATAGAACCCACAATATTGGCCCAGAAATCTGAAGTATTATTACTAAACTGAATAATAAGTCCATACATCTGCAAAGACTCAAGCCGAACTATTTATACCATGTACAAGCAACTAAAACAAATCAAACCACCCTAAATGGGCCTTAGCCTTAAGGCTTAATCACTCGTGATACAATATGACACACTCTCATTACTTCCCCTCAAGTTAGAGGGTGAAAGATATCAATAACATCCAACTTGGATAACATCTTCCTTAAAGATTTTGCTCTTAAAGATTTAGTGAGAATGTCAGCTTTTTGTCTAGAAAAACGAATATGCTACAGATTGATTAGCCCTTGTTGGAGTTTCTTCCTCACAAAATAGCAATTAATTTCAATGTGTTTAGTGAAACAGTGGGTTTGCTGCCATATGCGTAGCCACTCTACTATCATAACAGACATTAACTAAATGCTTGATGCCTAAATCTGAGTAAGCCAACCATCCACACTAATTTTGAGACAGCAGAGCCCAAAGCCCTATAATCGGCCTTGGTAGAAGGTATAGGAACTGTAGCTTGTTTCTTTGTCTTCAATATTACTAGGCTCCCAACTTTAACAGATAACTTGTGATTAACCTTCTTGTAGCATGACAAACACCCCCTAGTCAGTATCATAATAGCATTTGAGCTATAAGCTTTCCTCTGCACTCAGAAGAATACCACCTCTTGGGGTTCCCTTTAGGTATCTAACTACTCCAAGTGCAGTAGCCATGTGTGCTTTTGTTGGCATGTACATGTGCTAGCTCAACACCTACATAGGGAAAGAGATATCAGGTCTAGTTGTTGTTAAATATATCAAACGACCTATCAATCTTCTGTAGCATTTTGGATTTTTTAAAAGATATGTTTTGCTATCTTTTCCCTCTTCATATGCCCTTAACCTTAAGTTCTGAGCCATTGGAATTATAAACCACTCAAACCTGCATTAGCAAGAGGATCTAATAGATATTTCCTTTGGGTCAGTATAATTTCTTTCTTAGACCTTGCAACTTCAATTCCTAAAATATACTTCATGATTCTTGATTTTTTGATCTTAAAATAACTCTATCAAAAAGCTTTCAGCTCTCTTATACCAATCTTGGAGTTTCTTGTAATGAGTAAGTCATTAATATAAACCAGTACTAATGCAAGACCATCAGTATGCATTTTAATGAACATAGAGTAATTTTGTTTACTTTGAAAATATCTAACATTAGTTAAAGCAGAGGTTAATTTACTATTCCATTGTCTAGAGGTTTCACTACAACAAAAAAGAGTTTTTACCTCCCTTGTTTATGTCCATTTAAAAAAAAAAAGGACAAAAAGTTATATTTTTTCATCTGTTTTGTAAAACACATGTAAAAAGTGTAGATTCTTTCTCTGTTTTTTGTAAAATAGCTGGAAAATCTCAAGCTATTCACTTTTGTTCTCCAAAAATAGACGGGACTATATGGTTTCTCGTCTCTTTCACCAAAACAAACGAGAATACGTGTTCATTTCTTTCTTTTCTTTTTTTCCAAATTTCATTCAAAACTGTACGCCTTACCACTCTTGATCACACCGTCTCTTGCTCAGCTCACACAAGTTCTTTATTCCCATTTCATAGTTTGACGCCCAGCTCGCTGTCCTCTTCCTCCATTCACTACTCATTTAAGGGTGCCAAGAATAGGAATAGAGATGATGGGTATCCCCTGCCACCACCGTCTTCTGGGGGTTTGCTATGAAGCAAGGGTGCTGAATAGAGGTGGTGGGTGTGGGGAAGGGGTTTGCTATGGAGGAAGGGTGCTAAATAAAGGCGGTGAGTATGGGGTGGCACGCCTCTAGACTTTTTGCATAGATAAAGAAGTTGAGGAAGAAAATAAATTGGTGTAGTTAAGTGAATTATTTTTTACTAAATAAATAATAAAGAACCCAGTAAAGAGAAATTATATCCTTGCTCTTCTGACTAGTTATTCTGTTTCAGTATAAATTCTGAGGAATTCTAGTCTTTATTAGCTGCGTATATGGGCATGTTATACCTAAGAATGAACTCATTAACTATCGTATTTGCTATTTTGTCAACTATTTGCATAGATATCTTCATTTGCATATCGCATTTGCTATTTTGTCAACTATTTGGATAGATATCTTCATTTTTGTGGAGACATTCCTATTGTTTATATATGTTATACCTGTTTCATTTTGTCAACTCTTTAGGCTATTGTTTATGTGAATAAGATCATTGATATGTACTGCAAAAATCATAAGATTAAACACTGATGAAAAGAAAGATTGATGAAAATTATAGACATCTTTATCAGATCAATGGGTCCAAGTCTCCCAGAAATGTCCTTAACGCATTATGGTGCTTGCTGAAGATTTGACATTGCCTTTTACATCCTTGTATGTTCCATTTATTATTGTTATATTGACCTGTTCTTGAGCTTAGGTTTAACAATGGAATAAATGTATTTTCCAAGAAAGGAGACTAATAAGCGTTGCTTTTTTTTTTTTTTCCTTTGGGTGCGGATGCTGTAAATTTTTCTTTATTTCTTTAAAGAAGGCCATTGTTTTATATACTTCTTTGCACTTGAAGCTTAGGTGCCTCTAAAAACGCCTGATAAATATAATAGTTTAGTAAATTGTCTTGGTAATATTTATGTATCGAGCTATGTTCGTTATATTGGGCCTAAACTATATTTATTCAACCTTTATGTTTTTTTATCTTAAGACTGCTGTGGATATCCATTCTTTTTGATGCACCGGTTGCTACTATAACGACAACAGTGGAGATCTGTAATATAGCATGCATTTCCTAGTTTTTCTTTAAACTACCATATGATGTTTTAATCATAGTGACAACAGTGGCTTAATTTTCCCATCAAGCATGAACTAAAAGATTATTGATATGATAATGAGATTCGAGTTTCTTTTTCACAAACATATGACTCTCTCTTTTCGTCTTTAACTCCATGTATGTTTACACTTTTTGTGCTGTGAGTTTCCATTCCCCCCCCCTTTTGGAAACATGCTTGAAAGTGTAAGAACTAGTTTGATAGTATTTATTGCTTGTTTTCGTGCACATATTTATCTAAAGATGTTCAGTATCTTTTATAATTGCAGAACATATATGAGGAGGGAGATGGTGAAATGAAGAGAGCAACTGTAAAAACTGGGAATGATACAAGATCTGAAAAAACAGCTGACCTTTTAAAGGGTTACAATTGTTGGAGAGAAAACCAATGTAATTTTTTTTTTCCTCTTTTGTAGAGAATGGGTTGATTTCTAACTTTATGGTTTTACTTGCCTCTGTATAATTTTATTGTGCTTTTACTTGTATTAGATATTTTATGTCGTTTTAGTATGGCTTGACATTATTAGTGACTTTTAAGTACCTATATAACACTTTTGTTATTAATATATGCTATGACTTAGATTATTACGTTTTTATTTATAAATCTTCTTTTAGGAGGTAGGAGGTACTTATATAAGATAACAAGCATAGGGTTTTTTTTTTTTTTTTGGATTGGAAGTGATTTAAGATTTTAAATTACTTCCAATCTAACAAAAAATGCCTCTTTTTTTTTCTCTGTCACTTTTTACCTTTGTTTTCAGGAAAACAAAGGTCAAAAGTGGGTATCTTCAACCTCTATTTTTAGAAAAACAAAGGTAAAAAGTGCTACTTTTTATCACTATTTTTTGAGAAACAAGATGTTACACTTTTCACCTATGTCCAAAAACAGATGTAAATAGTGATGTATTTAGTACGCCTTTTCTTTTGATGTCCCCCTCAAAATAGATTAAAAAAATCCCTAAAACAGAGGTAAAAAGTATACATTGTAGTAGTACTTGTTTAAACTCATATAAAGATTTTCTTATTCTACAAACCATGTTGCCCTTACCGTCAAAGCCTTGAGGCATGGACATATAAACTTCCTCTTTTAAATATCCCTGCAAGAAAGTATTGTTAATATCCATTTGGTATATATTCCAATTATTCATGACTGCAATTTTAAGAATATGTCTAACAATAAGTTTTTTTACTATCAGGGAAAAGGTTTCATGATAGTCTATTCCTTTCTTTTAAGTAAAGCCTTTGGCCACTAATGTTACCTTATATTTTTCTATGCTCCCATTAAGTTTATATTTTATCTTAAATTCCCATTTACATCTAATTGCCTTCTTCCCTTTAGAAAAGGGTACTATTTTCCAAGTTCTATTATTTTCTAGTGCTTGAATTTCAGATTTCAAGGCCTAGCTTTACCCAATCAACATTTTTAATAGCCTCATCATAAGAATGTGGTTTAGAAATAGAGTCAATAGAGCAAAGGTAACACATATAACTTGGAAAAATATTATCATAACTAATGTAGTTTTCTATAAGATACTTGGACTTCAACTTCTTACCATGAGAGTCACCTATGTCAGATGCAAATAGATTGCATACATTATCTTTAGCCATGTTGGAGCTCTTCTTTCTCTTGTGGGCTGAGTTGTGGAGTCCTTATTGATTCTCACTTTCTGTTGTCCAATATGGAGAGATAATATATATCTCCATTATCATCCTCAGAAGTATCATCAATCATCTGGTTAGAGTCATCTAAACTTGTCATTTCAATAAAATCAATCAAAGGTGAGTCATCAAAATAAATTGTACCCCTCATATGGTAAATCACTTCTCCTTGATATCCTTACTCATGCTGTTCCTATGAGGAAATTTGTGTTCCATAAAGATCGCATACCTAGAAGTAAAGATCCTTTTCTCTTTTATATCATACAACAATAAGTATTCAAATACAAGAAAAATCTAAGATATCCATATAGGCTTAGCTTATCTTTAATGTTTAAATCAATAGCAAAAGCCAAGGAACTAGAAACTTTAGATTTTCATAATTAGAAACTTTGCCATAGACTATCTCATGAGGGGTCACAGTGTTGGCTGGGCACGTGCTTGAGTTATTATCATGAACTAAATTTGTTCCAGCTTGACTTGAATTGTCTGCCATGGTTGATTTTACTCTATTTCCCTTAAAATTTAGAGGGTAGCTGATTATCTGATAGCAGTTGTCCTTCACGTGCCCTTTCTTGTGGTAGTGTGAGCGTTCAACTGGTGTACCTTCTCTACTTCTTCCCCCCCATGCCTTCTAACTTGCATAGCCATAGCAATTTTCTCTGTTAGTACATTCATGCTTAAATTAGCAATTGTCTTTTGAGCTTCATCTTCACAAGTCCTAGCATAGGCTTGATTTACAGAGGGTAGAGGAATCACCAGGAGAATTTGACTCTATGCTAGGCTATAGGTATTATTAAACCCTATCAGGAATTGCAACAACTTTTGTTGTTGAATCACCTCTGCATATACTTTGGAGGTTTCACATCAACAAGAAGGAATTGGGACCAATGAAGATTGCTCTTCCTAGAGTTCCTTCAATCTCGTGAAATAGCTTGACACAAACATGGACCCTTGTGGAAGAGAGGATATTTCTCGGTGGATGAAAAAGATTCAAGAACCTGTTGTTTTATCAAATCCTTCCTTTAAGTCAAGCCAGACCAAATGAGCATCTTGAAAGAATACGAAACCATTAGCAAGCTCCTTTAAAATTGAATTTAGAATCCACAAGAGCACGACAACATTACAATGCCCCCATTGTTCCATCATACCATCTTCTTGTGCTTCCTTCATGTAATAGCCATCCACAAAACTAAGTTTGTGGTTTCCTCGCAAGGCAATCCGCATTGCTCTACTCCAAACACTGTAGTTCTTTGTCCCAGTGAGAATTTGTGAAATGATTGTTGCCCCTTGTGTGTTTGAAGGGTGCAAATACAGAGATGATTGAAACCAAGACCAGGGGCTACAAAATTGCTTGTGTTTTTTTGCTTCTCCTATGGCTTGCTATCATAATTTCATGCATGTCTGCTCACCTCTACTATTTTTTTGCCTCTAGTGATGACGATTTCTTGTTTTTCTATTTGCCTCTAGGGTTGTATCAAGATAATCTTGCTTGTTTCTAGAATTAGGCAATGAAAAACCGAGACGACATTTTCTCTTACCTTAATTGGCGATGGACCTCCAAAACCTGACTCTTGGTGCCATGATATAATCTACAATACTGGCCCAGAAAAACTGTTATTACTAAACTAAATAATAAGTCCATACATACCCAAAAACTGAGGCCCAACTATTTATCCTTTGTTCAAGTAACTAAAATAGATCAAACCACCCTAAATGGGCGATGGCTTTACAGGCCCAATCACTAAGAATACAATATGACACACTCTCATTATCAAGAACAAAATCACGCGACGAAGGGACATGGGTTATGGGCTTCATGACGAAAATGAAGCTTTATCAAGCATATAAAATTTGGACTATACGTTTGTCCAACATCCAAATGTTTGTCCAGCATCCAAATGTTCACCAATTCCCTGGAAGCTTTGAATATTCTGATGAGTGAATGGAATCGACCACCCCTTCAGGTGGAGATGTACAATACAAATAGGGAATCAGTGGAACAAAGAAGCTCACTCAATTGATGCAAATAATAAAGTGCAATCCCAGTTTGCATATTGTTACATGTAAGAGTAAAATAATATAACCTCTCTTGTATTTTGTTTTAATTACACAGACCTCTCTTCTATTTTGAAAACATACATTTAAATTCAAATCGTTAACTCCGTTAAGAATATTTCACAAGATATTTTTTAAATTTAAATTTATATTGAAATACTTTCTATTTGCTAAATTACCCTTCTTAATACTAAATTCCAAAATCTTGGTTAAAACTATATCAAAGAATTTAAGATTTTCTCCTTTACCTTAATTTTATTTATTTTATTTTTGAAAATTGTTGCTTGTTTAATGTTTTTATTGTATTAGGCCAAAAATTAAGTAATTTAGTTATTGCAAACATAAATTTAAATAATTTATATAAGTTTTCAAACTAGCATAATATTATGTGATGAGAAAATAAGCATTCAAAATATTTTCTATCCATTTAAAAAAAAATCTTAATTTTCAATATTTTATGAGGAACTAAAATTATATAATTCTATAATATAATTGAAATTAAAAATTTTATAACATATTAAAAATTTTGAAAACACATGCATTATAATTATTTTTTGTTGTATCAAAAATTATTTTTTAAAAGGATATTTTGGTCAAAATAAAAATTTAAAAGTCAAACTTAACGGTTAACTAATAGTTGGATGGATAGAAATTGAATCTTAAAAATATAAAAGAGGTTTGTGTAACGTACATTTTAATTTGAAAAGAAGTTTATATATATTTTCAAAATAAAAAGAAGGTTTCTATAATTTAAATAAAATAGATAGGTAGCCAATATATTTTACTCTAAATATACTGACGAGGACTTCATCTGGAAGCCAAGGAGGGCATTAATTTCTATGTTTAAAAGAATCACAACTATGAAAAACAACTATACCTGGGGGAGAAATTCTTAGGTACTCCCAGAGTACCAAGTCACTTGAATACTGACCAATCAAAAGGCTCCATTTCAGGAGAAATTCTTGCATACACCTGGAGCACCACGTCATCTGTGTTCTAACCAATCAAAAGACACCAACTCAATTGACTTTAATCCTACATGGCATTCCACATGGCAACACCTCCCACAGCGCTGAACGAAGCCTGCCCTTGCCCCTCTCTGCGGTAGCTTCTTCGCTGGCAAAAAATCTACGGCATCAACATTGTCTCTTCCTTTCACCATGGCCCTTCCTCACGGTGTTCCTTGATTCGGGGATCATCCTCTCCCTTGCGACTTGAAACGAAGCTTAGGCTCCAAAGGCTGAAAGTCTCTCAACGAGTTAGCGACTAATATAGGCAATATCTGGCGAAAGGGATGAGCAACAGAACGGGATGCTTTATATCTGCCAAATATCATTTAAGGGAGGGTGGTTGAGGTAAGTTATGTGTATCTTTAATTTCTCACGATTGCGATGCATAACAAGCTCGATTCTCTTATGGGAAAATTGTTTTGGTCGATGGTTTCCGAAGTTTTGCAAGTCGTTTGGCTAGATTTCTTTATGTTGTGCTTGATGAGTTAGTGCATAGACTGAGTATGAAGGAAAGCTGTGAGCGGAGATTAAGGTTTCTCCTTCCCCCTTCTTCTAGTTGCTGATAAAGCAGGTCAAATCCCTCCGAACTTCTCTGTCAGAATTGAAGCAATAACTGAGCAAATTGGTGAAGGAAAAATTAGAGGCAGAGGTATGGCTTCTTTCTAGTTATTACATGTTGCAACTACTACAATACAAGAAATCACCCATTTCACTGGTTCCGTGAGATTGCTTGTACATGAACAACTAGAAAGAACAAGACATGAGAGGAAGGGAGGAGAGATGTAATTATCCTCTTCTAGTTCCTCTGATTTACAAGTATTGTTGAGATAAAGATCTATCGTTTCTTCTTTCTCTTGACTTTTTATTTTAAAAAAAATGGGTTTAATATTTTGGCCTTTCTTCTATTGTTGTGTTCTGAAATCCAGTTGATTTCCTGTTATTGTTTTGCTTCCAATCCCACTTCTGGAAGAGCAATAAATGAGAACTAAAGATCATGAGGAGAGGATTAAAGAGCAAGATATGGGTATTGACGAGCAAAAAGAAAGGATTTTAGAGCAAAATATGAAGATGTTAGACAAAGAGAAGGCAATTTGAGAGAAAAATACCAGGCCTCAATAGAAGAATGAAGATGCAATATAAAATGGAAGTGGGGCTATTTGTTGTCATATTGCTTCTGTTGATCGTATTCATGTAATAGTCTATAGCTTTATAATGGGAAGTATGCCATTTTGAAGCTGTTTCACAGTAGAAGTTATGATGCTTTACTGCTGTCAAAGTATGTGCTTCATGAATTTGATCTTGTACGACATTCAAAATAGATATATAATCTGATTTTATGATAGAGTAAATATACATTGCTGTCCTGGTTAAAAAAATACACATTGTTGTTACAGTATAATGTTTTAATGCAGTCAAAGTATGCTTTACATATTCTAACTCTATGACAGGGGAGCATAAACTAATCACATGAACCTTTACATAAATTGCTCGAGGTCCTCTCAACAAATATTTGTCTTTGCTGAAGTTATTGATCAATTCTTCCTCCTCTTTCTTCTTCACTGAAACCGTTTTAAATAAAATTATTCAACAACAATTTAGGACCAATACAAACAATCTAATATTTACGCAGAAAGGACAATGATTATCAAACATAATTGGTAATGGACCAAAATAAGTGCAATGAAAGCATGTAGAGTTACATTACCTAGTTGCACATTGTGTTGATCATTATCCACATAATTCCAATTCTGCTCATGCTCACTCCCAAACATAAAAGATGTCTATATAAATGTCCATGTCCATTGTCCCATATCAGTAGCAAACTTAAAAGTCAGAATACAGGCAATCCTGCAATTTAACTAGATCTAGAAATATCAAGCAAACTGTAAAGCAAGAAATCATTTGCAGAACTCAATATTTAAATGTAAAGCCACTTCAAAACAATCATAGAACTCATGACCTAAGCAATGATAAAACTTTTTACAGGAGACTTTAGCATCTTCATGACAGCAAAGTGCAGAATAAGAGCACTAGAATAAAGTATAAATTTATAAAGCATTCAATTATATTTAAACTCTACAAAATTGATGCTCTGGACTATTCGCTGCTGAAGAAGCTGCCGCGGAGAGGGGCTAGGGGAGGCCTTGTTCACCGCTGTGGGAGGTGTTGCCATGTAGGATGAGTTCCCTTGCCATGTAGAATTAAAGTTAGCCAAGTTGTTATCTTTTGATTGGTCAAAGCATAGATGACATGGTGCTCCAAGTGTATGCAAGAATTTCTCCCATTTCAGATCCATTGAATCCTACCTGACACATATTCTCTCTCTGACTTACAACGTGTTTGGGAGATGGACGATGGTTACGGCAGCCAGAAGCAGTTTGCAAAAGCCCACACTTTGCCGATGGAAGATGAGTGAGGAGACGTCGAGTAGCACTCTGAGGTGAGTGCGAGTCCTAGCTTCGCCCCTTCAAGGACCCCTCCTTGCTCTCCGTCATCAAGCTTGAGACACGCTTCGATTCCCCTGTTGAGTTGGCTCACTGGTGGACCCTGAGTTCGAGAGGAAGATCGATTCCATGCTTTGATCATTCACCAGCTGGAGTTCGCCTTGGACATTGCATTGATCAGTTGCTTGCTCTCATCGCTAGAAGGTAAAATCCTGATTGCAAATTTCAACTCTTGTTCGTTTCATCTGGGTTGCGAAATCAGTTAAATGGTAAAGTCTAAATTGCTTTTTGACTGCCTCTAAATTTTCCTTCACCAATTCGCTAGTTGCTGCTACAATTCTGACGATAAAGATTTAGCATTTCTACTTTCTCTTGAATATTTATCTAAAAATGAAATGGGTTTAATATTTGGCACTCTCTTCTATTGTTGTGTTTCGAAGCCCAGTTAATTTCATGCTATTGTTTTACTTCTAATTCTAAGAAGTCTCCAGAAAGAAAACCAAAGATTGAAACTTTCATATGATGCCAATGCAAAGTTGCTGCGTGACTTTGGAATTTTTCAACAGAGACTTCAAGAGTGTAGGATTAACTTCCTTGTTAAGGAGGAGGATGCACTAATTGTTGATACTTCTCTGTATGAATGCAACTGCCAAATCGGACAACGACGAGGATGATAAGGAAAAGGAAATTAATTTGAGAAAAATTGTTTTCAGCCAGTTCTTAGAGAAATAACATACTACCTCCAGTCCTAATTATAAGACCCAGTTGACTAATTTTGGGAGATTAAGAAACTTAGTTAAGTTAGTTATTTGTAATGAATATGTGTTGTTTTTTCTAAAATATCCTTATTAATCAAGTTTATTGGTTAGACTTACTATTATTAGAGGGACTACCTTGGGAAAAAATGCATAAATATGAGAGACAAAGTAGATTGAGATCTTATAATTAGAACCAAAATAAAAATTGAATAAGGTCTTATATTAAGGATCGGAGATAATAGTTGATTCTACTTGTGTGCTATATCATTCAAAAAGGGAGTCAATTGGTGAGTTCTTTATTATTTATAGTTTTTCATAGCGAACACTTGTATAAATTCCTTTTTTCATTCTTTTTGGAGTATGCCTTTGTATACATTCTAGAAAAAAAATCAAGATTAACATGGTAATCAGTTACCACAAAGCTATTCTTCACTACTGCAATAGCCTTTTCATTTAGCTAACTTCTGATGTCCCAAGTCCTGACAATAAGTTGCGTTCTATTTGAATGAGCACAAATGGAAAAGGCTTAAGTTATCTATATATCTTTTACATAATATTTATTCTATACATTTTTATAAAATTTCTATGAAAATATTATTTATCAACAACATGAAAAATATTACCCATCTCAAATGATGAATAAAACAAAGGGCATGTGTTCGGTTTATTATTTACACTGACAAAAAAGAATGTCATACATTGGCCGCATAAGCTAGTTTTGCAATCTCACCATTGAGAGAAGCAATTTAGCATATTCTTAATGTTAATCATCTCAATATATATATAGCAACAATATTTTCTTTGACTGGGACATTTCTATCATATCTTAAATGTACAGACTACAAAGGAAAGGGAAAATAATTTTATATTGTACAAGGGGAAAAGCTACCAAGGTAAAATTGCAATAAACTCCTCTGTCCACTCAAGATACCCCTCTGGAAAATCGTAGATAATATATCCAATGGATCCAAGGCCAATGTACTGCATTTTTTTTTTTGGCCAAACTGTAGCTGCACTAGCCTTTCCAATGACGTGCCTTGCTCTTAGGCATCGCAATGTATAGTTGCAGTCAGTGATACATCAAAGCTCATAATCACCTCAAACCTGCTTATCTGTACCACGAAACATTCATGTCTTTAGAAGAACCCATCTACTGCTTCAAATTCTACAACCTAACCATGCCCCCTATTTGCTTTAGCATCTATGGCCAAAGGACTTTCTCATCTGCTGGGCATGCACACGCAGATTTCACAAGATTAAGCATTCAAACTACTATGTATAATACTCATTATTCATTTCCAGAGATATATGTTCTAATCTAAATGCTAAACACTAATTGCAAATAAAAAGTACTCATGTAAAATATCTCAAATTCAACCTATTTCTATGTAATGAATGCATGAATCTTTAAATCTAGTAAAAAACTTCAACATATAATGCAAAGTAGGGTATGCATATGTTGGAAGTTAGACATGATATAATTCCAGGAACTTCATCAAGAGAATATGCAAGCCAAAGAAAAGGGATACACAGACATGATACGAAGTGCAGAATAAATTGTAGATGAAGTTCACAAATATATCACTGATTAATCTCTTCCAGACACTCCAAATTGGAAGCTGCACTTACAATGTCACGGCCAGTTAATTTAGTACACCCAGTCAAATCCAAAAGCTTGAGCTTCTTTCACTCCTAACATAACGCATTGAAGCTTTTAGCTAATAATTTGGAAAACCTAATCTCAAGGTGCTCCAGAAGTAGCATAGAATTTGCAATAGCTGCAGCCTCAGAAAAATTAGAAGCCAATTTCGAGTTCTTAGAACAATTCAACGCAGAAAAACTAGAAACCAAATTCAAGTAGGCAGAAGAAAACCAATTTAGATTTTGTGATTTAACCAATTTTGCTTCTTGGTTTCTTTTAGTGAAACAAATTTTGCTTCTTGGATTTTAACTTCACAACCCAGATGAAACTAACAGGCGTTGAAATTTGCAATCAAGATTTTAGCTCCCAACAATGAGTATTGTTAAGGAGAACTCTAGCCAGTGAATGATCAAAGCATGGAATCAATCTTCCTCTCGAACTCAGGTTCCACCAACAAGCCAACTCAATGGGGGAACCGAAGCACGTCTCGAGGTTGAAGACAGAGAGCAAGGAGGGGTCCTTGAAGGGGCGAAGCTAGGACTTGCAATCGACTTGGAGTGCTGACTCCGCGTCTCCTGGTTCATCTTCCATCGACAAAGTGTGGGCCTCTGCAAGCCACTTCTGGCTGCCGTAACCGTCCGTCTCCCAAACACGTTGTAACCCGGAGAGAGAATATGTGCCAGGTTGGATTAAATGAATCTGAAATGGAGCCTTTTGATTGGTCAGTGTTCAATTGACCTAGTACTGTGGGAGTACCTAAGAATTTTTCTCCCAAGTATCTAATTTTACGTAGTATTGATTAATATACACACACAGTCTTATCTGTTTAGCATACTTGTTATCAGTCAAATTCAAACTTGTGGATCATTTTATATAATTTTTTATTTATTAAAAAAAACTCTTGTTATTAACATTGTCACTTTGAAATTCACTTATTTTGATCTGATTGAACAAGGTCCTGAATCTTTTCCTTTAAAATATCCATGCCTCTGCATATATGCACGATTGATTACCAAGTTTGCAATTTGGATCAGCTACATTGATCAATTGCTATAAAAGCTGCTGATATTTTTAAATTCTTAGCAATTAAAAAACAACTTGTCTTTGCTATGAATGACAAATTGATTGCGCTCCTATTATTGTTGAGCAAGTAAATTAAAGATGATGAACTTGTTTTGAAAAAATTAAATTATTACACCACAACCTAGGGTCATGGCTCGCCATTCGCTATTTTTATTTAATTTCCTCCTTCAAATACGATATTTATCCAATTTTATAGGTGATCAACATTCAGGTTTACGTTTTATGATTTGTGTTATTCACAAGAAAAAACACATCTTAATCAATTAGTACTTTGGGACGATTCTTTCATCCATTTTATTCAATATGCGAACTGCTCATAGATTAAGATATATTTAGGCGCAATTACTATTTTTATGAGCTTCTACCATGAGATTCTTTAGATATGATGCTCCATGTAGCACCTTACCTATCCACCAGTAGGATTATTTTATTTAACTTCAAACCACTAAGAGCTAGTTTTCAATCTTGGGAAGAACAATGTTTTTTTCAACTTACTTTCTAGGCAATCTGTGACTAATAAAATATATAATTGGCAGGGCTTAACATCCAATACCCTAGCCATTGGCCCATCCAAAAGGATACATATACTCATATACACAATCTAGGAATAATAATAACCATATATCAAGATACAAGCCATTCCTATTAATGGTGGTCACTATAGTGTATTTGTCCTTAGCCACCTCCTTATGGAGGAATATTCACATAACAAAATATATACGCATATTATATCCTCAATCCAAAAGAGTAAAATATAAGAAACATCTTAAGCAAAATATATAAACAAAAGATCTTCAACTCTCTTCACCTTCAAGCTCCACCAATCACTACTCCCTTGTCCTCAGAAGTACGTGCTTATGCTATATGACATGGAAGAAGGGTTGACATTCTAAAGAATCCCAATAGTAATAAAATTTCTTTATGTAATCATAAAATATCACAAACAAACATGCTACCAGAGTCAAAGAAAACAACACCTTGCAACCAAATATAATCAATGATGCCAATACACCGTATACTTACATAATCAATAAAAGCACTCAACTTTCCTCAGCATCGAAATTTCCAAATTCAAATCCTCTTCTTCTCAAATAAAACACAACATGTAATCTAAGAAACATAAGTATATACACCCTCTCCTTCAAACCCCGACAACCTGACAACTTACTTAGATAAACAGGGACATTGGATTCGAAAACATCACAGAAACAAATCAACACACATGCAACACTGAGACTTATTTGATCAAGCTTCAAATTGCAACTTCCTTCCATTATTTCCTTCGGTCTATGGCTTTCCTTTACAACTCTGATTTTTAATCTACCATCCACTCACCAACAACACAGAAAATGGAATAAAGAAGGGTAGGAAGATGTCAAAGAGCCTTACCTTACGCTACATCACTGGTTGCATGTGAGTTCTTAGGCCCCTCCTCCTTCTCCGATCAACCTCCTCCTCCTCGACCTCTCTTTTTCTCTCAACGCTCTCTGGTTCATTATGTCAAAATGGGGAGGGAGATGATGCTTAATAAGAGTGAAACAGCGCGTGAGAGCGGTGGGAGGCAAATTTTTTGGACTATTGTGCCCTTTAACTAGTTTTTGTCCTCAATTCATCCTTTATTTTTCTGTAACTGTAAAATAAATCCAGAAATTAATCCCCAATATTTTACATTGATTTTCCTTATCCAATAGCTTTCTTGATCCCTAAAATAATTTTTATAAAAATTCCAGGTCATAAGTCAATTCCCAACTATTTTTCTTGAATTTCCCAAAAATAATATGTCTTAAATTTGCAAAATTAGGTTTATAATTATTTAGACCACATTTTAAGGATCTTAATCTCAACAGTTTCTCTAAAAATTTTCTCCTTCATCATGTTTTAATTAAATCCATAAAATTTGGGATATTATACTCCATTCCCCTGAATGATTTTAAAAATATACTCTGTTTTTAGAAATGAAAAAACAGAGGTAAAGTAGGATCATGTGATTTTATTTTCATATTAACAATTTTTGCAGTGCAATCCAATCGTTTTCATAGCACCGTTAACAGGTTGGTTCATATTTTGTTAACTTATTATTTATCATTAAAAAATGGGTTATACAAACTTTAGTCCTTTAAATTTATTCTCATTTTAGTTTTGGTCCCTCAAGTTTTAAATCATAGGTTTTGATTTGTCAAGTTTCTTTTTATTTGAAACATTGGTCCCTATAATTCAATAAAAATTTAAACCATTTTACCCCCTGATTGAAACTTGGGGAACCAAAACCAAAATGAAAACAAATTTGGAGACCATATATTATATTAACCCATAAAAAATCAAAAGAATTTGATCTGCAAGAGCCCATTGGAAACTCAACCAGAGGAATCATTCTTCCTTAAGCAAATCTAAAAAGTGAAACGCTTCGAACTGGATTATTGGTTCCATTGGTAGTAGACACAATGCACAGTAATGTTACGATTAATAAGTTTAATATTATTAAGATCCATTGGAAATTTCTATTTTTTATATATTTTAGAAGTTCCTTCAAAGAAGATGGATATTATTTAAATTCTTAGAACATGTTTAGGTGGCATTTTCTAGGATTTATGTCATATCCTGTAAATTTTAACCTTGATTATGGGAATAAAAAATTAAGTCAAGGGCCAATAGAGAAAGTAGACTGACTGACGAAGCTATGCATAACATAAAATCCAGACAAGGTCTCAACTGATATTTTCATAATATTCGGTATAGGTAGAACAAACTGCAAAGGGGTGTTAGAAAAATTAAAAAATTTTCCCAAAACAGGAATATGGAGAACTGAGAATTTAGAATAGTATATGAGGTCCCAGTGGTGAAAAAAGGTTAAAAATAAATTATTACAGAATTTATAAGATTTATCAGAATTTTATGATCGGAGAGGGATTTTTTGCTATAATTAATTATTTGAGCTACCTGAGGCCTCAATAAATTTGAAACAAATATGAAAAAATTATTTAACATATTATTATGAATTTTAAAATTATCTCTGTGAAGGAAATTATTTTTGGATAATTAGCAATGAAATTTTATTGGTTAAACCCAATTTCGGAGAAAGTTCAATACAGAAGGTTAAAGGTGAAAATAAATTTCAAAATAATCCATGAGACCTTTTTATATTAAAATAGAATTTTTTTATGAAGAAAAATGAATTTTTGAAAGCCCAAAACTATTATTGAAAATTGGAATTGATATAGTGAGTTTTGACTTAAAAATAATAATTTTTAATTGAGCCACATTCCCCCTTCCTTTACAATTAGTTTTAGACTAATTTTAGGCCAAGAAAACACAAAAAATTCGTGCAGCCCATGGTCCCTCATGTAAGAAGAGTCCAAGCCCAAAATAAGCCCAAGAAAATCAAGAAAAATCACAAGAGAATGGACACTTGGCATGACCTAAAATTAAAAGGTTGTAAGAAGGGACACATGTCCCTTAAGGGGGCAGAATTTCAAGGCATTTAGGAGGGGATTTGACCAGCCCAATAGCTCTATAAATACCCCTTCACAAGAGCTACATTTCGGCTCAAATAGAGCAGAACAAGGGGAAGCTATGCTAGTTGCACCAAAAACTCAACCAAAACAAACCCTATAACTATGCTAGAGAAGGGAAAATTATCAATCTTCAATCAAGGATTTATTAAGGTATGTTCAACTTGATTTTGGTTAGGTTTAAGAGTTATTTTGGCTAAAGTTTCATGACAAAATCCTATGGTATTATACTGCAGAAATTTTGGTCACACTAAGAAAGGACTAAGGAAGGATAAAAACCTTGAATATGAGCTTAGAATGGCATGTTTGATTGATGTTTGGAAGAAATCCTAAGTTCTGACATTAAGGATACCATTCAACCAACCTTGGTTCTTGAAACTGGAAATTGTTTCAATGTGATTCGATAACTCCAATAAGTTTAAAACATGATTTTGTGTAAGAAAACACTAAGAAAAAGTGTTTAAAATCATTGGAATAGAAAATAAAAACTAAGAACCCCTAAAACACCCTATTCGGCCAACATGAGTTAAGGAAAAAGGAGTGTGATTTTGTAAAATCTGAATTGATATTTAGATTCTACATAAAAAATTGTATAGGAATAGCTCAAGAGATTAATTGAAATAAAGAGGAAACAATAATGTTATAAATCAAGGAAAAAGGGGTTTATATGAGTATGTTATTGAATAATAGTGGTCATGCTTTGAATTATTATTAATACTGAATGTGTTTATATTTAGATTGATAAGCATTATGCAAGAAAACAAGAAGGAGTATTAAAGACTTAAGGAGCATTGATTGCTATCTTGCTTGTTTGAATGTGCATATGTTACTTGTTTTGTATTGCCATGATGTGATTGAGCAAACTATGTGACTATGTGTGAACTTCTATGTATAATATGCTTTGGCAATATGTAATGTGGAATGGCTTTAATGTTATGATATGTGGCTTTCTTTCCATGACAATGAAAAGCATATGAAATGTTGCATGATAATTCAAGTTTCATGGTAATATGTCATATTTTTGCATAGCATGATAATTGTGATTCATTGTTACTGAAATTTCCGATGAAATCTCATTCTTTATGTTCAAATTATTCACCAAATAGGGGTTGGACCAAGGAAGGAGAAAGGCAAGGGGATCGTTTTGGGAGAAAATTGATTTTTATGCCTTTTAGAAGAATATTTTGTAATTATATGTGAATTATTTTGAATTATTGTGATGATGACCCAAAATGTTATGCATGTGAATATTTGATTAAGGAATCATGTTTAAACACGTGATATGTGAATGAAATAGTCCTATGGTGGTAAAAGAGGAGAAAAGTCAAGAAAAAGCATAAAAAGGAGGACAAAACAATCCTAATAATGCCTTATTTTTACCCCAACTTGATTCCAGTCAAATCATTGAGATTTTGGTTTAAACATGACAGACTTATAAATTATATTTTTACCTTTGAAAACAAGTGGTATTTTATCAAATTTGAAGTTTTGTACAAAAAGTTATGCCTATCCAAAGTTAGGATAAATTATGAAAAATTAGAAATTTGTCATATGAATAGTACCACTTTGTGTTAATTTTAAGATTGACTGATAAATGCTGGATACTAGCAGGCATTTTTCTCTGAAGATCATACTAAGAGCTTTAAATAAGATTTAGAACCACTTTATTTCAATTTTTTTAGAATTAGTTATAATTTTCTAAAGTTTAGCCTTGGTTAGGGTTACATGAATAGTAACCTGAATTTAATGAATTTTAAATTTTAAATATTTCTAATATGAGGCCATAAGAGATGGTTCCAAATAGTTCTATTTGAGATATAATGTGATTTAAGAGGTAGGTGTGATAATTTGAATTAGATTAGATATATTGTCTTTTTTCTCATACCATCAAATAAAATAATGTAATGTTGAATCCATGGTCATCGACTGAATTTCTTTTCATTAAAAAGATTAAATAAGTGTTACTTTAAATGTCAAATTAATAATATTTATGTGTTTTAGACTCATAAAGTATGCAAACCTTTGTTTTTACTCTTTTTAGTGTCATTTTATGGCATGCTTTCTTAATTGGAAAAATATCAAAAGAATATTTCTAAAATTTCAAAATCCCAAATCAAAAGTGATTACAAAAATATGTTGTCATTTGCTTTTTAAATATTTTCAATTATTATTAAAGTGTTGTAAATAAGACTAATTTAAAATTTTGAAATTCAAACATATTTTTCTGAGATTCTCCCTTCTTAATTTGAATTTTCTTTGTGCATGCCCAATTCGGTATAGATCTTTAATTTTCTTCTTTCTAAGAAATGATTTTATACTTGACTAGCAAATTTTTATATTGATTATTTCATATTTTGCATTTAGAAAAAATAAGTAGAAAATCTCTAAAATTTCATTTAGAGTTTTGCTTTAACTTAAAATTATCGTTACTCATTTAATTTTAAGGATTTTAAAAAGTCATCAATTATTACCAATATAAGTAAATTAAGTTGTTTCTCACTTGTTGCTCGTAAAAAATTAGCATCTTGGAAAGTAAATAGGATAAAGCAAATGAAAAGATAGAGATGAAGTTTGGGATACTATCATGGTACCTCTCACTCTGTGTCATGTTTATTTCATTTTTACTTATTGTATTAAAATATATGTTGTGGATAACTTCATTTTTTATGAGTGTTACTTTGTAGATTACTTATGACTTACCTGGGACAACATTTTTTAGGAAAAAGTGGCCTCATATACAGGAGGGCAGTAGAAGGATTTTAAGTTAAAACTTACGAGAAGATAGATATTAAATGAGAAGTATAATGAAATTAACCATGATGTCAATGATGACACTAACTTTGAAAATCCCTAGGAAAAGTACCCATACATTAATGAGAAGACAGGGTTAAAATTTTGTTGAAAGTAGATATCAACCTAATTTTTTGTTAAGTAAAAGAAGAAAACAATATTGAGTTATTTTTGGAAATTTGGAAAGCTTGCTGTAAATTCATCTATAAGCATGAAGAACTTAATGCTTTTCAGTGTGTGGCTGCTACTCTAAGAATGGTAAGGGAATTTTGGGATTCCCTAGAGAAGAAGAAAAAGGAAGTTGGAAATGATACTTTTGATAGAAGGAATTTGCAGCGGGTTTGTCCAAAGGCAGGTGCTATAAAGATCAATATTAATGGTTCTTTCTGTAGCCAAAGCAAAATGGCGGCTGTAGGTTTGGTGGGGAGAGATGAGTATAGGAGGTTTGCTGGGGGTATGGGGATGAAGGTAGATGCTGGTTCTGCTTTTATGAGTGAAGCGTTGGTGCTGCTAGTAGCTTTGGAGTGTAAAGAATTGGAAATGTGGAGGTGTGCGGAGGTAGAGACAGATTGCCAGGAGCTTTTCTGCAGAATAAAGAAAGGTGTTTGGTTAGGTTGTGAGTAGAGAAGCAGGGGTATTCTTTAGAATTGTTTAGATTTGCTGAAGTCTAAACAAAATTGGTCCTTGTCTCGGGTAGCTCGAGTTGGTAATAAAGCTGCAGATTGCCTTGCAGCTGATGTAAGGAGAGGAATAGTATCAGAAGGATGGTTCTCTAAACCACCACCCTCTCTTTATTCAGTTTTGAGACATGACTTTGAGGTAGTGTGTGGTTTCTCTTGGGATAGAACCGGTATTGCTAATAGTCCTGTCGATCTGTTGTGTTTTTTCCCCCCTTCATTTTGGTGTTTGTTTTCTTTAGGTTGTATTTTAGGTTTGAGTCTTTTCTTGTCTAGTTGGCCTTCTTGGCCATTGAGTTATCTTTTTTAATTTTTATTCTTGAAAAATAGTTTTTGCTCTTTTTAATGGGAAAAAAGTAATAAAAATCAAGAGACACAAAAGAAAAATCTCTACCTCCATACATTGTATCATGGAGGGTATGCATTACTTAGAAATAAAATTATGGAAGAAAAGTGGAAGGCTAAAAGATAAGCTACAGGGGTAATGGATGATGGAGATGTTTCTCCTCCATCTTCTATTAACCATAATCAAAAGGCTAGAGAAGAGTTCTTAATTGAAAAGGCTAAAGAAGTAGCAAAAAAGATTGTAAATATTGTATAAGTAGCAAATTTTTGATATGCTCAAGGGATAGTTTCTTAATTGAATTTGTTGTTTGCTTCTTGTAGGATTCTCTAGAAGAAATAGCTATTGAAGGGACCTTTGGTCCTGTTTGGTACGAAGCATTGAAAATGAGGGATAGGGATTAGGATTGGAATTAAAAAAATCATTAAAATAGTATTTAGCATGAATAATTTCTTGTTACATGAGATTAGGCAAACCCATAGAGGTAGGATTGGGGAATACTACTTCCCCCATGGTATTTCCTAATCTCATATATATGGGTTTAGCAAGTCCCATATAACAAGTAATCTCTTATACTAAATACTCTTTTGATAGATTTTTTCAATTCTAATCACAATCCCAATCCCTAATTTTTAATACTTCCTACCAAACACAACCTTTGTTCCTAGTGTTAAGAATGATATACTTGCTATAGCATTGGGGAAAGGAGAGCACCCTGGCCATGTTAGGGGAATGCCAAGAAGAATGGGTATTAGGAAATATTTTGGACCACCATCTTCTACCCATGGCTCAAAGGGTGTACCACTGCAATAAGTGCAAACATTGACAGAGGAAGTAGAAAAGAAAGCCAAGATAGAATAAGAAGAAGTACAAAAGAAAACTGATGCTCGAGTGACAGTACTAGAGCAAGAACTTCAAAAGAAGATTATGAAAATGCAATCAATTATGGCATGTTTTACTTTGATGCATGTGTAATCTTTGCGAGCACAATAATCTCCCATGAATCTCGGCACAAAAGGTAGCTATATAAAGGAAGTAATGCCATGTATACTTTATGTCAAGGTTCAAAAAACCAGACTGGTTATTAAAACAGTTAAGGTACTGGGTCAAGGGTAAATATATTAAATCATGGTTGACTCGGGATCAAATTGGTAATAATTAAAAATATATAATTTAAATTAAATATACAAAAAATATTTATATATAAAAATATCAATAAGAGTAATATGTATAATTTATATTAAAATAAAGTAACCACGTTATTAGACTTTCCTTCTTACCTGTTCCTTCAATTTTTATAATGTGATGGTAATGAATTGACGGTTATGGTTGTTCGGCATAATATAATATATTACTATTTGTAATGCTGTGTATTAGGATACAAAGATCACAACTGCCAACACGCTATCTATACACGTCAAAATAAAATTCAGTTGCCAATATGCTATGCAGAGCCCTTTTGTCACATCTCAAAAATTTTCATCTGGCAATAAATGATCAAAAATTGGGATGAGGATTAATATAGGAACTAGACAGAGAGATGAAACAACTTTTGATATGAAACCCCGATAAGGTCTGGAGTGACATTTTCACAATCATCAGTCTAGGAAGGGCAAAACAGGAAAATTTAAGAAAAATTCCAAAAAAATCCCTAAAAAATGGGAAAAGTATAGAGTAGAGGTTTTGGAAACTAGACTAAGGCTTGAAAGGTGGAATTTCAATGAAAATGAATTACTACAGAATTTCCCGTAAACGGAGATTTTTCAGAAAATTATTGAAAAATCAAAGGAAAACAATTATTTTAATTAGTTAGAGACCTCAATAAATTTGGGGGATTGGTGAAAAATTCATCTAAATATTTATTTAAATTTATAAAATCAGTTTTGGGCCTTGAAATTTCAGAAATTAATTTTAGGGAATTTGTTTTCTCACAGTGACACTGATAAAGGCCTAATCGGAGAAAATTCAAAATAAATACCTAGAGGTGGTGAAAAATACTGAAAATTTTCAGATCATATTCAGATATTAAAAAGTGAATTATCATGAAGAGAAATAAATTTTTGGAGGTTTGGAAAAATTATGGAATGTTACTAATGAATAGTAACCGATAAAGTTTCTAATTGGTTTGAGATAGTGACTTGGTTTGTGGGTCATCTTTTTAGACCAGCTCAAAGCTTTTGTGGGGCCCACATTGAGCCCAATAAGGGTCCACTTTCGTGCACCTTCCAGGTCCCTCCATTTTTAGTAAGTAAAACGTGAAATTAAGAGATATTTGTGTGGAAAAATCTAGAGAAAAGTCAGATGGTGAGATTTGAAGGTTTGAGGCACTTGATGGCTGCCAACACACCCTCTTATCTGTCATTTTAGGCATGCTAATTAAGGGGAAAATGGCAGATTATTTGGTCTATAAATACCCCTAGAAAATACCAAGAAAATGTTGGAAAATTGGGAAAAATAAGGGAAGACTCTGCCACTGTTTATCCAGCCACCTTGTTTGAAAATCTTGAGGTGTTTTAGGCAAGAAATCATCCAACATACACCAAGAAAACATTAAGGTATGTCTAAGCATCATTCTCCCTAAGTTTCACATTGATTAAATAAGGATTTTTGCTTGGGAAAATGCTAGAAAATTCTAAAATTTTTGGTTGAGATGTGTGATGCTTAGAAAAGGATAGAAACCTTAATAATCAAGTGGAATAAGGAAGATTAAGTAGTGTATGGTTTGATTTTTGGAAGAAAATCAAGTTATGGTTTTGGCTCCTCATTTCGACCAGCTTTGTTCATAGGGAAGGAGTTTGTTTTTCATTGATTTGATGATTCCAATGGCTTTAAAATATGTTTTTGTATAGGGATATGTTGTCGGAAAGTGTTTAAAATCATTGGAATCAAAAATAGAATTTTTGGAAGCATATAGCCCCCTATTCAGCCAAGAGGAGTTCATGGGGAAGTAGTGTGATTTTTAAAAATCTGATTGCACCATTGGATTCCTCATGAAAAATTGTGTAAGATTGAGTTATGAGATGATTGATTCTAAAGAACGAATAAATTTGTTAAAAATAAAAAAAGGGGGGGAATTGTTAAGTTAATGTTAAGGTGTTGAAACTAAGTTGTTTTGTGATTAATATGGCCTATGTTTATGCTTGGTTTAATAAGCATTGAGAGGAGGAATTAAGGAGAAGCATTGCTCCTTGGAAGAATTAATTGGACTAGCTTTACAAAGGAAGTTTTGAATTATAATGTGATTGTTTATCTTCTTTGTTTGTTGTGATTGTTGTTCCTTGGATCGGAGGAACTTTGTAATGACCTTGATTGTTTGATTGATGTTGGTTATGCTTTGGCCAAATGCCTTGTGGTATGTCAATATGGATAATATGATGTTCTTCTCCTTGCATGACATTTAGTATGAATTCCTATGAGTTGGGAATGGTTTGGATTGCATGACATGTCACAATTAAACTTGTATTGATTTACATGATAATTATAATTCATATGCTACTAAGATCTCACCCCTCCTATGTTATTTTAAGCACTAATTAGGAAGTGGACCAAGCATGGAGCAAGGGAAAGAATTGGCCTTGGAATGAAACGGCTTTATGAATATTATGTTAGGTTGGAAACTTTTATCAAGTGTATTAAACTTTATGTTAACTTTATGATAAGTGAATGATATTTTGATGTAAATCATATTGTTATTCTATGTTCCAATGTTGAAATTATGCTTGATGTATTATGGGAAGAATGTAGATGAAGAAAAAAGAGGAAATAAATCAAGAAAGTAGTAATTAAGGGATAAAAATTCCTTAAAAAGTGCCAAATTTGTAGCACATAAAATAATAAGGAATTGTTAGGGTTTGGATCTGAGATTTTTCAGACTAATAGATCTCAGTTTTATCTTTAAAAAGAGTGGTAATTCATTAAATTTGGAGTTATGTGCTAAGAGTTATGTCCTTTCAAAGTTGGCAAAAATACTGAAAATTTGAAAATTTACCAAATAAATAGTACACTTTGACGAATTTCCTGGAATTATTCTGGATGGAATTAGACCTAATGATTATTTTTTCTCATATAACTCTTAGCAAGCTTCCCATGAAAATTGGAACCACATTGTTTCAATTTTTCTGGATTTTATTATGGATTTTCAAAATTGGCCCATTTTCGGATGAACAATGTATGGACGGATGAATAGTAAAATCCTGAAATTTTAAATTTTTTCATCCAGAAATGTTAAGGAATGACTTATATTGGTTCTAATTGACATATAATTGATTATAAAGAGAGGTGTGACACCTTTCCCTTTGTTCTTTTCAATTTCAAAGTTCTAACTCTCCACCGCACAATGCTCTCCGTCGTATTTAACTATTTTCTGATCTCTATCTCTCTCATCGTCATTCCACAACCCTCATTTGGTCTCTTTTTCTCTTGTATTTCATGGTTCTCACTCCTTGAAGTCGTCTTACTCCTCTCTTCTTATGCTTTTTCCTCTAAAAACATCTTCACTTGATATTTCAAGAGTTCTCTTAGTAAGTTTCTTTTCTCTATTTCCCCCATTTTCCTTCCCTTCTTCCTTCTTCTTTCTCAGAGTTTTTATGCTTTTTTAAGCAAATTCTTTTTCCTTAAAGAAGCGACTCGCTAACCCATATGACCCAGTGGTTTATCTCGATTGGTACAAGTCATACCGGCTTGCATAGGTCTATACTGGTTCAAAAATCTGTCAGTTTAGGTAATGAACCAGACTAAACAAGTGGTTAGTTTGCTAGTTTCCGTTTGAACTAGCTGGTCTGGTCTAATTTTTTGAACCTTACTTTATGTGGAGGATCCTAAAAAACATTTAGTTTCACACAAAAAGGTATATAACTTTGCCACAATGATCCACCACCAAAAGATATTAGATAACCAAGTAAAGGTAATAATTGAAAAGATTGTAGACACTACTACTATAGTACGATTCCTTAATGAGGAGGTGAAATAGTAGGAGACGCTAAATAAAATTTTATTCTTTGGCTAAGAAGGCTAGTCCATCAAGTTGCGGTTGAGGTATAAATAACATTATGATTTTATTTCATTTCCTAATTTTACAGGACCCTAGCTACATCATGAGCTTTCCAAGTAATCAAGCAAATTGAGGCCCCAGTTTTAGTCTTACCTCATTTTACTAAGTACTTTGAGGTTACTTGTAATGCTTTTGGAATAGGGCTTGGTGGTACCCTAAGTCAAGAAGGTCACCTGTAGCCTTCTTTATTAAGAAACTTAATGAAGATAAGTGAAAGTACTTGACTTATGGTAAGGAATTTTACACCTTAGTTTGATCCTTTGAGCATTAGAAGTACTATCTCGTGCTCCAACAATTTGTTCTATATGCATACCACTAAGTCCTTAAGTTCCTAGACTTTTAAAGGCATTTGAACCGAAGGATGCCAAATGGGTAGAATTTCTTCCAAGAGTTCACCTTTGTTGTAAAGCATCATGCAGGAATAGAAAATAACATATTAGATGGTCTAAGTCCACGGATTAATCTTTGTTACACTATATGTGTCATTACCAACTTTGACAGACTGAAGGATGATAACGCCTCATGCCCTGACTTCAGCACAATTTATCAAGAGGTTAATGATGGACCTCACCAAGACCACTCTAACTTTCTTATTAAGGAAGGTTATTTTCTTCGCGGCACTAACTTCTGCATTCCCCAGACATCCCTGAGGGAACTTCACGTTAGAGATCTAGCTGGTCATTTTGAGAGAGAGAAGACTATTGCCCTAGTTGAGGATAGGTTTTATTGGCCTTCTCTTAGACATGATGTTGCTCAAGTCTTGTCCCAATATTGTACTTGTCAAACGTCTAAAGCAAGGAAGTGGAATACAAGTTGGAACACTCCTTTTCCTATCCCTAACAAGCCCTGGAAGGACCTTTAGGATTGCCCCAAGCTATTCGACAACATGAGTTCATTTTGGTTGTCGTTGATAGGTTTTTAAAGATGGCCTACTTTGTTTATTACAACAAAACTACAGATGCCTCCCACTTAGCTAAGCTATTCTTTAAGGAAATTGCGCCCTTCTATTGGTTACTCACTTCTATTTTGTCTGATAAAGATGTCAAGTTTATTGGTTACTTTTGGAAGACACTTCGGAAATTTTTTGGTGCGCAGTTGAAATTCTCTTTTGCTTTCTACCCCAAATTGATGGGCAAACTAAGATAACCAATCATAGTCTTGAAAACTTGTTTTAAAGTGTAGTTGGGGATAAGCTAAGAAATTAGGGTCTCATCTTACCCACGGCTAAGTTTATGTATAATAGTTTGGCCAATCAGTCTCCTGGTAAAAGCCCATTTGAAATTGTTCAAGGTTTTACAATTGACTTGGTCTCCCTTCACTTAATAGCCTGTACTTCTGAATTTGCAGAACACCTTGCCCATCACCTCTATGAATTATATGCTAAGATCAAACACAAACTTGTACTTAGTAGTGATCAATATAAACTAATAATTGGTACACATCGTCGAGCTCAAAATTTTAGCAAAGGTGATTATGTTATGGCTCGCGTTTGCCCTGAGCTTTTACCTAAAAACCTTCTCAAAAAGTTGCATGCTTGTGTGTTAGGCCCATTTCACATTCTCAAGAAACTCAATCCTAATGCTTATCCGCTTGAATTAACTCTTAACATGTCTATTAGCCCAATTCTTAATGTTGAAGATCTTGTTTCTTACTGAGGCACTTTTGAGCCTTCCCTACTATTTAGTGATGATTCTGTGGGTTCTAAGCACCAAAGTGCTCTAATCCACCAGCTACAAAGTTGATTGGTGCTATCATGGATGAGCATACTATTTTCACCTTTGATGGTCTTGTTCGTCAATATCTTGCTCAATAGAAAGGTTCTTCTACTATAGATGCAGCCTGGATCACTAAAACTGAGTTTTGCTAGGTTAATCTCTCCTTGCTTGACTTTTACCAACTCTTTGCCTCTTTAGAGACGAGTTCTTTTTAGCTGGGGGAAATGACGGGAATTAGGAAAGGAAGAAGAAGGTTCCAAGGTGATTTGAAGATTATTTTTCTTAATGCTAAATTATTCCATTCATGATGATGAATCATTCTCATTTATGTTTATTCTAATTTTTGAATTTTGAATCTTTTATCATTATTGCATTCTATAATTTTCTATCATTAATTCTAGGGTTAGAGTGAGGCTATAAACACTACAAAAAAATATGCTTTTAGCGACGGAATTTTCTATTTAGTGACGGATTAGCGACAGAAACGGATCAGTGACGAAATTAGTGACAGAATTCGTTCCGTCACTAATTCCTTTGTCGCTAATTGATTAGCAACGGAATTTCAATTCCGTCACTAATTAGCTACGGATCAGTGACATTAGTGACGGAAAAATTCAGTTGCTAATCCGTCACTAACTTTGATTTTTTAAAAAATAAAATCAAATGCCACGTGGCACCTCTACCACTCGCCATGTCATCACTGGGGACCACCTCCACATGTCGTTGCCACCTCATCTCTGCCTACCACATGTCTCTGCCACCTCACCTCTGCTTGCCACATGTTGCTGCCACCTCACCTGTGCTTACCACGTGTGCGTCACTTGTCGTCACTACATAATTCTCTCCTGAAAAAAACTTCTCCATGGCTTGAACCCAAGACCTCCTCTGTGCACGCATGCGGCTTTACTAGTTGAATGCAATGAACCTGTTGACTTATTATATAAAATTAAATATGTATGTATATATATAATATTATTTTACACAAACAATTATATATACTTATATATTATTAAAAACTAAAAATATACTATATGATAATTTTAATCATAATTATTTTAATGAAAAAATATTTTTTAAATATTTTTTACTATTTTTTATAATGTTTTATTTTTAAAAAAAATATTTTTAATATAATTTTAATTTCTAATGACACTAATTTTGAATTTTAAATCTAAAATAATTTTTTATAAATATTTTTTAAATTTATTTTGTAATTAACATTGATAAGATATACAATTTAATTATATATGTATTATATTACATTATATTATATTATCTATATGTGTTTTACATATTTGAAGAAAATCATTTACAATTAGTCAAAAAATCTTGTTATTCAAAAAATAACTACTATAATAAAATCTAATAAATTATTCTATATAAAAAATTAAATGATTTGAATAGATTATGATATGTATATATATCCTATGTAATTTATTTTCTTAAAATTCTTTGTATATACCATTTGTTTTTGTATTGAAGACCAAAATCAATCTATGTCATGGGTATTAATTATATCGTGATTAAATTTTATTGTTTAATGATTAAAATTCAAAATTCACTTCAATATTAGTTTGCATTCATATAAATTCATTTTTTGGTTTTGAATTTCTATCATATATTATATATTCCAATATATTTTACATATGATAAAATTATTTCTTTCTTAAATCAGTTTGTAGAAGAAAGTTATTAATATTCTTATTATATTTTTTAATTATTATTAATAATCAAGAGGAATTTATTTTAACAAAATATAAACAATTTTTCTAAGAAATTGTCTTTCTATTTTCAGTATATACATAATGATGACATGAATGATGACGATATCTTCATTAACACCAACTCCACAGATATATCAATTTATTTTATAATTAAAAATGTTTTTAAATCACTATATTCTTAATTGTTATTATATAAATTTTTGTAAGATTATAATTTAAAATAACAAAATTTAAAATTAGTGACGGAATTTTGACAGAATAAAATTAGTGACAAAATTTCTGCGACAAACAATTTAGCGACGGAATTAACGATGGAAATTTCTGACGGAAAAAATTTCGTCGCTAATTCCGTCACTAAATATTTATTGACGGATTTTCTAATGGATTAGCGACGGACAGAAATTCCATTGCTAATATTAGCAACAGAAAAATTTTGTCTCTAATCCATCAAAAAAATTAGCGATGGAATTTCCATCGCAATTCCGTCAGAAATCAGCGACGGAATTTGTTTCCGTCGCAAATTCCGTCGCTAATCAGCTGTTTTTTTGTAGTGAAATAGCCCTCACATACCTCCTTTGTACTTAGATCATCATGTTGAATAAAATTACATTGTCTTTCTCTTGCTTCTCTCTAAATATCTCTCTTTCCCTTCTCTCTTTTTCTCTTCTTCTCTCTACTTTCTCCTTCCCCTTCCCTCTCTCCATCAATATATTTTTAGAATATTCTTAACAAAGTTAGTGATTCTGACTTAGGGGTACATTTTTAAAATAAAAAGAAGGCTTGTGTAATTAAGACAAAATAGAAGGTTGGTTAGAGTTTTTTATTCTATGAATATAGATTGATTTTTTAAGTTTTTGTTGTTGATATATCCTAGGTAATAAATTGACCTTAGAGTAGTTACGGAGAAAATTTAAGATTTTTATTTTTATTTTTTGATAAAAATATTTTAATTTTTTTACTTCCTCCTCTTTTAAATGTAGAAATTATTGGACAGTTTGTTTTGGTTCTATTCGTAAAGCTTCAATTTCCTTTTTCTTCTTTATTAATTTTTTAAACTACCCCTATTAACTATGCAATCTTTTACTGTAAAATACTAGGCTGAATTGAATTTTTATTCTCTCTCTTTCTCTCTCTCTAAAAGAGGTAGTTTATGAGAAAAGTCATCACAAAAATTTTATACCAGAATATTAGTGGTGGAGGCTGAGAGTTATGTGCAAGTAAGTCGGGCAATTGAAGTGAAGCTGCGGGGCACGCCTGTTCCATCTGCATAACATTTTCTTTTCTTTTCTTTTTTGGGTTAGAAATCTGCACATTTTCAAACACATTAAAGACCTTTCTTCTGTTTTCTTCAGTTATTTTATAATTTGAGTGTCATATTTTTAAGTAAAATCATTTTACAGGTACTTGTACTTTCCCTCAATTTTTAATTTATTACTTGTGTGTAGGTAGTTGCTAAATGGTTTTCTTTTTTCTTTTTCTAATTATAATTTGTCTCTCCATGTCAGCACTGCCATTCCCCAAAATAAAAGATAACAAACCTTTTTAAATCTCAATATTAATAATGACCGAAAATTTTAAATGGCTGGACATGTTTTCTCATGTATTAATGTATTATAGAAGTATGAGAAAAAATTCATTTTATTTATAACTAATAAATAATATGGTTTATTATAAATTTTATATTTTATAATGATATAATTATTATTGGTTAATTATAATTATAATTAGTTATTTTAAAGGCAAGAGACAAAAAAGATAAATGATGATGGAATAAAGAGACAACGATGAATTCATTGATAAAAAATAAATGGAAAGTCAAAATTCAAAATTTGAAAGCAAGGCAGGAAAAGGATAAAATCTAAACAATAAAGATGGAATAAAGAGAAGTGATACTATAATGTGAATAATTATATGAATGACAAAATAAGTTAAATCGAGATTTTTGGAGTGTGGCATAAGGCACAAGAACTAAAGCGCGTTTATTTTGTTGTTTTGGGGTTTGGTTTTTATGTTATGTTTGGCCATGGTTTACAGATTGAGATTATTATGTTCTTTGGATATATGTGTGTGTAAATTATTTTTTTATTTATTATTTTTTGCTAATCTTGGTAATTGTTTTTTTTTAACCAAAAGCCTCATAAAAATGACTTAACGCTCAAAATTAACGGGAAAACAAAAAATGTCATGTTTGCCATCAAAAACTTGAACCGTTGATATGATACTATTGGATTATATATTCTTAATCTCTCCAAATTAGTATTAAGGACTAGAGGTAGTATATATTTAAGAGATTTAATGCATGGTCAAGAAATATTGAAAATATATCGCAATATGAATTTTGTTGGGTGTCATTAACGCTCTCATTTTCGTGAATCAAATAGTGATTGACAGTGGGCAATATAATGTTCATGATCATTATTAGGCATCGAAAGCATCCTATAGATATAAATAAAATAGCTCAACATCAGGCACGGAATAACAGGGGAATACTTTATTTTAAACATTGAAGTATAAATCTAATTATAGGAATTCATATATAAGAGCAAATTGATATCCACTTTGTTGATTTATAGGCTCAATTTAGGAATATTTGTGAATATTAGGTATTTTCCAATTTGCCTCTGATTTTAAAGCCACTCTCTGCCCCTCCATCTCCTTCCGCTCTTTCTTTTCAAAGTCATCACTTTTACCAGCGGAAGCAATTAAAACTGGATTTTGGATTCTATTGATACTACAGAGAAGACATAGTGGGATTATCAAGACCCATTAAAAATTTCTTATTTTTAAAATAAAATTTTGCAGTTCCTTAAATTCTTCAAAGATAGATATTTTTTAATTCTTATAACATGTTTAGTGGCATTTCCAAGGATTTAGATTACGTTATATATTGTCATTTTCTACGCAAAATTTTCGTACCATCAAATAAAATAATGTAATGTTGAATTCATAGTCATGCACTAAATTTCTTTTAATTAGAGAGATTAAATTGAGTGTTGCTTTAAATTTCAAATTAAAACTACTACGCAGTTTTCTGCTTTTCGACTCAACAAGTATGCATAACTTTGTTTCCCTTTTTTTTTTTTTTTTCAAAAAATTTATCTATGGCATGCTTCCTTGATTAATTTGTTCTTTATTCTATTTTTTCGTCAATCAAGATAGTGTGATCTTTATCCATGCGCCCGCAATTAGGTATATATCTTTCTTCTTTCTAAACTCAATTGTCACAAAATAACTAATAATTATTTGGAAAAACGAACGAATAGTTTTAAATTTTCCTAAGAAATGATTTCAGACTTGGCTAGCTAATTTTTAACTTGATTTCATACTTTATAATCAGGAAAACGTAGGTAATCTCTAAAATTTCTTTCAGGTTTTGCTCAAACTCAAAAATGATCCACGCTCACATAATTTAAAAGATTTATAAGAAGTCATCAATTATTACCAATATAATATTTGAACACTTAAGTAAATGAAGCTATTTCTTGCCAGATGGATTGTGACTACAAAAGGGTGATATATAAAATACAAATATGACTTTAATACACACAAGAGACAGATTGTGACTTACAAGTCAAGCACACAAATATATTCCCTATTTTCAAAGACTTACTTTCCTCTCTTTTTTGGTCTCTTTGACGTCTTCTCACTTGCGTTTTTCTCGGGTAACCTCTGGCTATAGCCTAACAAATTTGACCCCAAAATAAAGTAATGATTAAAATGAAATTTAGAAAAAAAAATTGCTGGAAAATCCGTAGGTAGAGGAAGATAATATTATCGTGTGTGTGTGTGTGTGTGAGCGCGTGTGTGTGCGTGTGCGTGTGCATGTGTGTGTGTGACCGACCCACATATGTAGAAGTTGTTTTGTGCGAAAAGGTGCATGACTTTGAAGTCTACTCACAAGTCAAGCATTCCATGTGCCTACAAATATTAGGTGTGGCTGCTATGCTACATTCAGTTAATTAAATTCTCTTGACTTTTGATATATATGTTTGTGAAGAGCGTGGGGACAATATGTCCACACATGCTTCTTCCCACAGGTAACATTCTTTTGAAGGTACTCTGTATATAGCCTACAAGACTAACCATAAATGAAAGAATGTAATGAAAATAAAAATATGGTATAATAAGTGAAATCATACTCTCTAAAAGGATAAAGGGTTCATTTCTTGCAACAAGACTGCAGATGCCTCTCATTTAGCTAAGCTATTCTTTAAGGAAATCGTGCACTTCCATGGGTTACCCACTTCTGTTGTGTTTGATAAAGATATCAAGTTTGTTAGCTACTTTTGGAAATTTCCTGTTACTCAATTGAAACTCTCTTCTGCTTTCCACCCCAAACTCATAGACAGACTAAGGTGACCAACCGTAGTCTTGAAAACTTGTTTTGAAGTTTAGTTGGCGACAAGCTAGGAAATTCGGGTCTCATCTTACCCACAAGTGAGTTTACATATAATAGTTTGGCCAATCAGTCTACTAATAAAAGCCCATTTGAAATTGATTAAGGCTGTAACCCCAAAACAGTTGATTGACTTGGTCTCCCTTCCTTTAATAGCCCGTACTTCTGAATTTGCAGAACAGCTTGCCCATCGCCTCCATGAATTATCTGCTGAGATCAAACGCAAACTTGTACTTAGTAATGATCAATATAAATTAACAGTTGATGATCATCGTCAAGCTCAAAATTTTAGTGAAGGTGATTATGTTATGGCCCGCAGTCTCCCTGAGTTTTTTCCAAAAAACCTGTTGAAAAAGTTGCATGCTCATGCGTTAGGCCTATTTCGCATTCTCAAGAAACTTGGTCCTAATACTTATTTGCTTGGATTGCCTCCTGACATATTCATTAGCCCAGTTTTTGACGTTGGAGATCTTGTTTCTTACTTGGCCACTTTTGAGCCTCCCCCACTATTTAGTGATGATTCTGTAGGTTCTGAGCACCATAGTGGTCTGATCCACCAGCTATCATGGATGAACAGACTATTTTCACCTCTGATGGTTCTGTTCTTCGCTATCTTGTTCAATGGGAAGGTTCCTCTACTACAGATGCAACCTGGATCACTAAAGACGAGTTTTGCCAGCTCAATCTCGCCTTGCTTGACTCTTACCAACCCTTTACCTCTCCATAGGTGAGTTCTTTTCAGCCAGGGGAATGATGGGAATCAGAAAACGAAGAAGAAGATTGTAAGGCGATCTGAAGATTATCTTGCTTAATCCTGAATTATTCCATTTATGATGCCAAATCATTCTCATTTATGTTTATTCTAATTTTTGAATTTTGAATCTTTCATTATTATTGCATTCTATAATTTTCTATCATTAATTCTGGGGTTAGAGTGAGGCTATAAATAGCCCTCCCATATCTCTTTTGTACTCAGATCATTGTATTGAATAAAATTATAGTCTTGCTCCTGCTTCTCTCTAAATATCTCTCTTTCCCTTCTCTCTTTTTCTCTTCTCTCTTCTTTCTCCTTTCCCTTTCCCGCTCTGCATCAATATATTTTTAGAATTTTTTAGAATAATTTTAGAATATTCTTAACAAAGTTAATGATTCTGACTTAAGGGTATATTTTTAACATAAAAAGGAGGCTTGTGTAATTAAGGTAAAATAGAAGGGTGGTTAGAGCTTTTTATTCTATGAATATTGATTCATTTTATAAGTTTTTGTTGATGATATATCCTAGGTAATAAATTGACTTTAGAGTAGTTACGGGGAAAATTTAGGATTTTTATTTTTATTTTTTGATAAAAAATATTTTAATTTTTTACTTCCTCCCGTTTTAAATGTAGAAATTATTGGAAAGTTTGTTTTGATTCTATTCGTAAAGCTTCAATTTTATTTTTCTTCCTTATTAATTAATTTTTCAAATTACCACTATGCAATTTTTTACTGTAAAATACTAGGCTGAATGGATTTTTTATTGTCTCTCTCTCTCTAAAAGAGGCAGTTTATGAGAAAAATCATCACAAAATATTTATACCAGAATATTAGTGCTGGAGAATAATACCTATTTTTTTTATTTTTGCACTTTATTTATTGTTATTAAGTCTTTCTTCTTTGTTTGCTTGATTGAAAAATAAAATAACTAAAATTGCACAAATCCTTCTAAAATGGACTGAAAAGAAAAACAAGTACAGTTATTGTTATGGTTTTTTTAGCATTACATTATACAAAATGTTATTTTTTTCTTTTTTAAAAAAATTATTTGATATTAAAATGTAATAACATGATAATATATCTTTATCAAATAATTTGATTTTAAATTATATGATTATGTTAATGTAAATATGGTTTTTCATTATAATATTTAATTTGATTTTAATCAAGATATATTTTGATATAACAAAAAGGGTATTTTAGTCATTCATATATTTACTCATTTTCTTTCTTTTATGTTTTCTCTTGTCCATCCAAATATGAGAGGTGATAATATTTTCTCTCTAATTTTCTCTTCTCTCTATTTTCTCTCCTCTTATTTTCTTTCCTCTCAACTTTTCTTTCCATGCAAATGGAGGGTTAATGTTTCTATTATTAGATCAAATTTTAATGACTAAGATTTATTTTATAAGGATATTACTAAAATATTAAATAATAAATAATAAATAATATATAAATAAATTTATACTGTTAAGTGTTAAAATTTGAAATAAGTAGTTTAATAAGATAAATTTTTATTATATTTAATATTATAATAATAATAATATTTTTACTCAATTTTAAATCTCAACCATTGGAAGTTAATCCAATGAAAACATTAAGTGGAGGCATTCTTCTCCCTCACATCTGCATAACATTTTCAAACACATTAAAGACATTTCTTCTATTTTCTTCAGTTATTTTATAACTTGAGTTTCATATTTTTAAGAAAAATCATTTTACAGATACTTATATTTTCCCTCAATTTTTAATTTATTACTTGTGTTTAGGTAGTAGCTAAATGGTTTCTTTTTTCTTTTTTTTTAAATTATAATTTGTCTTTGCATGTCATCATTGTCATTCCCCCAAAATAAAAGATAACAAACCTTTTTAAATCTCAATATTAATAATGACCGAAAATTTTAAATGACTGGACATATTTTCCCACGTATTAATTTATTATAGAAGTTTGAGGAAAAAATCATTTTATTTATAACTAATAAATAACATGGTTTATTATAAATTTTATGTTTTATAATGATATAATTATTATTGGTTATTTATAATTATTATTACTTATTTTAAAGGCAAGAGACAAAAAAGATAAATGATGATGGAATAAGGAGGTAATGATGGATTTATTGATAAAAAAATAAATGGAAAGTCAAAATTCAAATTTTGAATGGAAAAAGACAAAAAAATGCTATCTTAACTTCATAATGACCAGAACGTCCGCTAAATTTACAAAATGCCATTTTGGTCACATGAGTCCAAATTGGCATTATTATATCAAATGAAAAGACCAAATTGTCCTTCCTTTTAAATAGTGTTTTTAACGTATCACAGCCCCACTGGCCGGTCGGTCGTCGGAGTTCCGGCAACGGTAGTCACCGGAGCTCCGGCGACCGGCAGACAATTGGTCACCGGAGCTCCGTTGGTCATAAAAAAAAATTTTGAAAATTTTTACAACTTCAGTATAACGGTTAACAAGTTTTATGATACTATTAACAACTTCAGTATAACAGTTAACAACAGGTTTTCTAAAAAATTCAACAAGTTGCGGTGGCCGGAAATAAATTTTTTGAAAATTTTTACAACTTCAGTATAATAGTTAACAACTTTTGTAACGCTGTTAACAACTTCAGTATAGCGGTTAACAATAGGTTTTTGGGAAAATTCAATAATTGGACACCGGAACTTCGGTAGTCAGAAACAATTTTTTTGAAAATTTTTACAACTTTAGTATAACGGTTAACAACTTTTGTAACGCTATTAACCACTTTAGTATAGCAGTTAACAACAGGTTTTCTGAAAAATTCAACAAGTTCCGACGGCTAGAAATAAATTTTTTGAAAATTTTTACAACTTCAGTATAACAGTTAACAACTTTTGTAATACTATTGACAACTTTAGTATAGCGGTTAACAGCAGGTTTTTTTAAAAAATTCAATAATTGGACGCTGGAGCTCTGGCAGTCAGAAACAATTTTCTTGAAAATTTTTACGACTTCAGTATAACGGTTAACAACTTTTGTAACGCTATTAACAACTTTAGTATAACAGTTAACAACAGGTTTTCTGGGAAATTCAACAAGCTCTGATGTCTGAAAATAATTTTTTTGAAAATTTTACAACTTCAGTATAACGGTTAACAACTTTTGTAACGTTATTAACAATTTCAATAGAGCGATTAACAATAGGTTTTTTGAGAATTCAGCAATTGGTTGCCAGAGCTCCGACAGCCAGAAACGGTTTTTATGAAAAATTTTACAACTTCAATATAATTATTAACAACTTTTATAACACTATTAATAACTTCAGTATAACGGTTAACAACAGGTTTTCGGGAAAATTCAACAATTGGTCGCCAGAGCTCCGGTGACTGGAAACAATTTTATTTTTAAAAATTTTTATAATTTCAGTACAACGGTTAACAATTTTTATAATGTTATTAACAACTTCAGTATAGCAGTTAGCAATAAGTTTTTCAAAAAATTCAAAAAGTAACATTTTAACAACTTTAATTATGTCGTTAACAAGTTCTGTAACTCTATCAACAACTTTAATATAGCATTTAACAACAGGTTTTCTTAAACATTTGAAAAAAATGGCATTTTTATAACTTTAACAACTACTTTTTTTGAAAATTTTTATAATTTTTGTATAATGGTTAATAACTTTGTATATCTATTAACAACTTTGATATAATAATTAACAAGTTTTTGAGTTTGTTAACGGCATTACTGAAATTGTAAAAATGTTATTTTTTGAATATTCTGAAAAACCTATTGTTAATAACATTATAAAAGTTGTTAACCGTTATACTGAAATTGTAAAAATTTTCAAAAAAAATTATTTCCGGACAACGGAGCTTGTTGAATTTCTCAAAAAGCCTGTTGTTAACTGCTATACTAAAGTTGTTAATAACGTTACAAAAGTTGTTAACCGTTATATTAAAGTTGTAAAAATTTTCAAGAAAATTGTTTCCGACTGCCGGAGCTCCGGCATCCAATTATTGAATTTCCCCAAAAACCTGTTGTTAACTGCTATACTGAAGTTGTTAATAGTGTTACAAAAATTGTTAAATGTTATACTGAAGTTGTAAAAATTTTTAAAAAAATTTATTTCCAGCCGTCGGAACTTGTTGAATTTTTCAAAAAACCTGTTGTTAATTGTTATATTGAAGTTGTTCATAGCGTCACAAAAATTATTAACCGTTATACTGAAGTTGTAAAAATTTTCAAAAAAAATTTTCTAATCGACGAAGCTCTGGTGACCAATTGTCGACCGGTCATCGGAGCTCCGGTGACTGCCGTTGTCAAAGCTCCGGCGACCGGCCGGCTAGTGGGGCTGTGATACTTTAAAAACAGTATTTAAGAGGAAGGGCAATTTGGTTTTTCCATTTGATATAATAATGTCAATTTGGTCTCATGTGACGAAATTGGCATTTTGCAAATTTAGCGGATATTCTGGTCATTATGAAATTAAGATAGTATTTTTCTGTCTTTTTTTTAATTTTGAAAGCCAGGAAGAAAAAAGATAAAATCTAAACAATAAAGATGGGATAAAGAGAATTGATCCCATAATGTGGATAATGAGTTAAATTTAGATTTTGGGGGTGCGGCACAAGGCACAGGCACTAAAGCGTGTTTATTTTATTGTTTTGAGGTTTGGGCTTTATGTTTTATATGTTTGGCCATGGCTTACAGTTTGAGATTATTACATTCTTTGGACATGCGTCCACATTTCGTGCTCAGCACTTTTGGGACCTTAGTTTTTTTCTTTTTTGGTTTTTCCCCTTTTTAAATTTTTTATTAAAAAAATATATGCATTAAAATTTTTTTTGTTTGGATTTCATTTAATACTTTAAAGTATTTTTTTAAAGTATATTCATTATCTTAAAATATTGTGTTTCATCTAGCATACTAAAATATTTTTTCAGATGTATACCATATCTTAAAGTATTTTCAGATGTAATTATCCAACACCTTAAATTATTTTTCAGGCAAGTGAAGAATCCTAGAAATGTTTTTTTGATTCATTCATCATCTTGAAATATTTTGTTAGATGTGTCTAGCATCTTAAAATATTTTGTGATTCATGCAATGTTTTAAAATATTTTTTGTACACATCCAGTATTTTTCTTGAATATACATGAAAAAATATTTTAAAGTATTGGATAAAACCTAATCCAAAAAATAATTTTAGTATATATTACTTTCGATCTTTAATATAAGAATTAGTTAACTACTTTGAACAAATTAAAAAAATAATTAAATTAATTATTTATAATAAATATGTGTTTTTTCTAAAATATCCTTACTAATCAAGTTGTATTGATTAAAATTACCATTATTACAATGACTACTTTAAAAAAATAGATGAATATGAGAGATAAAATAAATTAGATTTTATATTTACAACTAAAATAAAGGTTAAAAAACTTATATTAAAGGACAGGAGGTAGTAAATGTTTTTGTGATGAACAAGGAGTGAAAAAAAGCAAAAAAATAAAATAAAATAAAAATAAACTAAGGTCCCATATTGCTCAACATTCAAAACGTTGGTGTTTTGAGTACTGAGCATGCTGTGCCCATCACACTGATGACCACGGAATGTGGACCCTATGTGTGTGTAAATTATTTTTATTTATTTATTATTTTTTTGCTAATTGTGGTTAAAAAAAAATTGTGCCAGAAGCCTGATAAAAATGACTTAACGTTCAAAATTAACGGGAAAACAAAAATGTTATGTTTGCCATCCAAAACTTGACCCGTTGATATGATACTGTTGGATTATATATTTTTAATCTCTTCATATTAGTATTAAGGACCAGAGGTAGTATATATTTAAGGGATTTAATGTATAGTCAAGAAATACTGAAAATATACTGCAATATGAATTTTGTTGGGTGTCACTAAGGCTTTCATTTTCATGAATCCAATAGTGATTGACAGTGGGCAATATAACGTTCATGATCATTATTAGGCATCGAAAGCGTCTTATCTATACTATATATTATATCCGGTCCTAATTATAAGAGCCAATTAATTAATTTGAGGAGATTAATGAAGTAAGTTGAGTTAGTTATTTGTTCTAAATAGGTATTATTTTTCCTAAAATATCCTTGCTAATCAAGTGTATTTACTAGAACTATAATTATTAGAAAGACTATCTTGGAAAAAATTAAGTAAATATGAGAGACAAAGTGGATTGGGATCTTATATTTAGGATCAAAATAAAAATCAAACATAGTCTTATATTAAGGACCGGAGGTAGTATAATATATATAGCCTTATCTGTTTAACACACTTGTTTCAATCGAATCCAAACTTGTGGATCTTTGTATACTCCTTCAGTCCTTAATATAAGATCCATTTAATTAATTTGATTAGATCAAAGAAGTTAGGTAAGTTAGTTAATTATAATAAAAGTGACATATTTTTTCTAAAATACCCATAATCTCTTCTTAATACCTCATCTCCCTCTTCTACTTGATTATGGTTGAGGGAGTATCCATAGGGATAATTTAGAGAAAATTGATAAATATAAGAAATGAGTCTTATATTTAGGACTAAAACCAACTCAAGAACTGGGTCCTATATTAAGGACCGGAGGAGTATATTATTTATGAAAATTTGTAAGCTAAAACTTCGAAGTTGGTAGACGGCATTAATGAAAAAAAATAAAATACAGCAGTAACATTGTATTTTACATAAAAGATATTGTTACAATAAAAGGGCTCGACATTACACACAGAATAACAGGGGAATATTTTATTTTAAACATTGAAATATAAATCTAATTATAGGAATTCCTATATGAGAGCAAATCGACATGCACTTTGTTAACGCGGTACCTGTTAACCTTTTTATGTAATGTTAGAGTTTATTTATGTAATATTTTTGTAGCTTTTTTTTTTTTTTAAGTGCTTCCACGGTGAAGATTCCTTCGACGTGATATGATGCCTTAGTCCCATTTAATGATGTTAAAATATACTCTGCCTTTTGGGATAGGAATACAGAGGTAAATAAAAATCCTTTTAAAAGCTACCTAAAATAGGTAATTCCAAATCATATTGGCAAATCTAACAAATCCCTAATTGATTTATAGGCACAATTTAGGAATATTTGTGAATATTAGGTACTTTCCAATTTGCTTCTGATTTTAAAGCCACTCTCTGCCCCTCGACCTCCTTCTGCTCTTTCTTTTCAAAGTCATCACTTTTACCAGTGGCTAAAGCATTGGCAACGAACGGTGGTTGAAACTTCAGCACTGGTGGTTAGAGCGTCGGTTACAACTTTATTGCAAAAGGTTATTTGTGAATAACTAATGTTGGCTTAAAAATTGCTAACTTCAATTGTTAATTTATAATTTATGAGCAATCTAATAATAATCAAGACTTCATAGTATGGTTAACAAATCGGGGCTTTTTTTTTGTTTGTTGCACATTCGTCGTTGAAAAAAATGATAGAATTTGAGCTGAAAGAGCCCAGCTCAAACAAGAGATCTTCCTCAAGCCCATTTAAACAGTGAAACACTTAAAACTGGATTTTGGATTCTTTTGACTACACACAGGACATAGTGGTATTATCAAGACCTATTAAAAATTTGTAGTTTTTAAAATAAAATTTAGCAGTTCCTTAAATTCTTCAAAGATAGATATTTTTTAAATTCTTAGAACACGTTTAGTGGCATTTCCAAGGATTTAGATTACGTTATATATTGTCATTTTTCTACGCAAAATTTTCACACCATCAAATAAAATAATGTAATGTTGAATTCATAGTCATCCACTGAATTTCTTTCACTTAGAGAGATTAAATTGAGTGTTGCTTTAAATTTCAAATTAAAACTATTATGCAGTTTTCTGCTTTTCGACTCAACAAGTATGCATACCTTTGTTTCCTTATGTTTTTTTTTAAAATTTATTTATGGCATGCTTCCTTGATTAATTTGTTCTTTATTCTATTTTTTTGCCAACCAAGATAATTTGATCTTTATCCATGAGCGCGTGATTTGGTATACATCTTTCTTCTTTCTAAACTCAATTATCACAAAATAACTAATAATTATTTGGAAAAACAAACGAATAGTTTTAAAATCTTCTAAGAAATGATTTCATACTTGGCTAGCAAATTTTCAAATTGATTTCATATTTTATAATCAAGAAAAAGTAGATAATATCTAAAATTTCTTTCAAGTTTTGCTTAAACTTAAAAATGATCCATGCTCACATTATTTAAAGGATTTTAAAAAGTCGTCAATTATTACCAATAGAGATAATTAATATGTATATCCTTATAGTTTTGATTGATTTGAATTAGGTCTTTAAGATTTTTTTTCCTTTTTATTAGATCCTTTAATTTTTTATTGTTAAATGTGCTAGTCCTTACTGTTAAACATCTACTCACACCATTCAATATAAAAGCATAAAATTGCATAATAGATCGTAATCTTAAATTTAAATTAACACTATAGAAATTCAGTAGATGACCATGAATTTAACATTGCATTATTTGATTTTGGGGTACAAAAAGGTCGCGTGGGAAAAAAAAAAGGGAAGACAATATATAATCTAAATCTAAATCTAAATCCTAGAAAATGCCAACTAAACATGTTCTAAGAATTTAAAGAATATGTCATTGGAAGAATTTGAGGAGCTTTTAAAAGTCCTATAACCGTAAACATATTAATCTTGCAAGTGTTTTAATTTTAAAGCATATAAATAACATCTTAATTTCTGAGACTAGCCAAACAATGACATTGGCAAAACACTAATCTCAAATGTATTTGGGTTAACAACCAAATAAAGAGAAAGCATGAATGGAAGAGGCAAAAAAAAATCTTTAATTATTTACTTGATCATAATGGATAGAGAGAATATACTTTATTTTTTATAATATAAACTGTTATAAAATTAATAATTTTAAAAAATTATCCTTAAGTAAACATTTAATTATAAATAAATCAAGAGGAGATATAAGATACCATTTATAGAAGTTTCAAGCTTAATAAGGGGCACTTTTCGTTCAGAAGTAGAGTTGTAAGTAGCCTTTTTAGGTTTCACTATGACTAAGGACCCATATGGTATGTGCTACTAAGCTACTCCCTCAATAAATGTCACAAAAACTTTTAGATGTTTCATAATAAATCTCATTTTATATTTCAATAAGATATATTAAATGATTTCTCTATTATTTTCCCTTTATTAATACGCTCATTAATAGTCAAATAATGTTTATTTAAAGAGCACTCACTAGGCATAAGCATGGTAGATTTTTCAAACATTAAGTGGTCATTAGAAGAAGTTGATGCAATGAAGGAAAAAGAAAATCATGATGAAGAACCACAAATGGCTTGTTATCACATCAAGGAAATTATTTTTATTTTCATCGTATTGTATAGGTTATAGAATAACCCCATAAATAATGTTGATGATGAGAAGAACCTTTTTCTCTTTAATTTCTTAAACCACATTTTCATTTTCACCGCATTATTTCACTTACGGTCAATCTTGCAGGCCATATCTTGTCCCTACCGTTCACAAATGTATAGATCAAAATTCTAAGGACTTCATTATGCCAACCACCCAATATTCGTAGCTACATGGAATAATTGACTTGTGAGTAGACCCCAAAGTCATGTACCATTTCTCACGAAACAACTTCTATTTTGTGGTCTAGTTTGGCAAGCTATGACTAGAGATTACCCATAAAAAACGTTAGCGAGAAGATGTCAAAGAAACAAAAAAAATATATCAGAAGTCTATGGAAATATGGAAAATATCGGCGTGCTTGACTTGTGAGTCACAATCGGTTTTTTGTGTGCACTCAAGCCAAGTTTGTATTCCTCTGGTCTTTAATATAAGACCTATTTAACTAATTTGATTAAATTAAAAAGTGAGGAAAGCTAGTTAATTATAAGCAATATGATATTTTTTTTAAAACATCATAATCATCTTTTTTAATATCCCCCTTCTCTCTCCTACTTGATTGTGATTGGAAGAGTATCAGACAATTTAAAAAAAAAAGAGAAATATGTCTTACATTTAGAGTTAAGATTAATTCAATAATTAAGTCCTACATTAAATACCCAAAGAGTATTTTATATATGACCCTTTGTAATCACAGTCCATTGATGAGAATACAAGGTACAACTTCTAAAATTTTATATTGGTACTAATCAATGACTTTTTAAAATCCTTAAATTACATAAGCATGGATCATTGTTTATTTAGTTAAAGCAAAGCCTGAAAAGAAATTTTACAGATATCTACCTTTTCCTAAATATAAAATATTAAATAATCAATTACAAACATTATCTAGTGAAGTATGAAATCATTGTTATAAGATTTTATTCATTTTCTTAAATCACTATTAGTTATTTTGTGATAATTGAGTCTAGAATAAGAAGAAAGATGTGCACAAGCAAAGATAAAATGATCTTGACTCACGAAAAAAGAATAAAGATCAAATTAAGGAAGCATGCCATAAAAAACTTCTAAAATACTCCCTCTGTTCCTTATTATAAGAGACAAATAACTGAAGTACGTTGATCAAAAAAATAGTTAAAATTAGTTAAGAACAATTAATGTGCAAAAAGTATAATTTTTTTTCCAAAAATGCCCTCATTAATAAGGAGAGAGAGCATGAGAGAGAACAATTAAATTATTAAAAGAAGAGAAGTGGGAGGGAGAGAGAGTGTGAGTTGGAGAATAATAAATATGGGTAAAATAGTAAATCAACACAAAAAGTAGAGATAACTTGTAAGTGTCTCTTATATATAGGAACATGCCATAAGCATCAAATGTCTCTTATAATAAGGAACGGAGGGAGTATTAAACAGAAAGGTGTGCATACTTGTTTGGTGAGTTTAAAAGCAGAAAATTACATAATACCCTGAATTTAAAATTTAAAGCAATACTAATTTAATCTCTCTAATAAAGAGAAACTAAGGTCTTCTTCACCATGCGATATGCGGAGCAGTGCATATTGTACATATACTTTACCTATGTGATATATAGTTATCTTTTTCTTTTCTTTTTTTTGAGATAATTAATATGCATATCCTTATAGTTTTGATTGATTTTGAATTAGGTCCTTGAGATTTTTTTTCTTTTTATTAGATCCTTTAATTTTTTATTGTTAAACGTGCTAGTCCTTACTGTTAAACATCCACTCACACCGTTAAATATTGCCGGTAGGAATCACTCACCCACACATCATCTCTCCCTTCCCACGATAGCAGTCTGGCTAAGCATTCTTCCCTCCTTGGACATATTGTCCTTTACCGTCTAGCCTCTTCATCATTTACCTTGACCCCTGTTTGAAACCATCCAGCATTATCAGACAATATTTAGTGTTGAATCATGTTCCAATCTAACCTCAACTTTCTGGGCTGTGTGGACATTTTAGTTTAATGAATATTAACGAAACTAACTACTTCAGATGTGCGTAGGTATCTATGAACCAAAAGAAATCGATGTCCCTGAACCTATTTGAACTATGAACTAAATGGAGTAGTGATCTATTTGCCGCTGTTGGACCTTCGGGATTTGACTATGATATCCTAGCAGAAAGTGTGGGAGATGGAAGACTACTCTCTTCTGGAAATAATACTAATACACACAACCCGCCTTTAATTTCTAATTCTCCTCATACAGAATTTGAAAAGCAGTAGCTGTAGCCATGTTCAATTTGTTCCATCACTTACAGATATTTGCCTCAAAATAGCTCTGTTTTCCTATTACTAAAACAGAGGAGACATATGCACATACAGTGCACACATACAACAATCATGTCACATGTAAGGTCCTTCTTCTATATCTCTTTTTTATTGAGTCCTCACAATAATAATTAGATTTTATATAATTGTCACGAAATGGCAACCTGTTAGCATGTTTTAGCGAATTTGATTGAGGAAATGAAGAAAGAAGGATAAGTTTGGGGTGTGAGATACAAGAGAGACAACCTCGGTCCAACTTGCTTTGGTTTTTATTATGATTCATTGATGGAAGATGCCCCTGGCCTAAGAGTTATTTCTTGTTTTCTCTATATTTTCTGTTTATGGAAGATGCAGTGGTCAGTGCTCCGTAACCGAAATTTTTAACGGTGTTAGCATTTTTTTTAACAGAAGGACTAAGGGAAATGATGGTAGAAAGTTGAACGATCCCATAAAAAGAAAAAAATCTAAGGACTTAATTCAAAAATCAAAGAAAACCATAAGGACCTCCAAATTATTTTTTCCTAAATTAAATAAGAGTGAAGCTAGAAAGTATTATATTTAATAGAAAATTAATACTATTTAAGAGGTTTTTCTTTGTTTATATAAAATATATTAAAAATATTTTATAAATAGGATCGGAGAAGTATAAAATATGAAATCAATATAAAAATTAGCTAGTCAAGTATGAAATCAGTTGTTTAAAAATGTTCGTTGGCTTTTTCAAATCAATATTAGTTTATTTTGCGATAATTAAGTTTGAAAAGAAGAAAGATATATGCCAAATTGTGGGCACATGAATAAAGATCAAATTATCTTGATTGACCAAAAAATAGAATAAAAGATCAAATTAATTAAGGATGCCATAAATAACTTTAAAAAAAATAAGAAAACAAAGGTGTGCATACTTGTTGAGTTGAAAAGCTGAAAATTGTATAGTAGTCTTAATTTCAGATTCAAAGCAACACTCAATTTCAATCTCTCAGTCCGTTTGGCCTGAGGGAAAGAGAGGAGAGAAAAAAATTTTGATGAGCTCGAATTAAAAAATTGAAGAAATAAGGTTAAAAACTTTTAATTAATTTTTATTACTTTTTTATTTTACATCTTCTCTTTATTCAAATTTTATAATCCAATTTTTTTTTTCAATTTTTAAAATTGAGCTCACAAATTTTTTTTCCTCCTCTTCCTTCCTGTCTGTTTTCCTCATACCAAATACCGGGTAATAAAGAGAAACTCAGTGGATGACCATGAGTTCAACATTACATTATTTTATTTGACGGTATGAAAATGTTGTGTAGAAAAAAAGACAAGATATAACGCAATCTAAATTGTAGAAAATGCCACCAAAACGTGTTCTAAGAATTTAAAGAATACCTATCTTTAAAGAATTTAAGGAATTGCTCAAATTTAAATTAAAAAATTAGAAATTTTTAATAGGTCTTAATCCCATTGTGTTATGCGTAGTACCAATGGAATCCAGAGTTCAGTTTTAAATGTTTCACTTTTTATTAGGCTCAACATTAAGTTGTCCAAAAAAGAAGTTACATAAAACATCATATTAAGAAATAGATAGAAAATTATGTGCACGATGAGGAGCTTTAAACCTGCCAGTCAATTGTCATATCAAGGATAATACTGTATTAGTCATAGAGAAGTATGCCCATAAAAAATATTAGTGATGAAAAGAACCTTTGTTTCTTTAATTTCACTTCCTAAACCACATTTTCGTTGTTCATTGCATTATTTTATTTATGGTCAGTCTTGTAGGCCATATACGGAGTACATCTAACAGAACGTTAACGTTACTTGTGGGAAGAAGCATGCAAGGAAATATTGTCCATATAGTGCTCGACTTATGAGTAGACCTTAAAATCATACCCCATTTCATATGAAAGAGCTTATATATTTGTATGCTTATTTCAAAAGCTACAACACTAATTAAATTTAATAATCTACTTTCTACCCCAGAAATTTAATATATAAGCAAAAAATAAAATATAAACTTATTACAAAATGATCTTCATTTGAGTTATTCTCTTATCTAATATAAAAACTCAATTCGGTAACTTCTAGATGTAGCTTTGCTAAAAATTTCCCATTGCAAAATTTATTGCTTAAATGAAAGTTATTTGAAATTTGTTTAAGATTAAGGTGCAACCTTTCTCAACAGGTGCATCTTTTTTTCTCTTTTTTTTGTGTACAACTTATCAATAACTAAGGACCCTTTTGAATAATATTAAATGATTTTTTTTTATTTTCCTGACACACTCATTAATGGTGAAATAATATATATTTAGAGCGCACTCACTAAAAATATGTATGTTAGACTTTTCAACCATTCAGTGATCCTCAAAAGAAGTTGATACAATGAAATAAAAAGAAAATCACGTTAATAATAAGGAAAAGCTTTGATCTTATAAATAGTTTGTTCACATTAATTAAGGACGATATTTTTATTATCGTTGTATTTGAGCGGTCATAGAATTATCCCGTAAACTACGTTAATGTTGAAAAGAAACTTTGTCCTTTTAGAGAGTATGATTTCACTTATTATACCATATTTTTATTTTCATTACATTCTTTCATTTATGGTTAGTCTTGTAGGCCATATACTGAGTACCTTCAAAAGAATGTTACTAGTGGGAAGAAGCATGTGTGGACATATTGTCCCCACTCTCTTCACAAACATATACATCATAAGTCAAGAGACTTTAATTAACTGGATGTATCACAGCAACTACACCTAATATTTGTAGGCACATGGAATATTTGACTTGTGGGTAGACCTCAAAGTCATGCACCATTTCGCACGAAACAACTTCTACATATGTGGGTCATACGCGCGCACGCAGACATATATTATTATGATAATATTATCTTCCTCTACCTAAGGATTTTCCAGCAATTTTTTTTCTAATTTTCATTTTAATCACTACTCTATTTTGGGGTCAAGTTGGTCAAGCTATAGCCAGAGGTTACCCCAAAAAAAACGCAAGTGAGAAGACGTCAAAGAGACCCAAAAAAAAAAAAAAGTAAGTCTTTGAAAATAGGGAATATATCCGTGTGCTTGACTTGTAAGCCACAACCTGTCTCTTGTGTGTATTAAAGTCATATTTGTATTTTATATATCACCCCTTTGTAGTCACAATCCATCTGGTAAGAAATAGCTTCATTTACTTATGTGTTAAAACTTAAAATATTATATTGGTAAGGGAAAAGTAATTTCTATTAAATAGCATTAACTTTTCATTGAAATATAATAACTTTCTAGCTTCACTCTTATTTAATTTAGAGAAAAGTAATTTGTAAGTCCTTTATGGTTTTCTTTTATTTTGAATTAAGTCCCTAGATTTTTTTTCTTTTTTATGGGATCCTTCAACTTTCTACCATCATTTCCTCAGTCCTTCTGTTGAAAAAAATGCTAACACCGTTAAAAATTTCGGTTATGGAGCACTGACCACTGCATCTTCCATAAACAGAAAATATAGAAAACAAGAAATAACTCTTAGGCCAGGGGCATCTTCCATCAATGAATCATAATAAAAACCAAAGCAAGTTGGACCGAGGTTGTCTCTCTTGTATCTCACACCCCAAACTTATCCTCTTTTCTTCATTTCCTCAATCAAATTCGTTAAAATATGCTAACAGGTTGCCATTTCGTGACAATTATATAAAATCTAATTATTATTGTGAGGACTCAAATAAAAAAGAGATATAGAAGAAGGACCTTACATGTGACATGATTGTTGTATGTGTGCACTGTATGTGCATATGTCTCCTCTGTTTTAGTAATAGGAAAACAGAGCTATTTTGAGGCAAATATCTGTAAGTGATGGAACAAATTGAACATGGCTACAGCTACTGCTTTTCAAATTTCTGTATTGAGGAGAATTAGAAATTAAAGGCGGGTTGTGTGTATTAGTATTATTTCCAGAAGAGAGTAGTCTTCCATCTCCCACACTTTCTGCTAGGATATCATAGTCAAATCCCGAAGGTCCAACAGCGGCAAATAGATCACTACTCCATTTAGTTCATAGTTCAAATAGGTTCAGGGACATCGATTTCTTTTGGTTCATAGATACCTACACACATCTGAAGTAGTTAGTTTCGTTAATATTCATTAAACTAAAATGTCCACACAGCCCAGAAAGTTGAGGTTAGATTGGAACATGATTCAACACTAAATATTGTCTGATAATGCTGGATGGTTTCAAACAGGGGTCAAGGTAAATGATGAAGAGGCTAGACGGTAAAGGATAATATGTCCAAGGAGGGAAGAATGCTTGGCCAGACTGCTATCGTGGGAAGGGAGAGGAGATGTGTGGGTGAGTGATTCCTACCGGCAATATTTAACGGTGTGAGCAGATGTTTAACAGTAAGGACTAGCACATTTAACAATAAAATTAAAGGATCTAATAAAAAGAAAAAAAAAATCTCAAGTACCTAATTCAAAATCAATCAAAACTATAAGGATATGCATATTAACTAGAGATTTCTTTCTCGTGCGATGCACGGATTAAAATATTTGATTAAATTTTAAATGATAATAAATTGTATTATCTAAGGCAGTTCAAAATTATATTTACTTTTTATAGAAGTGTAATTTTTTTTATTCATTCAAATGAGATTTGAATTAGAAATTCAAAAATTAAGAAGACAATATAAAAATTTAAAATTATTTATTTATTTCTCTATTTAAGCCCAATTGACGTACTATTTAATTATGATATTTCCCATTTAATTCAATATATTCAAATCCCAATTAAGATATTATTTAAACTCAAAATTAATTATTAATTCCTTCATTTGACCCTCAAATTGAAATCCCATTTAATAATGATACTCCTCATTTAATTCAATATACATAAATCCCAATCAAAATATTATTCAAAGCTCATCAATTAAATATACTTGGATGTCTTAATGTTATACCCGACCCGTTTTTAAACGAACAGGGTATTAAAAGTTTTTAAGAATACAATTGATGATTGAGATTGATGATGATTGATTGATTGATTGATTATCTCATAAAAAAAAAGTTAACTATATATCACATAGGTAAAGTATATGTATAATATGCACTGCTCCGCATATCGCATGGTGGAGAAGACCTTAGTTTCTCTTCATTAGAGAGATTAAATGAGTGTTGCTTTAAATTTTAAATTCTGGGTATTATGCAATTTTCTGCTTTTAAACTCATCAAGCAAGTATGCACACCTTTCTGTTTAATATTTTAGAAGTTATTTATGGCATGCTTCCTTAATTTGATCTTTATTCTTTTTTCGTGAGTCAAGATCATTTTATCTTTGCATGCGCACATCTTTCTTCTTATTCTAGACTCAATTATCACAAAATAACTAATATTGATTTAAGAAAATGAATAAAATCTTATAACAATGATTTCATACTTCACTAGATAATGTTTGTAATTGATTATTTAAAATTTTATATTTAGGAAAAGGTAGATATCTGTAAATTTCTTTTCAGGTTTTGCTTTAACTAAATAAACAATGATCCATGCTTATGTAATTTAAGGATTTTCAAAAGTCATTGATTAGTACCAATATAAAATTTTAGAAGTTGTACCTTGTATTCTCATCAATGGACTGTGATTACAAAGGGGTCATATATAAAATACTCTTTGAGTCCTTAATATATGACCTAATTATTGAGTTAATCTTAACTGTAAATGTAAGACATATTTATCATATTTATTATTTTTTTTAAATTGTCCGATACTCTTCCAATCACAATCAAGTAGGAGAGAGAAGGGGGATATTAAGAAAGATGATTATGGTATTTTAGAAAAAAATATCATATTGCTTTATAATTAACTAACTCTTTTCACTTTTTTAATTTAATCAAATTAGTTAAATAGGTTTATATTAAAGATCGAAGAAATACAAACTTGCTTAAATGCACACAAAAAACCGATTGTGACTTACAAGTCAAGCACGTCAATATTTTCCATATTTCCATAGACTTCTGATATATTTGTTTGTTTCTTTGACTCTCGCTAACGTTTTTTATGGGTAATCTCTAGTCATAGCCTGCCAAACTGGACCACAAAATAGAAGTTGTTTCGTGAGAAATGGTACATGACTTTGGGGTCTACTCACAAGTCAATTATTCCATGTAGCTATGAATATTGGGTGGTTGGTATAATGAAGTCCTTAGACTTTTGATATATACGTTTGTGAACGGTAGGGACAGGATATGGCTTGCAAGATTGACTGTAAGCGAAATAATGCAGTGAAAATGAAAATGTGGTTTAAGAAATTAAAGAGAAAAAGGTTCTTCTCATCATCAACATTATTTATGGGTTATTCTATAACCTATACAGTACGATGAAAATAAAAATAATTCCTTGATGTGATAACAAGCCATTTGTAGTTCTTCATCATGATTTTCTTTTTCCTTCATTGCATCAACTTCTTCTAATGACCACTTAATGTTTGAAAAATCTACCATGCTTATGCCTAATGAGTGCTCTTCATTAAATAAACATTATTTGACTATTAATGAGTGTATTAATAGAGGGAAAATAATAGAGAAATCATTTAATATATCTTATTGAAATATAAAATGAGATTTATTATGAAACATGTAAAAGTTTTTGTGACATTTCTTATGAATTGAGGGAGTAGCTTAGTACCACATACCAAATGGGTTCTTAGTCATAGTGAAACCTAAAAAAACTACTTACAACTCTACTTCTGAACGAAAAGCTCGTCTTATTAAGCTTGAAACTTCTATAAATGGTATCTTATATTTCCTCTTGATTAATTTATAATTAAATGTTTACTTAAGGATAATTTTTTAAAATTATTAATTTTATAACAATTTATATTATAAAAATAAAGTATATTCTCTCTATCCATTATGATCGAGTAAATAATTAAAGATTTTTTTTTTCCTCTTCCATTCATGCTTTCTCTTTATTTGGTTGTTAACCCAAATATATTCGGGATTAGTGTTTTGCCAATGTCATTGTTTGGCTAGTCTCAGAAATTAAGATGTTATTTATATGCTTTAAAATTAAAACACTTGAAAGATTAATAAGTTTACTATTATAGGACTTATTGGAAATTTCTAATTTTTTTAATAAATTTAAAAACTCCTCAAATTCTTCCAAGAACATATTCTTTAAATTCTTAGAACATGTTTAGTTGGCATTTTCTAGGATTTAGATTTAGATTATATATTGTCTTCCCTTTTTTTCCCACGCGACTTCTTTATACCCCAAATCAAATAATGTAATGTTAAATTCATGGTCATCTACTGAATTTCTATAGTGTTAATTTAAATTTAAGATTAAGATCTATTATGCAATTTTATGCTTTTAGATTAGTATGCACATGTTTGTTTTTATTTTATTTCCTATGGCATGCATGCTTCTTAATTTGATCTTTACTATAACATACGGTGTTTCATTTTAGCCTATTGGTGCAAGAGCACCCTATCTTCTTTCTCAATTTAATTATCAACAGAATAAACATTTTTTAAAGGAATTAACTAAAAGTTTTAGAATCTTCTAAGAGATGATTTCATACTTTACTAGCTAACATTTTTATTGATTATTTCAGACTTAATATTCGGGAAAAATTTGATAATCTCTGAAATTCCATTCATGCTTTGCTTTAATTTAAAAATAACCTTGCCTATATAATTTTAAGGATTTCAAAAATCATGAATTTTTCTTTTCGATGTGTGAAAAAAAGCATCAATTATTTTTTCCGGTGTATAAAAGTTCATCAATTATTGCTAATATAAAATTTAACACATAACCAAATGAAGCTGTTTCTTTACCATTCACAAGGAGACATTTAGAAGCTGTTTCTGGTCAGATGAATTGTAACTACAACTGCAAATTTGACTTTAATGCACAATAGACAGATTGTGTTTTGCAAGTAAAACGCGCTAGTAGTTTCTCTATTTCCAAAGACTTTGATATATTTATTTGTTTCTTTGACATCTTCTTGATCGCTAATTTCTTTGGGTAATCTCTAGGTATATTCACAAAAGTATTTGAAGACTAACTGCTAAAATGATTTTCATTTCAACAATAAAATTCAAACCTCACACTCCTTTAAAATATGTGCTATATTATATTCATATAAACTAAACCAACTTTAATTTTGTTAATATGTTATCCTTCAATATGATTTTCAAAATGCTTTAAAACAATTGCACAAATGATCCCTTCAAGTTTGTGGCGTAGAAAGTGGATTATCAGATTGAGTTTCTGTGCCTTTTGAAATATACATACAAAAATACCATACTATTTTTTTTTTTGCCACATACAATCTATAAAATCTGAAACAAAAAATAATTAAATTCTGCGCTATTCATGTGTTTTTGAAGTCAACTGTGGTATTTCTTTTGGGTAAACTAAAATGATATTACCAAATTAAAATTACAAACACACGCACACACGAGTTGTTTCTTTTGAAATTGAGTGTGACTTTGAGGTCTACTTACAAGTCAAGCGCTCCATGTACCAATGCATACGTACAATCAATTAAAGTTTGTAGACTTTTGATAAACATTTTGTTCATGCATGCTTCTTCCCACTAGTAATTATAATTTTTTTTCTCTGTCTATGGCCTACAAGACTGACCATAAATGAAATAATGCAATGGAAATGAAAATGCGGTTCAGGAAGTGGAACTATACTCTCTCATTACTAACGTATTTATGGGGTCATTTCATCAACTTGTTTTTGGGGATAACTTTAATCTTTGGAATGCCGATTTCATTTATGCTCAACTCTTTGTTGGTATCAACTGGAATATATTTTGGTTTAGTGGTTTGTCAATATCTTTAATTTGTTTGGCTAGTCTTAAAGAAATTCAGATGTTATTTACACTTAGCTGTTATTTATAAATTTGTTTTTGTGGATGTATTTTTCATTTGGAAAATTCCCTAATTAAAATAAATTGAAGGCTGCTTTTAATAAAATAGATGATACACTAGTTGAAAATTGCAAATTGAGACTACATCAAAATTAACATTTTAAAAAAGGGATAAGGTGATTAAATACTCTAAAAGTATCCACCAAAAAACACCCAGCATCTGAAGGTTTTTTTCCCCCCTCTTATCTGCCATTATATAATTTTTTTAATCTGTTATTGTATAAATATATGTATTATAACATGTCGTTCAGATCTGAGTTATTAGGTGTAACAAAATAATCTTTAAGTTTCCATCCCAGAGCGTGTAATCTTGGCAAATATCGTTTTTAATTATACAATTTACTTTACTGTATGTGTATTGAAATATTACCTGGCAAAAAAAATGTTTATAGAAATATTAAAGCCACACAAGACAAACAGAAGATAATATAAATCAATTTTAAACGAAGTACAATACAAAAAAGTAAAAAGCTTTTATTATTTGGAAGTCTGTAATTAATCACAATCACGCAATATATTTTATTTTAGTGTTCACTTTTTATGGTTATTTTTTAATGTAGTCACGAGAGATGTCATTTTGCAATTTGAAATTTAACGTCTTCGCCTTGACTTTGATTTAGAATTGGAGAAGTATAAATGGACTTGTTTGTTAATTGCTGGATGCACAACACTTGCGAATTTGATAAGTCTGCTGTGCAAAACATGGAAAAACCTCTTCCCTTTGTTTTCCTTTTCTTTTTTCATTGCTTCATGTCCTGCTTAGCTTGGAGTCAAACAAACATGACTACCGACAGATCTGCACTTCTTTCTCTTAAATCCTATATCACTTCGGATCCATACAATTTCTTAGCTAGTTGGTCTGTCTCTTCTTCTACCTGTAGTTGGGCTGGTGTCACCTGCAATACTCGTCATGGAAGGGTCCATTCCTTGAATCTTGGTGGCATGGATCTTAAGGGTAGCATATCACCACAACTAGGAAATCTCTCCTTCCTGGTTGATCTTGATCTCAGTAAAAACAACTTTCATGGTCAAATTCCTCAAGACTTAGTTCAATTACGTCGATTGAGACTGTTCAACTTGAGCTATAATGACTTTCACGGGCAAGTTCCAACATGGATAGGAGATTTATCTATGCTTGAACAGTTGAGTTTTCGAAATAACAGTCTCAATGGGTTCATTCCATTATCTCTATTCAATCTATCAAGGTTGGAGACTTTGGATTGGAACTCTAATATCATTGAAGGTACCATTCCACCTGAGATAGGAAGTCTAAAGCACTTGAAGAATCTACAACTTTCAAGGAACAAACTTTCAGGAGCAATTCCCCAAACAATTTCCAACTTATCTTCACTTGAACTACTATGGTTGTCTTATAATAGTTTGTCAGGTATGTTTGGATTAATTTTTATATTTATATTTATGTTTGCTCAAAACTAGTCTATTTATTCATCTGGATATAAACTCTCAATAATCATGTGTTTGGGTGCGTTGAATGTGATTGTTCTTTAATGATCCTTTGTTCTCAAAATCGAAGTTAATTATTTATAAAGTAAGGTGATAAAGCATAGAATTCAAGTTTTCATTATTAATATTGAATAACTCAGTTCTAATATTGATTTTTTTCCTGTCAATCTATGCAAATTATATCATTTTGAAAGAAAAATTTGTTTAAATTCTTAGGAATTACTTAGGTCATGACGTTTTAGAAGATATAGAATGGGTTTTATTTGTCATTACATACCAAACGGTTCTTGAGGATACTCCAAAACGCAGAAGACTTGTTCCTAAACAATGTGACTCCCGCATTTTTTTTTTTAGCATTTTATATTGATGAGATTTTTTTTTTCAAGTTGTGAAAGAAAAAGCTATGGCGAGTTGAATTTTAGAAGTTTAAAATAGTTAAGACGTGCTTTATGACAAACCCTTATTCGCGACGTGCTTTGAACACATGGTACAGCTGGGATTCCTTCTTTCTACTTTTTTGGTATTTTTCATTCCCCCCATATTTTCTTTTCAATGGCAAGTTTTTTGGATTTCTTTTGTTATAGACAATCCATTAGAATTTAATAAACACACATAATTATTGTGCTTAGAGTGTGTAAAATTCGCAAATACCATTTTTACTATATGTTAATTGAAATTTTAAAAAGGCCCCATACACCACTACTAGAATTACAAGGAATGAAAATACTAGAGTATTTCTTACTTTTATTAATGATATTTCTATCTTGGGTCATTTGTAATTAGCTGTTTATATTTAGCCATATCCTTATAATCTGAATAGTCTATTTATTTATATATTTATTTTAGCTTCTCAAACTTAAAAAAAAAATAACTTTAGATGTATGGAAAACAAATATAGCACACCCCTCTGATTAATTTTAATTTGACGTAATCACGAGAGATGTCATTTTCCCAGTTTGAAATTGAGTTTGCACTCCTTGACTTTGATTCCGGATTAGAAAAATATAAAATGACGTATCTATTAATTTTTGGATGCTTCACACTTACAAATTAAATTTTCTATTTTTTATCTTAATTATAACAGTTTGTTAAATATGTTTTGAATGATTCTGGGGTTGTCTCCATTTTTTTCTTTTTTTTTTTTTAGTTGTTGTTATATTTTTGTGCCTTTCTTATTATTTTTCCCATCATTTTTCTATTCTTCTTAAAAGAATAAAAAACAATTTGTCATCCCAATTGTGAGATGGTTAGTAACCCTATACCATAGGGAAAAAGACTATTGTTATAATATTTGTTTGAAGAGATCTTTTAAGGCCCATTATCAATCCTTGAAAACGATATTTATTATTATCATGCTATTACAAACTTTTGAAGTTTTTTTAATAAAAAAAATGAGTAAGCCTTACCAGCAACATGTTTGGAAAATGGAACATTTAATTTTAATGTGGATAATATAAAATATTAATTTTATGATATATTATTCACTTGTATTTTAAATAAGTTTGTAGATGACAAAAATAATTTTAAATTAATCAAAATTACAGAAAAATAAACTGAACTGGAACATAAAACAATGTAATGAATCCCCATATCCAAAATATTTATTCTATTTTATTACCTGAGCTAAATTGAAATGGTTATTTCTATTTTGAAAATAAGTATCGTTGTGTTTATCATTTACAATGTACTAATGTTATTTCTCATATAAGAGCGCAAGTCTCACTATGTGTTTTCAAAAATGCAAATATGTCTCGCGTACATAATATTTTTGTCAACTACACCAACGATCTTGACCTGTCCCTATATAGGACTTAGCTAGCTAGTGACAAATTTAATTTTTGAAAATAATTATATTTCTTAACACTGTCAGCTTAGCTTTGTAAGGTTATATCTTATCCTTGAGTATATTTTCAAAATTGTTTTCAATAAAAATGCAGACATAAAATGCAGCACTAGATTGACAAATATAAATATCAATTAAAAATACATACTTTAAAAAAAATCTTCCATATGCATGGTCAAACCCAGCAGCAAGAAAAGAAAAACCTAAAAAAATCCACACTCTTAGCTTCTCTTTCATTTACTTTCTAGTATTTAACTTAAATTAATTGTTGATTATTTCAACAGCGGATTATTTGATCATTTTATTATGACATATGATAGTTAATGCGCATGCTATGAAAGTTGATATTGACATATTGTTTATCACTTAATATTGGAAGGAGCCATTCCAAATGAAATTGGTCATTTTCATCAGCTTCATACAATATATCTTGGAGCTAATCAGCTTTCAAGTACTATACCAACCTCCATATTTAATAGTTCAGTGCGACAATACATTTCACTTAATGTCAATAATTTATCTGGGAGTCTGCCAACAAATGTGTGTTCTGGGCTTCCACAACTCAAATTATTTTATATGGATGGAAATGATTTGTCTGGCAAAATACCCTCCATTTGGCATCAATGCAAGGAATTGGTAGAGTTACAATTAGGGGATAACAAATTCAATGGAGGAGACATACCAACTGACATTGGAAATTTGACCAAACTTGAGTGGCTATATCTTAGCAGCAGCAACTTGCAAGGTAAGAGCTTTAATTATGCGGTTGTCTAAAATTTTGTTTTTACTATTTTGATAAGTCATTAATTTAATTTAAATATTAAAAATTTAGTCAATAATAATTTTGCTAGATTAATTTTAAAGACATGGAACTTGATGCTTTCTTTTAATCTCAAACTGGATATGCTTTCTTTTATATATAATTTAATTTTCACACATGTCAAAACATGAAATAAAATATTTAAACTAAACAAAAATAAATTAATCAAAATTTGTACTTAACTTTCATGTGGTGTGGCATTCCTTCCGTGTCGGTTATTTAATTTCCCCTCCATTTTGTTGTTGGCGGCTATTTTTTTTTAAAAATAAATCTGGTTCTATATTATCAATTAGAGCATATCAGTGTTATTTTTCAAAATGAGTAAGCCTTGAACGATGTTATAGAAAAAATATAAATTTTGTATCTCGTAGACATAACATGTAAACGAAATATATCATTAAAAAAAGTAGAAAACTATTATTTACTAATATTATAAATTGCTAACACGCACAAATATGTTAATTCATTCGCATTGAATTGGAACAATTTTCTGGCCAAAAAAATTGGAACAATTCTGTACGTTCAATTCTTGGTAAAATTGAATAACGCTCTTGAACTTAAAAATTTTCACTGGTAATTTCTTAATAATTATTTAATTTGAAGTTAAAAGAAACATTCAAAAAGGGGGAAAACGTAACAAATGTAGACGCATTATACGTTATGTGGAACTTTTTTTTCCTTATTAAGCAAATATACTTAATGATTTGGAAAATTTTCAAATAAAAAAGCCTGAAATTATGATATTTTAATTTTCAAATCAATTGTCATCATGAGTGAAAGTTAAAATAAAAGAGTAAACTTATATTATTTTTTTGCATTACAGTGTTGCTTTTAATTTTAGCAACCACCCGGTTGAGAGATTAAATCCCACTAACCCCACTGTCCTAGGCAAAAAAGATAAAATGCTTCGGCAAAGAGTTCCAAAGTTATTTAAAAAATGAGAAATTTTTATAATTTTTCATGAATTTCAAAATTTTAATTTGATTTTTCTTCATTTTCTATAATTTTAAAGTATTACGTACCTGAATTAAAATAATGTAATTTTATGTTTTTTTATCTGAAATTTTTGCTAATGAATTCTCACTAAAATTGTACCAAAAAATTCTTTCATGCAAAGATAAATTGCTGAAAAGGTGGTCTGGTGCTTTTTGCCGTACATGATTCATTGGAAAACGTACAAAAGAATTATTTAGTCAAACTTAACGTACTGACTTGCGATATATTTTTTTTTAAACCAAATTTGATGGTTAGACAAAATTTGCTTCTCACTTTTTAATATTTATGCATCGATTAATCCGTATAACACATATATTCAAGTTTTTGGAATTAGTACGTAAGAAACGTATATATATACATATATATATTACCTATATGCAAATAATATCTTTTGTGTTTATTCCATTTCTATTTTTCAAAGTGGAGGGGTGTCAGAAGTCTTTGTAAAGAATTTATGTTCCTTTTAATTCAAATATAAGCATAAAATGACTTATGCAATTCAAAAAATTAGTTAAAATTAGTTAAAACTAGTAAATGTATAAAGTATATAACTTATTAACCTAATACATCCATGTTTATGGTGAGGTTTAATAAGAGCGAGGATGAGGGAAAAAAAAGAAAAGAAATAGAATGAGTTAAAAAGGGTCAAAAAGATAATATGAGTGAGGCTTATAATTAATTTGGGAATAAAATTAAAAAAGTACATTAAATGATCCAACGCATCCAGAACAAAGCTTATAAAAAAAAGTTAGTCACTCTTAAAGATTTGATATTGATATTTTTTAATTGGTAGGAGTATGTCATTGTAATGTTCAGTTACGAGTATTGGGCTTTAGGTTCTCAAAGCCCAGTCTCTAATGTATGTGTTTCTGTATAAATATGGGCCAACTAGTCAGTGTTATATGTGAATCCAGTCTCCCTTTCACTCAATAATAGATAGATTTTGGTTCTTTCCAGTTTTCTTTTTTTGGCATCTCTTTACATTACATTTATACTTTATGCATGTTATACAAAAGTATTATAAATTGTTTATTTTCCATTTACAAGTCCATTCAGCGTTTTCACAAGAAGAGTTGTTAATGAATCATATTAAATGCCAACCTCTTTACAAGTATTGAGATTATTATTTCTTATTTTTCTTCTTTTATTTCCTTTTTTCAATATTCTTCAATAATCAAATAAATTTAAAATGAGATTTTATCTGTTATTTCTTTATCATCGTTCATTTTTCTAGTGGAGGCTTGAATATGGCTAATGATTTATAAGAACAAAGCGGCAACGATTTTTTATTTTTTTCTGGTGATATTTTCTTCATTTTGAGGAAAACAAAAAAGTGATTTTTTTTTGTCCTTTCATTCATTCATTCATATTCTTCGTTCATATAATGGGACTTATGTTAAGCTTGTGATTACAATGCCAAAATAAAAGAAAGATAAGATCAACAACCAATGGGACCGCTTGATATTTAAAATGTGTAAGACATTTTTTTAAAAAAAATTTTACTCTTAACTATCACATCATTTATACTTTGATCAGTAAAATGGCTTCACCACGTATAATTTTTCCAGGAATCATTCCAAGTGACATTGGAAGCTTGACAAACCTCCAGACCCTTGATCTTAGCAACAACAGTTTGCAAGGTCAGAATTTTAATTATATGACTGTCTTAGATCATGTGTCTATTTTTGTTTTGTTTTAATCTAGGGATGAAAAATAATTTTAAAATTAGATTCTGTTTTTGTTTTTTTCATTCATTTTAAAGAATCATGAGAAGGTCTGCGTTCATAGGAAAAATGCTTACAAAGAGCCATAACTTATTAACAAGTACATGTAATGTACGTGTTTGTCTGTTCATAAAATGCGGTTTATCTATTTTTCTCTTTATTTGGGAAAATACACATCTAATGGTGATGCTTTCTTTTAATCCCAAAAGTGAATATTGCTTTATGCATATATACATGTTTGCAACATGCTTAGAGTGTGTTAATTGAAATTTATACATATACACATATATTCATGTCTCACTTATATTCGCAACGTGCCTTGTACCAGTTGGGATTCCTTCTTTCTCTTTTTTTTTTTTTTTTCATTTTCCCCATTTTTTCTATTCAATGGCATGTTTTTTTGTTTACTTTTGTTATAGACAATCCACTAGAATTTAATAAACACACATAATTATTATGCTTAAAGTTAGAACCGGGAAAACGGACTGAGCCCATCAGGCCGGCCCGTTTAGGCCCTGAAATTATGAGGGCTGGACTTGATATTTTTCCTTTCAAATGAAAAATAAGCCCTGGAGGGCCGAGGGCTTAAAAGGGCCGGCCCTGGAGGGCCACGGGCCGGCCCTTTTAAGCCCTTTTATAATTTTTTTTTGTTTTTTAAATTTTTTTATATAATTCTAATATTATTAATTTTTTACATTATTAATAATATTTCAAATATTTAGTTATTATTATCATTTTAAAATTAAATTTAGTGTTAGACAATAATTTATCCAATTAAATTTTTAAAAAATGTGTTAATTTGGACTTTAATAATGATTTGATTTATATTATATGCGTTGATATTTTTAAACTATATATATATATTTGATAATAGAGTATTTTTATACTTATATAACTTGTGATTTTATAATTTGAATTAGAAATTCATGAGTTTCAACAACAATGTTTCTCACATTAAAGTAAAATAAGAGCTAGATTGTACAATTTAAAAGTAAAATTCCTATAAAGAAGAAAAACTTAATATTTTTGTTACGAAAAAAAAAGCATACTTATGAAGAAGAGTAATTAATTATAGTGATGATGAAGTTTCAAAAGATTAATGATAGTGTTTATTTATTGCACAATTGCACTATAGATAAAACTTTTGGATGTTGTTATCTTGTTAATGAATTTTTTAGATATTCTTGGATGTTGATGGATATTTATATATGATGATATTTTATATTTGTGACTTAATTTTATTGATATTTATGTCTTTTTTTAATAATTTTATTAGTTTATTTTTATTTTTTTTATAAAATTTATGATAAATATGAAAAATAGTATTTTTTTCCTCAAACGGGCCAAAAGCCCGCGGGCCAGCCCTGAGCCCTGTGGCTTAAGGACGGGACCTAGCAAATTAGGGTATTTTTGAAACTTCAGCCCTGGAAGGCCGGCCCTTTTAAGCCTATCAGCCCTAAAGGGCCGACTCTGATTCCCAGCTCTACTTAGAGTGTGTAATATTGACAAATACCATTTTTTACTGTATGTTAATTGAAATTTTGAAAGGGTCCCATACAACACTACTTAGAGTCACAAGGAATTAAAATACTGAAGTATTTCTTATTTGTACTAATGATATTTCTATCTTGGGTCACTTGTAATTAGCTGTTTATATTTAGCGATATCCTTATAATCCGAATAGTCTACTTATTTATATATTTATTTTAACTTCTCAAAATTAAAAAAAAAAAAATTAGACGTATTGAAAACAAATACAACATACCATTCTAAATAATTTAATTTGACGTAATCACAAGAGATGTCATTTTCCAGTTTGAAATTGAGTTTCCACTCCTTGACTTTGATTTGGGATTAGAGAAATATAAAATGATGTGTCTATTAATTTCTGGATGCTCGAAACTTACAAATTGAATTTTCTATTTTTATTTTAATTATAACAGTTTGTTAGTTATGTTTTGAATGATTCTGGTGTTGTCTCCATTGTTTTTTCCCTCTTTTTTAGGTTTTGTTATATTTTTGTGCACTTCTTCTTCTTTTTTTTCTAATCATTTTTCTATTCTTGTTAAGAGAGTAAAAAAGAATTTGTCATCCAAATTTTGAGATTTTTAGTGAGCTTGTACCATAGGAAAAAGAATATTGTTATAATATTAGTCCAAAGATATCTCTGAAGGCCCATTATCAATCTTTCAAAACGATGTTTATTATTATCATGTCATTAAAAAGTTTTTGAAGTTTTTTAATTAAAAAATGAGTAAGCCTTGCGAGCAACATGTTTGTAAAATGGAACATTTAATTTTAATTTGGCTAATATGAAATATATATTAATTTTATGATATATTATTCACTTTTATCTTAAACTAGTTTTTAGATAACAAAAATCAATTTTTTTGCAGTCTTCCAACAAATATGTGTCTTGAAAAAATGGTGAATTGACATAAATCTTAAAAAATAACAAAAATAAATTAAAATTAATCCAAATTACAGAAAAATAAACGGAACTGAAACGTAAAACCCAGGGTAATGAGTCTCCCATATACGTTCTCCAACATCAATTCATCCAAATATCTCATCAAATCACATATCCAAAATATTCATTCTATCGTTATTACCTATGCTGAATTGAAATGGTTATTTCTATTTTGAAAATAAGCATCGTTGTGTTTTATTATTTAGAATATACTTATGTTATTTCTCATATAAGAGCGCAAGCCTTGCGATATGTGTTTTTAAAAAATGCAAATATGTCTCATGTACATATTATTTTTATCGACTATACCAATGATCTTAAATTGTCCCGATATAGGACTTAGTTAGCTAGTGACAAATTGAATTTTTGAAAATGATTATATTTGTTAACATTGTCAGCTTAGCTTTGTAAGGGTATACCTTATCCTTCGGTATGCTATGAAAGTTGATACTGACATACTGTTTATCATTTAATATTCTTAGGAGCCATTCCAAATGAGATTGGTGATCTTCAGCAGCTTCATGCAATATATCTTGGAAGTAATCAGCTTTCAAGCACTATACCAACTTGCATATTTAATAGTTCGGTACGACAATACATTGAACTTCACACCAATAATTTATCTGGGAGTCTACCAACAAATGTGTGTTCTGGGCTTCCAAAACTTGAAATACTATATCTCTATCAAAATGATTTGTCTGGCGAGATACCCTCCATTTGGCATCAATGCAAGGAATTGGTAGAGTTATCATTAGGGGATAACAAGTTCAATGGAGGAAACATACCAAGTGACATTGGAAATTTGACCAAACTTGAGTGGCTACATCTTAGCAACAGCAACTTGCGAGGTAAGAGTTTTAATTCTGTGGTTGTCTTAAATTTTGTTTTTACTATTTTGATAAGTCATAAATTTAATTTAAATATTACAAACTTAGTGAATAATAATTTTGCTAGATTAATTTTAAAGACATGGAACTTGATGCTTGCTTTTAATCCCAAACTGGATGTGCTTTCTTTTATATATAATTTAATTTTCACACATGTCAAAACATGAAATAAAATATTTAAACTGAACAAAAATAATTAATCAAAATTTGTAGTTAACTTTCATGTGGTGTGGCGTCCAGAGGAAAACGGAGGTAGTGTTAGAAGTCTTGTGAAGAATTTGTGTTCTTTTTTATTCAAAACATAAGTATAAAATAACTTGTGTAATTTGAAAAGTTAGTTAAAATTGATTAAAAATAATAAATGTGTCAAATATATAACTTATTGTCCTAAAACATCCTCATTTATGGTAAGGCTGAATGGGAGAGAGGATTAGTTAAAAAAAAAGAAGAAGAAAGAGAATGAGATAATGAGAGAGGCTTATAATTAATTTGAGAGAAAAATAAAAAATGCTAAATGATCCAACAAATCTAGAACAAGCTTATTTTAAAAAAAAAAAAATAGTTAGTCCCTCTTAAAGATTTGACGCTAATATTTTTTAACTGAAGGAAGTATTTTGTGATAATGTTCAATCAGGGGTATTGGGCTTTAGGCTCTCAAAGCCTAGTCTCCAATCTCTGCGTTTCTATACAAGTATGGGTCAATTATCTAGTGTTATACATGAACCCAGTTCGCCATTTGTTGAATAACAGATTTTCAGTTCTCTTCAGTTTTTTCATGGGCATCCCTTTACATTATATATGTACTTTATGCATATTATACAAAAGTATTATAAATTGTTTTATGTTCCCATTTACAAGTCCATTCAGTGTTTTCATAAAAAGAGTTGTTAATGAATTATATTTAAATGCCAACCTCTTTACAAGTATTGAGATTATTATTTATTATTTTTCTTCTTTTTTTCCTTTTTTTTTAATATTCTTCAATAATGAAATAAATTTAAAATGATATTTTATCTATTCATTTCTTTAATATCGTACATTTTTCTAGTGGAAGCTTAAATATGACTAATGATTTACAATCACAAAGCAATGATTTTCTTTTTTTTTTGGGTGATATTTTCTCCATTTAGAGAAAAATAGAAATGAAAATTTTTTTTGGCCATTTCATTCATTCATATTGTTTGTTCATATAATGGGACTTATACTAAGCTTGTGATTAGAATGCCAAAATAAAAAGATAGATAAGATCAATAACTGATGGGACCACTTGATATTTAAAATGTGCAAAACCTTTTTTTTTTTTTAGTTTTACTCTTAAAACTATCACATCATTTATACTTTGATCAATAAAATGGCTTCACCATATATAATTTTAGCAACAACAATTTGCGAGGTCAGAATTTTAATTATATGATTGTGTTAGACCATATGCGTGTTTTTGTTTTTGTTTTAATCTTGAGAATAAAAAATAATTTGAAAATTAAATTTTGTTATTATTTTTTTCATTTGTGGAAATATCTTCTAACAGTTTATTAGGTGTATTTTGAATGAACCTGCGCTTTGGATATTGCTTTAGATTTTGTTGTATTTTTGGCCATTTCTTCTTCTTTTTTATTCAATCATTTTTCTATTTTTTTAAGAATAAAAAAAATTTGTCATCTGATTTTTGAAATGATTAGTTATACCATGGGAAAAAGAATATTATCATAATGATAGCCCAAATAGATCTTTTAGGCTGATTATCAATCTTTGAAAACAAATGTTTATTTTTATACTCGTATAATTTAAAACTTTTTGAAGCTTTTTCTTGAAAAAAGACTAAGCAAGCCTTACAAGCAACATGTTTGGAAATTAGAACATTTAATTTTAATTTGCATAACATAAAATATATATTAATTTTATTATTTATTATTAATTTTTATTGTAAACTCATATTCTTATTTGTCGAATGAAACGGATGCAGCTTACATGATATATAGGAATTTCTCAGAATTAATTAATCCACAAATCTGAAAAAGATAACAAAAATAAATCTAAAATTATAAGTTAATCGAATTTAAATTACAGAATAATATATGCATCGATTAATCCGCACAATACAAATATTCAAGTTTTGGGGATCAGCGCGTAAGACGCATATAGTTATATATAGAGAGAGAGAGAGAGAGTACCTATCGGCAAACAATATTTCCTGCTTTTTTTTTTTTTGGTCAAATATGTCCTGCTTTATTTTCCCTTTAAAGCTGGTACACCTATACAAATATATTATTAACTATTTTATTTTTCTATTTACAAGTCCATTCACTATTTTCACAATCAAAGTTGTTGTTAATGAATTGTATTTAAATGCCAACCTCTTTACGAGCATTAAGATTATCATTTCTTATTTTTATTATTTTCTTCTTTTTGATATTCTTCCATGATAAAATAAATTTAAAATGAGGTTTTATCTTTTAATTTCATTTATTGTATATATTCATAGCGGAGGCTCAAATATATAGCTCGTAAAACTAAAATGAGATTTTGTTTTTTTGTCATTTTATTCATTATATTGTTGATTCATAGAATGTGGCTTATATATAGCTTATGATTACAATGCCAAAATAAAAGAAATATAAGATCATGTACTGATAGGACCACTTGATATTTATGACGCAGAAAATAAATGGCTTGTTTTTTTTTTTGATTCTTTTCTCCAGAACAATTTTATAATTTTTTTAAAAATAAGTTTTGTGAGTAAAAGGATGAAAATATGTTTGGATGACGATTTTAAAAACCACATTTGAAACAAAAAAGAAAACATCAAAAATCACATTGGCCAGTTTGATTTTATAAAAAAGTTAAAATATCTTTTGGTCATTAGAAATATGTGTTTGCTGTTTGTTTTTATATGTTTTCTCTGTTTTTGCGTTTTGTTTTTCTGGGGACTTTGAGGTGTACTAGTTTACTTTGTTAATACATCGTACTTTCTGACCAAAAAAAAAAAATAAAGTAATCCGTTTCTTTTCAACATGCTATTCAGTTTGTGCGCTTTAAAAAAGTTTCATGTTTGTAATGTATATGAGTGGACGCAATGCTTTTTTTTTTTTTTTTAATGAAAGGATTTGCCTTTGAAAAGATTTTTATGATGCATCCAATTCTCTCATCAAAATATATATAACTCATATCTTGTCTTCTTTTAAATTGAAACAGGTGAGATTCCATCATCTCTCCTCAACATTTCTTCTTTAAGAATGTTGAATTTAGCCAAAAACAATTTGAATGGTAGTCTTCCAATATCAACTGGCAATGAGACATTGTTGGAAGAATTATATTTATCATGGAATTTCTTTACAGGTATGCCCAATCACCCATTTCTTTATTTTATGTTTTAAAGATTTTTATTTTTTTATACTTATTCTGTATTGCTTGCAAAATTTTTAATTGATATTGCTTTTAACCCCTTGTTTGGATGGAGAGAAAAGTTAGGAGGAAAGAGAACTAGGAGAGAGAAAATAGTAGAGAAAAGTGGGAAGAAGAAAAAGTGGGGGGAAAAAATGGGGTGTGGGATTCACAATATTTTCCTTTCAAACTTTCTCTCCACGTGTAAAAAGAAAATGGGAACAAAATACACCCTCCACTACCGCCCTCACATTCGCCCCTCTTGGTTATGATTTTTGTGAGTGAAACTCATGGCAAAACTGAACCTCACATTATAGCTGTTCTTATTATCCCCAAAGTTATTGCTTCACATGTGAAAAGAAATTTAATGTTCAATTAATCATTGATAGTAGAGGAGTCCATTTTAAATTACTGTCGTCAACCTAAAAACTGAATTATTTTCTATTAGTTTTAAGTCTCTAATTATCAAAATTCCATGTATTATTTATATGCTTGTGTACGTGTGAGTTTATCAGGGAGTTGCTTGCCATACTACCATGTAATTAACAAATATTTTGTATTTATTTATAGGTGAAATTCCTTCATTTCTTTGGAGCATGCCTTCTTTGAGAATTGTTAATGTTGGCGCCAATCATTTCAAGGGTAATTTGCCTGAAGAAATGTGTCATCATCTCCTTTTGCTTGAAGTCTTTGCTGTTACTGATAATCAATTAGAGGGAAGCATTCCGAAATCAATAAGTAACTGTACATCTCTGAAAGGATTATATTTGAGTGGTAACTCATTTGCAGGTATGCACTTATGCGTGTTTGTTTTCTTGTTTTTAATATTTTGTATGCACTTATGATAGGACTTACATGATTACAATCCCAACATAACAGATAAAGCCAGGATTATGAATAGACAGAACGTCATGATATTAGTAAGACTGAAAAGTTATATGTAAATAGTTTTTCCTTATTTAGTATTTTTTTTTTAGAAAAATTCTTTTTTATTATATATAAAATGTAACAATTCTGTATTTTTTAACTGTAATTAAAATTACACATAATATTTCTTAAAAAAATTATATCGTAGGAATTGAAAAATGTACAGTAAACAAAAAATTATTTAGATAATTATAGAAAATCAATTACAAATAAAATTTAAAAAATTTAAATGAAACTAAAAAAATGCTTATACAACCAAATGTGAGTTCATATTAATGAACAAGAATACAAGATGTTTTCAATAGTTAGTCAAATTATTAAATCGCATTATTCGAATTCATTTGAGTTTATAGAGAACTTTTGTATGTTCAATTGTATGTGAAATTAAATATAATTTCTTGCAATAAATCTGAAATTAAAAGAAGTATACAAAATCAATAGGAGGAGGAAAGTATACTTTCATAATTTCTTGCTTCAACTGTACCATAAAAAAAATCTCCTGGAGAGAAAAATTGCCGAAAAAATAGTGTAATGCTTTATGCCACACATGATTTATTGGCAACGAGCAAAATATTTTTATGATTAAACTTAATAGATTCACATGCAATTTTTTAAGAAATTTGCTTTCTTCCTTCCTAATATTAATAAGACATGTGTAGTATTTTTTTTTAATGTCACACATATGTATTATGTATATTATTATATGCAAATAATATGATTTGCTTTATTTTCTCTTCTTATAAGTCCAATCAATTTTTTTCACAAGGCAGTTGTAGCTAATCAGTTATATTTGGTTGTCAACCTCTTTACAACCATGAGATTATTATATCTTTTTTTTTTGAAATTTTTTGGCTAAAAATCTTATTTTCATTTTTCTTTGTTTTTAAAATCATTTTTCCTAATAGACTAAATTTAAAATGGGATTATGTTTTCATCATTTTATTAATATTGTACTATTCATAGTGGGGAATTTAAATATAGCTAATACTTTACAATCCAAAATATCGAAAGATCAAATCATGGATTGACGGTAGTCTATGAGATTTTGTTTTTTGATATTAAATTCATTCATACAATTCTAAAATAAAATAAAGATAGGATCACGATCTAATGGGACCACTTGATATTTAAAACTTGGAAGACAAAATTATTTAAGCACTTAGTATAATATAATTTAAACTCTATTCAATGAAAAAGCTCAACATCGTGTGTATGTGTGTGTGTGTGTGTGTGTGTATAATGTGCCTACATGTTATGTGCGCATGTTCTTCAATTAAGTTGAACCCCCCGGGGTGCGGGTGGACCCCTAATTGAAGAATACATCCTTTCGCAGTTTTTTTTTTTGGGTGTTAATTTTGTCAATTGTTTCTTTCTATTTCACAAATTTATTAATTTCCTATTACACCAAAAACGTTGATTTTTTAAACAAATCTTCTATAACCATGGCATCTCAAAGGTTCTTTAAGATTTCACCTAATTTTTTTATTTTAAAAATTTGTCAAAGATTTAAAAAATAATAGAAATAAATTTATTTGTATATATTCTTATCTTAGCTCTATAAAATCATGATTCCCATCAATTTTTTATGTATAGGTTTTGTACCCAGAGGCATAGACAAACTTGATAAACTTGAAGTCTTAAGTATGGGCTCTAATAATTTGAAAGGAGCTATTCCTTCTGAAATATTCAACATTTCCACATTAACACGGCTGGAGCTTTATCAGAATTCTCTCTCAGGCCTTCTCCCACCATATTTAGGAATTAGCCTTCCCAACTTGGAGATGTTACTATTGGGTGTAAATGAACTGACCGGACAAATTCCAAATAGTATATCAAATGCTTCTAAGCTTATTACGTTGGATTTGTCATGGAATAAATTTAGCGGAGCTATACCTGAAGTACTTGAAAATTTAAAGAACTTAATGGAATTAGATTTGGATGGGAATAATTTGACTGGTTTGATTCCAAAGATGGTTAACAAATTACAAAGCCTTCAACATTTAAGTCTCAGTGATAATAGATTACAAGGATCCATTATAAATGAACTTTGCCAACTCAAACGTCTAAGTGAGTTGTATCTTGCCAATAACCTATTTTCAGGAGCGATTCCAGGATGTCTCGAGAATACTTCAGTGCGAAAGTTGAATTTTAGTTCTAATAAATTGATTTCTCATGTACCCTCTTCTATTTGGAGTCTCAAAGATATCTTGGTTTTAGACATATCCTCCAATGCACTAAGCGGGATAATTTCACCAGAGATATCAAACATGAGAGCAATTATACTACTAAATTTGTCAAGAAACCAAATTTCAGGAAGCATTCCTATAACTATGGGTATCTTGCAAACTCTGCAAAACCTATCTTTGGCTCACAACAAATTACAAGGACCTATACCTGAATCGCTTAGTGGCATGATAAGTATTGAGTCCATGGATCTTTCCCATAATTATTTATCTGGTATAATTCCAGAGTCCTTAGAGTCATTACTCTATCTTAAATTCATCAATCTTTCTTATAATTTATTGCATGGAGAAATTCCAAATGGTGGCTGTTTTCAGAATTTTACAGCTCAATCTTTTATGATGAATAAAGATCTTTGTGGAAAATCCCAACTCCAAGTGCAACCATGTAAAAAAGAAAGGAAGTACATGACAAAAAGAGTAAAGTTGTTGATAAAATGCTCACTTCCTATCATGGTTGTCATTCTGGTTGTTTCATTCATTGTCTATCTAAGACATAAGAGAGATGCGTATGCTAATGGTTCAGCCAACAAAGATTTAATAAATCTGGGAACACCAATTAGGGTATCCTATTATGATCTTTTGCACGGAACAGATGGATTTGATGAGAGTAATCTTCTTGGCTTTGGATATTATGGATCAGTATACAAAGCAACTCTTCCAAATGGAATGATAGTTGCTGTTAAAGTATTGCGCTCAAACTTGGATGAAGCACTAATGAGTTTTGATATTGAGTGTGTTGTGGCTTGCAATTTACGACACCGTAATCTTGTTAAGATTATTAGTAGCTGCTCAAATGATTATTTTAAGTGTCTAATAATGGAGTTCATGTCAAATGGGAATCTAGACAAATGGTTATACTCTCATAACAACTGTTTAGATATCCTAAAAAGGTTGAATATAATGATTGATGTGGCAGTTGCATTAGAATATCTTCATCATGGTTCTTCCACACCAATTGTCCATTGTGATCTAAAACCGAGCAATGTCTTGTTAGATGAAAATATGGTGGCTCATCTCACTGATTTTGGTGTAGCTAAATTGGTGGGTGAAGAACACTTGGAAATTTATACAAAAACTTTGGCTACAATTGGTTATATGGCACCAGGTAATAATTTAGTAATCATATTTTAGTTTTAATTGTTTGCATTGTTTTTGTTTACCATCTTATAACAAATTTATATTATTCAATTACTAACAAAATATTTGTTTTCTTTGCATGCATGAGTTTATTGTATTAATAAAATTAAATTTTAACAACAAAGGCATTATGTTCTTTTTTTTTTTTTTGACAAAATGGCACTTATACTGATAATTCTACTTGGTATATAGAGTATGGATCAAAAGGAGCTATTTCCATTAAAGGAGATGTGTACAGCTATGGCATTTTGTTAATGGAAATATTTACGAGAAAGAAGCCAACAGATGGCATGTTTGTAGAAAGTCTAAGTTTGAAAGATTGGGTGAGCATGTCAACACCACAATCTGTCATCCATATTCTAGATGCAACTTTGCTGCACAATCAAAATATTGGTGATATATTACCACACATGTCATCAATTTTTGAGTTGGCATTAAATTGTTGCTCCAACTTACCTGAAGCACGACCTACAATGATTGATGTTGTGGTATCAATGAAAAAAAAGCAAGTTTGCATTAATACAGAATATTAGAGGCAACCCAAGTTAAATAATTGTTAAATAAAATTTTAGCTTCTGTTTCTTACTTCTTTGGTTTGGTTTATTTGTGAACTATGTAATAATCTTATCAGAGTAGAGCGAAGATATTTACCATGTAAATGTATCAAGTATTTGAAGTTTGAGTTTTTCTTAACCATATGTGTTTCAAACATCTCATACTATTTGAATAACAAGAACATGAAATTTTGGCACCAAAAAAAAAAGTAACCTGAATAGTTCACTTTTTCCCCTTAAAAATTCCAATATGCAAAATGGAATTTGATTCATTATAACTCTCATTATATAATTCTGTTATGTCAAACAATCAAAGGAAGGAAGGGATATTCTTTAGTGATTGATCTTGTACAATTTTGTTATTATAACATAGCAAAAGTATTGTCATACAATTTATCACTCACATAATTTATGGGCAACTTTAGCCATAAAATCAAAAGTTTAATATGTTTTTAGAAAGCCTTCACCTCAAAACTTTCTAATGATAATATAATTTTTTGAGCTTACTGGCTATTATTTTCAACAAGACCTATTTGCAATTTATAGTATTCTAGTATAAATTCTTTTTTTAGGATGTTGGTATTTTTTTCTATAGCATATTGCTCAAAACCCCAACTTACTTATAAATTACACATCATCAATCATGTTAATATTCATTTAAATTAAAATCCTTCAATAAATCTTAAGAAGATAAATTAGCAAAACCTCTAGAAACTTCGTAGTGAACTCTAATAACATACAATGATTCTGAAAGAGAAGACTCTTAAAAGATTGTCTTTATCTAATGTCCATTGTAAGTTTTGTTATCATGGCATCCAAGTCTAGGTTCTTCAAGATCCATTACCAAAATTTCAAGAGGGCCCCATAACTCAAGCCCATTATCATGATTGGGAATCCAAGAATGAATAAGAAACATTCTAAGAACAATGTCTGATGTGTATTCTCCTTCTCTCTCAAGCCAAGAAACTGAAAAACCCTCTTTCAAAGCAAGAAACCCGTTAGAAAACGTGACCATTGTTGACGAGAAAGCATTTGGTGATTATGGTGATTAATTTAGGCATCAACTTCGCTCAGCCGCTCAATCTTCATCCCTCTAACACACAAGGAGTCACAATCATCACTCTAATCTTGACTAGAAGTGAAAATTATATGATTTGAAAGGTTTATGCTAATTACTCTTCAAGTAAAGTGCAAGATAAGCTTCGGGGATGCTTCTTGTAAGAAAGAAGATCAGGAAAACACCTCCAAGAGCAGTGGGAGAGGTGCGATGCAATAGCTCTATTTCTTGGACTTTGATTATGTCATGGATTGACCTAAACAAAAGGTTGATAAAGTTTCAAGATTGTGGATATTCTCATTATGCTAAGAAATCAACTTACTTCAAGCTGATCAGTTAAGATAATGGTATAAAAATACACATTAAGTTTTTAAAACAACGTGAAAATACACATAACATTTCTAATGGCCATAGCATTTCTACATTGTTTTGGAAACTGTGTATTTTTGTATCACTTTCTTGACCTATATGTTCAATGTTTGTTGACTTAATAACCCTAGCTTTTTTGCTCTATTTTAAAATTTCATATATACTTTGGCAACCAAGAAAAATTTATGGTGTTGGATACTCATGATGAAATACCTTATATTTAGATATGCACTCTAACCCTTTACTACATTGGATAGTGCTAAAAAAATATTTTAAGATACTAGATGTACAAAAAATTAATGAATTTAGGATACCAGGTGCTTTTGAAAGAAAATTGTAAGCTTTTGTATGCATAAAAATTAATCAATTCAAGATATTGGATGCTATTAAAAAATATTTCAAAATGTTGGATGCAACTTAACCCAAATAAATTAAAATTAAAAAATTTAATAAAAAAGGAGGTGAGTCATCCTCAAACGTTGATTTGGGGGATGAGCATGCTCGGTTCATAGAATTGACGAGGAGGGCATCCACAAAGTAACATAGAACCAAACATTGAGAGATAGGTTTGAGTTTTCTCTATATTTCTTACGCATTCCATTCATAGATTCACACAATTACCATCACTTAATATTTTTAATTTCTAAACATATTTTTTTAAAAAAATAGTAATTTAAATAAAAATTATCGCACATTGTCTCAATATTGTTTCTGTCCTGATTGTTGCCTAGGATTCTACTTGATTGTGAGGAATGCTCATAATCAAATAGAATTTTAGGTCTTGTTTGGTTATATCTTTTTTTAAAGATAAACTTATAAAATTGTGTTTCAAAACAAGTAGAAAAAACTTATAATATTATTACTTGTTTTTATTTAGATCCCTGTAGATTTGTTTCTTTTTATCAGCTCTTTGTAATTTTACCTAAATTTTATAATTATACAATTCGAAGACGATTGGAAATGGTTAGCGTATGGATGAAAACATAGATTGTACATGGTGGCACATGACTTTACGAACAGTAAACCGCTACTGTATGCATTTAGATCGGCAGCCTTTTCACCCTGTTATGGGGCGCATCTCTTGGGTTATTAAGTGGAAGAAGTAGATCTAAAAATCAGAGAAGACAAAGGGAAGGGGGCGTGTTTCTTTGCTCCGCTGTTCATCAACTCCTTCATTATGAGGGAAGATAGAGTCATGATTTAGTGAAGCACGTGACGACAGCATGCAATCACAGTGGGATAAATGGAAGTCTCAACTGTTAGGTTAGAAAATTAGATCTCTAATCACTGGTATTCAGGTTTGTAATTATTAATATGTTTGATAGATTAAATTGTCGGATCATGATGAAGTGCATCTTTCAAGAAGAACTATGATTGTCTAGCTTGAAACCTCTTATTCTTTGTGGGACTTGTATGAAACTGATATGAGTTTGTCAAAAGAGGATATCGGAGAATGTGTATAAAGCTAGAATTTATTCCTTACAGTGCGGCCGTCAAATTCGTGCGTTTCTGTCAAAACTTCAAAACTTTCATGCAAGATTCGTCGTCACTTTTTTAGTGCTTATGCTACTTTAATCTCTATCTCTTTATGTAGTTGAGTCTTTGAGGAATTTAGTGGTAATCACTGCTTTCAATCTCTTTGGAAGTTCCTATTATGGGTGTAAGCATATGTGAAGTTGCATCTTCAACTTCCAATTGTGGTATTTTTATTATCAACATGGATAAATATGAGATAAAGGTGACTATTACTTGGCATGTTTCTGTGGCTTATAAGTATATCAACTCTGTTATTTCCATGTATAAATCTTTTCTTAGTAATCTTGTTGTGGGGCTGGGCATTCAATGGTCTCCTAAAAAAATATATCATCATCAACTTTGCAACTTTGCATTGGTCACACGTGTTTAATCTATCATCATAGTCATTCATGCTTTGTACCCAAAATTCTTCAGCTTTTTCTCTTAAACCCAAATTATACTTTGTGGGTTTCTAGAACCAATTAAATTGGGAAAAAATTGCAAACCTCACTAGCATAAATTGCAAATGTTGATGGATCCTTTAGACATTGAGTGACTTATGAGTAATTGGGAGAATAAATTCTTAAGCTTTGAATTGATATTTCAAGCCTCACTAGATGCTTACTTTGCGTTTGCCATTGGGAAAAAAAATTTCATGCTTGGAAGCTATCTGGACAATCTTTTTCTACTTCTCATCAAAGCAATACTTCAAAGGCATGTAATATTCCTTGTTGGGTTAAGAACAGTTCTGGTGATTGCAAAAATAGAGTTTCAATCTGCTTTTCAGCATAAGAGTCATCATCATATTTAAAGATCTCATCGAAATGATGCTAGTAAACCTATGGTTTTTGGTCTTTACAGAAGAAGTCTTCTCATACTAAGGTAAAGCAAGTCTTCAAATGAAATCAATTTGACTTTTCCAAGGTAAAGACAGATCAAGTTAAGGTAAAGAGAGCTAGACCTCTTGATGGTCATGACAGCTTGGCTAATGAACCAAAACGGTGATTACTAGATAATCAAAGTCAAGTGGTTGTTTCTTCCTTATAGTCATCTACTTTCTATAGTCTCAAAACTATTGTAGTTATGTTTTGGTCTCTTCTTACTAGGGGGAAAAAGAGACATAGTGAACCAACTTTGGCTTTTGATGTTATATTAAAGAAAGCTCATTTAATGTCTTACTCTGTCAAAGAGGCTTGGGAAGCTGCCTGCTCAAAGCTTTCTCAGGAGCCATGAGGATCCTTAGTTGGAATTGTCAAGGCTTAAGAAAGCAACGGTAGTTCAAAGATGCAAGCAGTTGGTCAAATTGCACTCCCCTAATTTTATCTTCTTGGCTAAAACAAAAATTTCTTTATCGAATGCTTGTAAGCCTCTAGTTGATGTGGGTTATAATCATTATGTGGCTCCATATGCAATTAAAAAAGGGGGAGGTACAATTATTGTGTGGAAATCTGCTTTTGATATTACCACTTTGGATGTCACTCCCTACTTTTGTCATTGCTTGCTTAATTTTACTGAAACAAGTTCTTCCTTCTATCTATCTTTTGTATATGGCCCTTTTTCTTCATCTTAAATATATTCTTACTTCTTAGATTAGCCTTACCTCTCAAAGCATTGATGGACCATGGCTGATTATTAGAGATTTTAATTAGATTTTCTCTTCATCTAATGAAATTAGCAGCTCTGTCTCTTCAAATGCTTCTACCCATTTCCTTTAACATACTGACTTCGCTCATCTTATTAATATTCAGTAACATGGACCTGTTTTCGCATGGACTAATAATAAGAAAGGGGAAACTAAAATCTTAGAAAGACTAGATACAACCTTCGCTAATCACTCTTGGCTGCATGTTTTCCTATTTTCCTCAGTCTGTACTATATCAATTGCAGCATCTGATCATATTCCTATATTGTTTTCAACTGATCAGGTGCACAAGAAGAGCAGAATTGGAAGATTTAAACCCCATTGGAAGTTATTTAAAGAAAGTGAATTGACTATGCAACGATGTTGATGTTAGCACGTTTCTGGCTCTCCTAGCTTGAATCTATATTGTAAGCTCCTACGCACTTTATCTGTATTACATTAGAGCCACTCTCAAGTTGAAAATTTCAACTGCAGAATCAATCTTGCTGAGATAAACCTATTAGAATCTTTCAACTAAGCTGGGGTCCATGCATCATTTTCAAGACAATCCAGATAATGTAATCTCTAAGGCCCAACATGAACTTGAATTTCTCTACAATAGTCAAGCAAGCTATTAGGCTCTAAGAGCAAAGATCAAATGGTAAATCGAGGGAGAAAGAATCACACAATTTTTCCATGCTATTATGAGTAGAGGAAAAGCTTTTAATGCTATAATCTCACTCAAAAAATAGATAATTCTTGGGCAAGTAACCAACAGCAAATATCATTAATAGTCAACCAATATTTTTCCTCTATCTATCAAAGTTCAAGTAACGTGTCTTTTTTTTACCACTTTTGATGCATCATTTGACTTAAAATCCCAACCATTGGGGCTATAAATGTGAGGTATTTGATGAGCCCCATTACTATTGATGAAGGCAAGACTGCAATCTTTCATCTCCCTAGGGGTAGTGTCCTAGGACCAGATGGTTAGCATGTTGATTTCTTCTAAGATCATTAGGACCTAGTTGAACAAGACCTTCTTAGTGTCATTTTATCATTATGGGAATCGAAGCATCTCTTTTGAGCTTTTAATAAAACTCTGATTATCTTGATACCTAAAACTAACAAGTCGTAAACTCTCAAGGATCTTTGATCAATCAGCTTTTGCAATATCTTGTATGAAATTATAGATAAGGTCTTATGTAGTCACCTTAAAAAGCCCCTTGATAAATGCATTGCTCAAAATCAGTGTGCCTTCTTTAAAGGGTAGCTCATGTCAAATTCAATCGTTTACCTCACTTTCCCTTTATCACAAGAAAAACTTATCCCCCTTACTTGTATTAATAATTTATAATTAATTCTATCAATGCATATTACTATTCCATCAATGCACTAACCATCTTCATATATCATCATATTTAATCTTGCATGCCGCCATCATCATTTATCATCACATAACATTAATGGTATATTCATGATATACATTGACATACAAATTTGCATAATGTAATACAATATGTTGTTGTTTCCTCTCATGACCAACTTGTTGAGGATGAGTCTCAATGTTCATTCTTTATATTTGGACTCAAGAAGGCGCGTTGGAAATAATATTACACAAGCCGAGCAAAATTCCAATAAACAAAGGCCCAATACAGTACATAATTACATCTAGCCCTATTGTCTAGATCATTCTTATTTAGGAGTGTTTGGCACTTTTTCAGCCCGAGATAAACTCCTCCATATATTTATTTTGTATATCGTAAAATCACTTTTAAAACTATGATTTGGATTCCATCCAAATACCCCCAAATATAACACGTGCTTCTTTATTATCCTAATCCTTTTCCTCTTACTCTTGCCTAGCCTATATAAGAAATAGTCAATCATAGTACATTTCATGGGAAATGCAAAAATACGATGATTATTGAGTATTTGTTTCTTTTCTGCTGAAATTTTTATCTAATAATTTGAGGCCACCCATTACATTTCGTAATTAAATGAGATTAATTATCCTTTAAATACCTAAAATGTCATAAATTAAATAAAATTTCTTTTTAGTGCAATTTTGTCTTTTTTTTTACCTCTTCTTATCAATAAATACTATTCAAGACAGTATTCTCTATTTTTTATAAATTTCTGATAATTTTCTCAAATTCCGCACATTTCTTCAAAATCATCCTTCCGTGTAAGTTTTCAAAATTATGCCTTTCTCCATCTCTTGTCCAAATTCATACTGTGTCTTGTTTGTATTTCTACTGCTTTATTGGGCTCATAACTAGCCTTTATTCCCGTCTTTGGGCTTTACTCAAAAAAGTCAGATATTACATATTGCTTCCTTAATAGATTGAGAAGGGAAATCAATACTCTATAAATGCAACTTGCATGTATCTAGCTTTTGAAAACTTGCAAGAGCAAAGTAGAATTATCAAGTGGATTTGCTTAGAAACTAAACGTTGGTCAAAAAGTTGACCCAAAAAACGGTAGGGGGAAAAAACATAGGCCAAATAGCTAGGCTAAACTGGCGTTAATCATTTGTGTCATATTTTCCTAGTTTTTAATATTGCTTTGTTTAAGCATGTTAATTATTTCATCGAGTTTCGTTTAAGAAAAGCTTTCAAAAATTTGTAAAGACATCCAATTTACCCCTCTCTTATCTCTACTTAGCATTATTTTGGTGTGAGTTTTCAACTAGCTTATGGGTGATGTATACTATATATATGTAGTTATGTTCACAAAACGTAAGTTTTACGTCATATATCTAGGTTTTTTTAAGAATGGCTTATATTTAACTTTTAAATTATGATTTATGAAATACAAAATAAGCATGTGAGAAGAATTTTATTTTGACATATATGAAAGTGCCCTTATCATGCTGTGGATAAATAATTGGTTGGGCAACACTTGAGATAATTTAATCTTTTCATTTTACTTCAAATTTTCAAGTAACTCCCTAATTTGATATTATTATGTAAAAATAATTCATATGACGATTGACTATTCATAATTTTAGAAAATATTATTTTTATTCTAAATTAATTTTTTTTAAAAAAAGCTCTGAATAAGAAAAATTATATTTTTTGTTAATAGAAAATGTTTTTTATGTAGATTTTAACAGTTCTACATTATGTTTCCTGCCAGGCCGAAATCTAACCCAACCATTCATTAAGTTGGGCATGGAGGAGCGTGAGAGGTTAAACATGACCTGGCCTTGGAAACATTCGAGTTAAGGCCCGTTTAGTTCAATTACAAAAAATCTTCTCTCCATAATTTAGTTCAATTACAAAAAATCTTCTCTCCATAATAATGATTACATTTCAATACAAGTATAGTCGCATTTGTTCATATTTTTTTGGGAAAATTGGAGAAAAATTAGTACTCCTTTGGTCCTAAATATAAGACTTTTTTTATAGTGTGTATAAGGGTCTTATATTTAGGACTGGATTTTTCAATTCAGGCACTTAACATTAAAATGATAACAATTTATATAGAAATAACAAATCTTGATTATTAAATGAAAAGTCTCAATTTGCGATTAGCACATGTTTTTTTTCCCTTAATATATGAAGTAACATGTGAATCAATTAAAAATGACAACAATTCACCTAGAAATAATAAGTCCTGATTGTGAAATTACAAGTATTGATTTGGGATTAACAACATATTTTTTTTCCTGATACATAACATATGAATCAATTAAAAACGATAACAATTCCTCTAGAAAAAAGATCCTAATTGTGAAATTACAACTCTTAATTTGTGATTAACAACACATTTTTTAAAAGAATTAACAAAGAGACATTTTTGTCATTTCTCTTGAATTTCAAAAGTCTAATTTGGATTTACTTCTTTGTCTATGATTTTGAAGTTATAGGTACCTAAATTAAACAGCACTAATTTTGGGGTTCTTTTTCTAGAATTTTTTCTTGTTTGGATTAGATTCACAATCAATTATCCATAACAAAATGGTTTTGTTAAAAATGGTCCATGCACAACTGTTAATGTTAAAACCTTGATATCGTCTTAGTCCATTCATAGGGGCTTCTAATAGCCTATTGTCATAAATAAATGTTATAGATCATAATTAATGCAAATCTTATATATAAATTGATTTTATCCAAAATTTAGTATTCTTAATTTCCACTCCTTTTTTTTTTTTGGCCAGCGTTTTCGTTACTAATTCAAACACAAGTTGACTGAACGCCATGTTCGATTTTTTTTAATGTTTTTTTAATATGTTGTTTTCTGATGGGCTAGCCTTCCTTGTCAGTTGGGCTTTACTAAAATTAATTGTGATGGGACAATTTTTTATATGCAATTTTTTATATGCAATTTTTTATTTAGTTTATACCAAAAACAATATCTTTTAATCAAATAAAAGTTATTCAGATCACGTTGTGGCGAATATGAGAGTTGGATTGATTTGGATGGGCTCTTCATCATTATCCATCCCTTTTCTTGATGCATTGGTAACATCCATTCTAATTATGTTGCTACTGTGTTCATTTTTATTATGACATTCTTATATCTTTTATAATAGTTTACAAAAATTTTCACAATGTTCATCAACCCATATACTCAACTATTGTTGTTGACAACCCATCTCTCATTGCATTGATTTTTTCAGCTTCATATTCCTCTTCATTTTGAAATGCCTCAAAAATAAGCAGCCAAGTACTAAAAATGTTAAAGAATTGAAGAAACACAATTTTAATTGTGTCACTTTTATTTATCTCATGTAGTTTCTCAATGACCCTTGTCATGAATGTAGCGGATCACATAATATCCGCATTTAACATTCCTATGTTGATGATGGCACTAACAAAACAAAAATATTAAATTCAATATATTGGTAAATATGTAACTTGATACCTAATAAATTTATAATCATGAAACATAGTTCAAAACAATGTTCATAAAACATAGTTCAAAACAATGTACTCTTGGAAAAATTCGCGTTGGTTTTAAAATGACCCCTTTTTCTTTTTGTTGACCAAACTGAATCCTTGAAGAGTCCTATCACCAATTGGGGAAAAAAAGATACAACATGCTATTCTAAATTTTATACCTAATAAATTTATAAACAAAAACTCACATCTTGATGAGATCCTTAGTTTCATTTTGGGGCAATCCAAGCAAGGAATCAAACCAATATATGGTGTTCTCATGAGGGGCGAAAACAAGAAGAGCCCAATGAAAACTACAAGATATCAATCGTGTGTCAAATATAAGAGTACACTTACTTTTTAACGTAAGGTGAAAAACATATCGACTTCTTTGTTTGGGTCGTTCTTGTCGTCATGTACATTGACTTCACTTTAGCAGTGTCTAATGTCTTCTACATCTTTTGGGAACACATGAAGCCATATATACTATCTTTTCCTTGTTTCTTGCATGTGTGATTAAAGTTCATGTTGTTCAAAAGGGGGGGGGGGAATTAGTGCATGCTTGAGTGAAAATGAAATTACAACTTATAATATGACTAGCTGTATGAAGACTATATCTATTTCCTCAAAATTTAGGAACTTAACAATTTCTTTTTTGTTGATGGTGAAGTCATAGGTGAGGCCTATACCCACAACCCCAATGGCATCTTAACTTGCACCATAGAATGAAAAAATGCCAAACTTCCAAACTCTGCATGAGCACTGGTAGATCAATTCGTGGAGCTCCAAAGGAATGATAGGGAATATAAATACCTGGTACGCACTTCCTTTTTGCATTTATATTCCGTCAAACTATAAGAATTCATGTATATTCAATATGCTGACTGCTCAAATATTAAGATTTATGCGCAATTAGTATTTTTATATGATGATCCATTCCCATTAAATGATGTTAAAATATACTCTATTTTTTGGAAGGGAAAAACAGAGGTAAACCTCCAAAAAACAGAGGTAAACCAAGTCATGTTGTACGATCATGTGTCCCCCCCCCCCAAAAAATAATTTTACGGTATAGAGTGAAGAAATGCATTCACGTCACAGGTTGGCTCTTTTTTCTTTAGCTCATTTGTTATTTGAAAAGACGTAGAAATGATTTGAGCTGGAAGAGGCCATTGGAAGCTCCAACCAGAGGAACCATCTTCCTTAAAAGCCCATTTAAAAGTTGAAACACTTAATAAACTGGGTTTTGGGTTCCATTGGTAGTACAAGACACAGGAATGTTAGAATTAATAAATTTATTGTTATTAAGACTTATTAGAAATTTTTAATTTTTTTTAATAAATTTTAGAAGTTTCTTAAACTCTTCGAAGAGGGTAGATATTTTGTGGCATTTTCTAAGATTTATACAACCTCCAGTCCTTAATATAAGATCTTATTTGACTTTTATTTTGATCCTAAATATAAGACATTAATCCACCTTGTCTCTCATATTTACGCATTTTTCCCAATGTAGTCCTTCTAACAATAGCAGTTCTAACCAATACATTTGATTAGCAAAGATATTTTAGAAAAGATAACATCTATTTATTACAAATAATTAACTTAGTTTCTTTTCTTAATCTCCTCAAATTAGTCAACTAGTTTTTATAATTAGGATTAGAGGTAGTATTAGATTATATGTTGTCTTTTTTCTCAAATAAAATAATGTAATGTTCGAACTCATATTCATCTACTGAATTTATCTACTTTATATCTTGGAATCTTTGGCCTTCGTTTGACAAATTTATTACTGATTCGGTTTATTTTAACATATTTCACTTCTTACAATTGAAACGCCGGTTTGTTTTAACATTTGCTCTTCATATTCAAAAAGCCTTATCAGCAGTTTAATTTAACATCGATTACTATTTTGTTGAACCCGGATGAGTCCATTTTCTTGACTCTCTACTGACGTTATAAATCAAGTTTGATCTTTATGTTTTACAGGATGTTTCTACAAGTGATCATGCAAATTTTGTTACTGTGGAAGAATCAGGAAGAAGTGTGATATCCCCAAGAGTTCCATGTCTTCAAATGATGCTAATAGTCCCGATTCTGATTTTTGAATTTCTAATATTAAGATAAAAATGATGGTGGCGCACTTTTAATTTCTTAGGAGATATTGAATGGGAGGAGGACAAGATACTGAATCTGGGAAATGATTAGCGAATTTGGGTGTGTGGAGGAGAGAAACTACATATGAGAAGTGGAAGGGCCATAATTTTTTTCAAAAAAATAGCATATTAAAATATTGATATCTAAAAAATTTAAATGATTATCGAATTTGGGTGTGTGGAGGAGAGAAACCATATAAGAGAAGTGGAAGGACCATAATTTTTTTAAAAAAGTAATAGTTATTAAAATATTGATATCTTAAAAATTAAATGATTAGCCAATTTGGGTGTGTGGAGGAGAGAAACCATATATGAGAAGTGGAAGGGCCATAATTTTTTTTAAAAAGTAATAGTATATTAAACTATTGATATCTAAATAATTAATATTAAAGTGATGTGGTACTATTTGGGAGATAAACTATGACCCATTGGATCAATTTTATAGTAGTTCGTATATGTATGTAAGAATAATAAAAAATTTCAATTAAATTCATATGACTTTTCCTTTAATTTAAATGCTAAACTCAACAAAATGCTATTTAATTATTTATAGGAGCTGCAGGATGTGAGGCCAGAGAAAGATGACCATCTTCCTATTTCACAACTCCTTGCTCAATAACACTTGAAAAAATAGGGTTATCTGAAGATAGAGCATTGAATCAATACTAAATAAATAATAATAATAATAATATAAATAAAATATAAATATAAATATAAATATTCCCTCCGTTCTAAATACAGTGTGTGCTAAAACTTCAAATTGTGAGTAATCTTAAATTTAGTGTTGATAAGGTGGATTCTAGATTCAGCAGAAAAACGATGAAAAATATATGTGCAATTCGCTCTTAGTATGCCAAAAATACAAATTAACACTTATCAACACAGCAAATAAAATAGAATCTCACGTTATAATGTTAGTTCTTAAATATTAGATCTTCCTATGTGCAAGTATAAAATTAAACGTAGGGACTATCAAACTATAACTTTTTTTCCGTCCCTAGTTTATATAGCAAATCAACCCATATTACATATAAAAATAATCCTTTAATTTTAATACAGTTGGGTAAAAAAATAAATTGTTCATGCATCCAAATAATTAACTCACACTTCCAACTAATGATGCTCAGATGACTTTTAAATAATGCTGGAAGTGGTAACGAAATTTGTATGATAGGAAATAGAACGTCAGGCCCAGGAAATTGCAAGCAAAAGTCGTTTGTTTGTTTTTTTTTTGGGCATCTCTGCTGTTATATTAGATTTAATGTTTCTAAAATTACTTATAAAATTTCACATTATTAAAAATAAATAAATTCAAAACTACTACATTTTGATCATAACAGTTTAAAACTGCAATAGAAAATATTTAAAACATAATTTTAAAAAAATATTATAACTCGACCACTCAAATTTCAATCTAATAGTAAAGATGGATAGTGTAAAACGGGATTTTGGATGCAATGGCCGAAGGATAGATTAGAAGCCTTGTCCAAAGCCTAGAACTCTTACGTGAGGATTTCCCTTGAACTAAGCCCATTTGAATTTATTTTGAATAACACGTTGGACAACCAACAACACCACACATTCTCAATCAACATTTTGATGCAGATTATGACTCTAATCTGTAGTGTTACAAATAATAATTCTGTAATAACCTCAATTAATTAGCCAGCGTTCAATAACGATAAATAGAAAAAAAAAATACTTCTTCTCTATCAGCATTTTTAGATATGATACACAGAATGACCTTGAAAATAATATTTGAGAAAATAATTTTTGGTAATACAATAATTTAATTATCTCATATTTAATAATTTTAACACAATATTAATTATTTAATTATCAATTATTTCATATTTAATAGAGAATATATGTATGACAACACATGTCACCATTCATTTTGCAATAGAGAGTGTTTTTTCATTCAAAATATCGGCAAACAAAAGAAAAAAAAAACCATATATCACATAGATTAAAGCATACAATATGCACCGCTCAGCGCATTGCATGGTGGAGAAGACCGTAGTTTCTCTTTATTAGAGAGATTAAATGAGTGTTGCTTTAAATTTTAAATTAAGCGCATTATGCAATTTTCTGCTTTTAAACTCATCAAGCAAGTATGCACACTTTTCTGTTTAATTTTTTAAAAGTTATCTATGGCATGCTTCCTTAATTTGATCTTTATTCTTTTTTCACGACTCAATTATCACAAAATAACTAATATCGATTTAAGAAAATGAATAAAATCTTATAACAATGATTTCATACGTCACTAGATAATGTGTGTATTTGATTATTTCATATTTTTTATTTAGGAAAAAGTAGATATCTCTAAATTTTTCTTTCCAGGTTTTGTTTTAACTAAATAAACAATTATCCACGCTCATGTAATTTAAGGATTTCAAAAAGTCATTGATTAGTAGCAGTATAAAATTTTAGAAGTTGTACCTTGCATCCTCATCAATGGATTGTGACTGCAAAGGGTCGTATATGAGTACTCCTCTAGTTATTAATGTAGGACTTAATTATTGAGTTGATCTTGGTCTTAAATGTAAGACATATTTTTCATATTTATTAATTTTTTTTAAATTATCCGCATTGATACTCTCTCAACCACAGTTAAGTAAGAAAGTGATAGGAGATATTAAAAAAGATAATTATAGTACTTTAGAAAATATATGTCATTAAAACCTCAAATAATTTTCTTGATGTGACAACAAGACATTTGCAGTTCTTCATCATTAATTTGGTTTTCCTTGTCTTCCATTGCATCAACTTCTTCCAGTGATCACTTTAATGTTTGAAAATTCTACCATACTTATGCCTAGTGAGTGCTCTTTAAATAAAAATTATTTGACTATTAATGAGTGTATTAATAAAGGGAAAATAATAGAGAAATCATTTAATATATCTTATTGAAATATAAAATGACATTTATAATGAAACGTGTCAAAGTTTTTGTGATATTAATATGAATTGAGGGAGTAGCACATACCAAATGGGTCCTTAGTCATATTGAAACCCAAAAAAGCTACTTACAACTCTACTTTTGAACGAAAAGGGCACCTTATTAAGCTTGAAACTTCTATAAATGGTATCTTATATCTTTTCTTGATTAATTTATAATTAAACGTTTACTTAAGGATAATTTTTTAAAATTAGTAATTTTATAACAATTTATATTATAAAAAATAAAATATATTCTCTCTGTCCATTATGATCAAGTAAATAATTAGAGAATTTTTTTTTGCCTCTTTCATTCATGCTTTCTCTTTATTTGGATGTTAACCCAAATATATTCGGGATTAGTGTTTTGCCAATGTCAGTGTTTGGCTAGTCTCAAAAATTAAGATGTTATTTGTATGCTTTAAAAATAAAACACTTGAAAGATTAATAAGTTTACTATTATAGGACTTACTGGAAATTTCTAATTTTTTAATAAATTTAAAAATTCCTTAAATTCTTCCAAGAAGATATTCTTTAAATTATTAGAACATGTTTAGTTGGCATTTTCAAGGATTTAGATTTAGATTATATATTGTCTTTTTTTTTCCCCACGCAACATTTTCATACCACCAAATCAAATAATAAAATGTTAAATTCATGATGATCTACTGAATTTCGGTAGTGTTAATTTAAATTTCAGATTAAGATCTATTATGCAATTTTATGCTTTTAGATTAGTATGCGCATGTTTGTTTTTATTTTATTTCTTATGGCATGCATGCTTCTTAATTTGATCTTTATTATAACATACGGCATTTCATTTTTAGCCTATTGGTGCGAGAGCCCTATATCTTCTTTCAGAATTAAATTATCAACAGAATGAATATTTTTTTAAAAGGAATTAACTAAAAGTTTTAGAATCTTCTAAGAGATGATTTCCTACTTTACTATCTAACATTTTTATTGATTATTTCATACTTAATATTCGGGAAAAATTTGATAATCTCTGAAATTCCATTCATGCTTTGCTTTAATTTAAAAATATCCTTGCTTATATAATTTTAAGGATTTCAAAAATCATGAAGTATTTCTTTTCCATGTATTAAAAAAATCATCAATTATTTTTTTCGGTGTATAAAAAATCATCAATTATTACCAATATAAAATTCAACATATAAATGAAGCTGTTTCTTATACCATTCAAAAGGAGACATTTAGAAGCTTTTTCTGGTCAGATGAATTGTAACTACGAAAACAAATATGACTTTAATGCACAATAGACAGATTGTGTTTTGCAAGTAAAACACACCAATAGTTTCTCTATTTCCAGAGACTTTGATATATTTATTTGTTTTTTTGACGTCTTCTCGATCGCTAATTTTTTTGGGAAATCTCTAGGTATATTCACAAAAGTATTCAAAGACTAACTGCTAAGATGATTTTCAGTTCAATAATAAAATTCAAACCCCACACTGCTTTAACTTATGTGCTATATTATATTCGTATAAACTAAACCAACTTTAATTTTGTTAGTATGTTATCCTTCAATATGATTTTCAGAAGGCTTTAGAACAATTGCACAAATGATCCCTTCAAGTTTGTGGCGTAGAAGTGCAATATCAAATTGAGTTTCTATGCCTTTTGAAATATACATACAAAAATACATGCTCTTTTTTTCCCACATACAATATATAAAATCTGAAAAAAAAAAAAAAATTCTGCACTATTCGTGCGTTTTTGAAGTCGACTGTGGTATTCTCTTTTGGTTAAACTACAGTGATATTACCAAATTAAAATTACAGACGCATACATACGAGTTGTTTCGTTTGAAATTGAAGATACGTTGTGAAGGGGAAGGACAATTTGTTCACGCATGCTTCTTCCCACTAGTAATTATAACGTGTTTTTGGTTACTCTCTCTGTATATGGCCTACAAGACTGACCATAAATGAAATTATACTCTCTCATTATGTCATAGTCCAGAAATCTGTGTGGACCTGATGGAAAGAAATGGGCCGAAAGCTCATTTGAAGGGGCTCAAATACGTAGAATCCAAGTGGGGTTTGGAGATGGGAATATAAAGCAGAAGGGGAGGCAGCGTGGAGGCTATCGAAGGATTATTTCAGAATCATTTCCCTCTGGCTTTTCTTCCCTTCTCTCTGTGTCGCCTTTCTTCTCCTCTCCCTGCAATTTCTTCCTACTGTTATTGATCTCTGAGTACCACTTTCTAGACTTGTAACAGATACCTATACGATTGAATATATATATGCCGAATGAATATCAACGATGTTTTATAGTTTCTTTGGCAATTTAGCTTAATCATTGCTATTTTGTAGTTGTTTTTTCTGAGTTTCGAAGGGTGATCATTACATTGGTGCTTTCATTCTGATGACCAAGAACATGGACTATCTTTCGAATGAACTGGGGAGACCCTCAGTGCTCGAAAATCATCGAAGCTCAGATTGTATTGAAACACATTTTAAAGAGAAAAAGATTCAGATTACAATTGCTCGGGTTTGGTTAGGAATATCGACACTCAACCAGGCATTGGCCATCGGATCTTCAAGCTCTTGCAATGCGAATACCCTTACAAACTTCAACACACCATCGCCTTGCAAGACTTTTTAACAGAGGGGACACTAGTACCGATGAAGACCGTGCTGCTGTTAAGCTACCGGGTCTGCCATCTTCAGAGAGTTATGAGGTTCTCCCATACTCTACTCTTTCAATGACTCTGGCTCCGCCATCTCCAGTTACCGAGGTGAAATCACCATTGCCATGCGTGATGGCAAGATCGTTGAATACGCAGAAGCCCTCGTCTCACTTCTTTCATCGTAGTGCGGCTGTCTTCAATCAACCAGTGGAAGTGCAAGTTCCTCAATCCAGCAAATTGTTCTTCATTCCCAAGCGTCCGGCGGCCACTCTGTTGATGAATCTCAAGTACTTGAGGCGGACATTGATGATTGTATACAGAAGCCCCGTACATCTTCCTTTCTGACTTCTACTGGCGAGCCCCCTCCTCCTCATCGTTTGTCTTTTCCTCAACTTCAAGGCTCAACAGAGACCAGTGTTTGTAATTCTGAGAAGATGAGGGGGAATGGGACGAATTTCGACAAGATTAAATTTCGACCTTTACTGAAAGGATTTTCCAAAGCTTCTCTCGTGAATGAGAAATTAGGGGTTCAAGAGGTAGCTTCTAAGTTGGGTGTTGATTCCGCTTCCCTTGTACTGACAGAGTTGATTAGAAGGGATACAGGATTTGAGCGAATTATATATGCACGTTTGTTGCTTGACAAAAGGTCTCGCCGGGACGTTGCCACAGGTAATATCACTTTCGGCAGTTGCTGCAAGAGAGGCCATTTTGATCATGTATTAGAACTCTATGAGGACATGAAAAGGCATTATATGACGTCGGATGAGATAATGTTTTGCAGTATACTTTTTGCTTGTGGTTTTGCCGAAATTGTGGACCGTGGACGGACAAGCCTTGAGTTCATTAGAGATAAAAAATCTAATTGTTGATTTCCAATTACGAGGCGCGCTCATCAACTTATATGCGAATTGTGGTGCAATGGATTGATTTGGCAACTCCATGATGGGCAAAACCATATACCTCATCTCATCACTCATGTTCATATGTTCGAATATGGGCCACATTACCATTGTTACGCTAGTCCAATTCATATTGCAGCTTCAAGTGTTTTATCTGTGGATTTTGGTGAGGTACCATTGCAGAAACACGTTATTCCACCCAGTTTTAATAGGTTGGTATTTGATCCTGGACTTGTTATATCAAATTGGTGCCTGATTTTGGTTGATAAACCTTTTTGCCATACTTTATATCTAGAAGCCCAAGATTTGGTTCAAACTCTATTTCAGTCCTGGAGCAGGAGTTACAAGATTATAAATGCACTTCTTATTTTGTTATTAAAATTCATGAAGACCAGTACATCATTCCTTCCATACTGTGATTCGATTTTCACAATGACAAGCAGAAAGGCCTTGCTTATGCTATCAATTGATCAATATCACAGTATAAAGGATTTGGAGGGATGGTTGCAAGGATTAATTGTTGGTGTTGAAGTCTTTATTATCTATGATAATATTAATTATTTCCACTTCGCTGAATGCTGATACAACTTTAGCTTTCAAACTGACGCCTATGGTCTCTCTTTCATTTAAGGGCAAGATCTGTTTATGATTAAAGTTTTGTGTTTGAAGGATGTCAATCATGGGGTTTACTCATGCTGTCATTATAAGCTTTCTTGGATCACTTATATTTTTATTTCTTGGAACGGTTTGGACGGCCTTCAACTCTGTTTAGCTTTCTAACTATTGATAGACCTTGCCCTGCGTTTTTTTTATTTTTTATTTTTTTTGGTCTATGTGTTAAGCTTTCAAGAATATAAAAGCTACTATTAGGCAATATCTTGTTGCTATGCTGTCACCATCCCCTGACCTTGAGGGCAAGGTCAATTTCAAGGGATGTCATGGTCCAGAAATGTGTGTGGGCTTGATGGAAAGAAATGGGCCTAAAGCTCATTTGAAGGGGCTCAAATACGTAGAATCCAAGTGGGGTTTGGAGATGGGAATACAAAGCAGAAGGGGAGGCAATGAGGAGGCTATCGAAGAGTTATTTCAGAATCATTTCCATCTGGCTTTTCTTCCCTTCTCTCTGTGTTGTCTTTCTTCTCCTCTCCCTGCAATTTCGTCCTTCTGTTATTGATCTCTGAGTGCCACTTTCTAGACCTGTAACAGATTACCTATGTGCCTGAATATATATATATATATATATATATATGCTGAATGAATATCAACGATCTTTTATATTCCTCCAGTCCTTAATATAGGACCCAATTGTTGAGTTAGTTTTGGTCTTAAATATAAGACCTATTTCTTATATTTATCAATTTTCTTTAAATTACCCCTATGGATACTCCTCAACCATAACCAAGTAGAAGAGGGAGAGGGGGTATTAAGAAAGATGATTATGGTATTTTAGGAAAAATGTGTCACATTTCTTATAATTAACTAACTTACCTAACTTCTTTAATCTAATCAAATTAGTTAAATGGGTCTTACATTAAGGACCGGAGGAGTAGTTTCTTTGGCAATTTAGCTTAATCATTGCTATTTATATATTGTTTCTTCTGAGTTTCGAAAGGTGATCATTGCGCATTACTAAAGTATTTATGGGGTCATTTCATCAACTTGATTTTGGGGATAGCTTTAATGTTTGGAAAGTTTACAATGCCGATCTCATTAATGCTCAACTCTTTTTTGGTTATTAACTGGAATATATTGTGGCTTAGTGGTTTGCCAATATCTTTGTTTGGCTAGTCTTAAAAAAATTCAGATGCTATTTACACTTAGCTGTTATTTATAAATTTATTTTTGTGGATGTATTTTCATTTTGAAAATTCCCTGATTAAAATAAATCGAAGGCTGCATTTAATAAAATAAATGATACACTAGTTGAAAAATTGTAAATTGAAATTTACATTTTAAAAAAGAGATAAGGTAATTAAATACTCCAAATTATCTACGAAGAAGCACTCTACATCTGAATTTTTTTTTTTTTTTTGCTCTTATATGCACTGGAAGTCTATTTTTGTAGCAAAATAACTCTATCTGTTATCCACCATTAAGGTTGATTGTTGATTTAGCAATTTGATTGGTGTCTTTAATGGTTAAATTAAATGAACAGTAACGGTTCAGGACAGAAATATTACGAAATAAAACTTCCAACAAAGCATATTAGAGCCCAAAAAAAATTGTTTTTTAAGTGCTTATGTGATATTTAAGCAATTTATCTCTTTTAAAAAATAATATTGGTTTACAGTCCTACTACTGAAATTGTACGTTAATATGTTTTTATTTATATTGTTGTGACAAAAGGTATTATATTCTTTTTTTAGCCCATTTCTCTCACGCAACTTTTTCAAACCCCATTAAAGCACATGAGTTTCCTCAAAAAGGAAATTTTAAAGAATAAGACGATATGTAAAGAATGAACAATAAAAACTAACAAAAAAGACACTTTATTCAAATTTATATCTGTTTGGTTGGTTTCCAAATACATAAGGTATTAAAGATGACAAAAACATACTGCTCCAACTAAAAATTAAAGATTGCCAGTTTTGTTACATTTTTTTAATTAGTTATAGTGAAGAAAATATTTTCATAAATTTAATCATATGTAAGTACACATCAAACCCCCAAGAAATAATATACTTAACAAAGCTTAATGAGGAGGGGGCAACGTCACAAATTTCAAAGAGTGTTTAAGTCATATCCTCAAACTAAAACAACCTTAATTTTGTTAGGATATTATCTTTTAGTACAATTTTTTTAAACTTTTTCTTTAAATTTGCATAAAACAATTCCATAAGTGTGTCTTCAAAGTTTCCCGGCAATATTGTAAAAAGTGCATATTCTCAACTTCTTTTCCACTTAGTAAATATTTAAATTATAGATTGAATATGTAGTGAATGTGTCATATAATATTAACATCATGCAACTCTTCTATGCTTTTAGACATAACAATTATGCACAGCTAGCGTTGCTTTTAATTCTCTTCCTGTTAATTATGTGATATGTTTTGCTCTTTGCATTTACATCATTAAATTCAAATAGTATGCATATATATTTTATAGAAAGTGGTATTATTTACTTGTATTATTAACGTCAAATAAGTCGTATTTTTCTTTGAACCAAGATGATATATATTACCAAAATAAAATACTCATATAAAAGGAGATATTTAGAACTAACTTCCTAGGCAATAGAGAGAGACTTTGAGGTCTACTTCCAAGTCTAGCACGCCATGTACACGCCAATCAAATTAAGACTTTAGAGATATATATTTGTGAAGGGATACTGTATCGATGCAAGCTTCTACTCACCACTGTTGTTTTTTTTGGGGTATTCTCTTATTAGCCTAATGCAAAGAAAATGAAAATGTGGTCCAAGAAATGAACTTACACATCATAAGATGACAAAGCTTGTTCTAATCACTTACGTGCATTTTGGGGTTATTTTGTGGCTTATACAATGCAATGATAATAAAAATAAGATTCTTAATATGATAGTGCACCACTTGTAGGGTTAAAGCTTCTTCTCATCGCTAATTTAATTTTCTTTCTCTTTCATTAATTCCATCAATAATTTTCTTTCCTTTTCGTTCTATCAGCTTCTTTCGAGACAACTTAATTAATGTCTGAAAAGTCTAGCTACCATACCATGTGCCTATGCTTTTGAGGTGGATGGGTGAGTCCTTTTTATTTTAAAAAAAAATTCTTAATTATTTAGTTATTGAGTTTGCAGAAATATTGTTATGCTATTTTGGGATTTTTTTTTAAATCTGTATACTCTATTTATATATCTATTTTTGGCTTGCCAAACTTATCATAATTCGTGACTCTATACAATTAATATATCAAAGTATCAATAAATTCAATTTAATTACATATTCATTTATTAATAATATTAAAAGCTTTAAAATATTCAAAATTCGGAGAGAGAGAGAGAGAGAGATCCTCAATGTTCAAAGACTTTGGCTATTTTTATAAATGCACGGAGTATCACAGGTAAAAGTGATCTTTATGTGCAGGCCAAATAAAAGGGGAGAATCCCAATTAAATTCAATTAAAATAGCTAAATCCAAATTCAAGCGTACACTTTTAATTAATTAGGCCATGAGACGTCATTAGTAATTTCTGAATATTATTAAATGATCAGAATGCCCCCATTTAATTAAAAAGAAAAATTGGTTGCTTTATCCCTCTCAAATGGCTTCTCTTTTCTCTTATGATTATCCTTTAGGACTAAAAAGCACATAAATTAAGTTTGAAATTTGTACATATAACACAAAAATTTAAAAATATTTTAATCAAACATTTTAAATTACAATATAAGTACCCTTTAGATAAATATTTTGTATTTTCAGATTGTAAAAATTTATTTTTAAGATTTTAAAATATCTTAGTTACAGAAATATTTTATATTGAATTGTTACAAATTACGCTTTGGGTTGGAATCGAATGTTTCTTAAATAAATAAAACTGACGTAAACTATAAGAACATAATATTAAATATTTTTAGTAATTGAAATATTTTAAGACCTCAAATTAAATATTTACAAACATAAAATAAAAAATATTTACTTTAAGGCTATTTATGTTGAAATTTAAAATTTTTTATTAAAATATTTTTGAAGATTTTAGTTATATATACAAATTTTAAACACAATAAAATTTTTTATATGTTTTTTTATCCTAAAAATAATCATAAAAAGTGAGAAATCACTTGGGGGAATAAAATAATCGATTTTTCACTTTAATTAAAGAAGGCATTCTGATCATTTAAGAACATTCAAAAATCTTAAATTAGGACCTAATTAGGGATTTATTAAAAATGTAGGCTTTAATTTAGATTTAGGTATTTCAACCAGATTTTATTGAAATTTTTCTAAATGAAAACTGTGATATTTATGATTTATGTTATTAAACTAAATTTTAAATTTTTTTAAAGTTAAAACACTATTCTCAAAATGAAAAAAGCAAATCTCAAATCCCACGCTAACAATTAATTTGCTTTTTAGCTGAACTTTTGCAATGTGCCTTTTTACTTAATTCAGGTGGTAGTTTTTGATTGGCTGATTGAACCTCATAGACCTAAGCAACCAGGGGAAATTGGGGATAAATCCTGAGAATTTAATTAGTAAATAGTACCTAGAGACTTTGTGTAATTTAGCTTTCCTAATATGCAACTTAAACTTCCTTCACGGGCAATCCATCCTCCCCTATGTGCAATTATATTTCTTTATATCACATCTTCTCTTTGTGTAATTGAATATCCCTTGTACGCAATCTATCTTCCTTTTTGTGCAAGTTATCATTCTTACGTACAAATTAATCTCTTATATCCACATAATATTTTGGGCAAAGCATCTTCTTTATGTGCAACACAACTTTATTTATGTACAACTTCTCTTTTTCTGTGCAACCCATCATCTTAGGGATCATTTGCCAATTAATTTTGTAACACGGGATTTATTCTCAATTTTCCCTAGCAACTCCACCTAAGTTTTCTCCTAAAATATTTTTCCAGTTTCTGAAATTATTCTTCAATTGAATTTTTATTGCTAAGCGACATAAGAAGGTGGAAGAATCCCAAAAAAAATATATCTTTCATTTTAAAATTTCAAATCAGTTTTGTTTACTATATTTTAATAGCACTTGACAACATTTAAATAGTAAATAGTAATATATTTTTGTATTCATTTTTTATTTGAAATTTTAAAATTTTAGAGGTATTTTTTAGGATTTTCCTAAAAAGTTACACTATTTACAGGTATATATTAATATTAACTTATGTTGACGGGTTTTACTTAAATTTGGATCTGATCATTTTCAAATCAAACTTTTTTAAAGCTGGACTTTTAAGCCAGGTCGAGGCATTCTACAATTTGAGCCAACCTAAAATAATGGATTTTAAGTCTTAATTTTAAATCACCTAGACGGGTGAAAAAAAAATATAAAAAAGGAAGAAGAGATATTATTATGCGGTGGAAATTTTCCTATCTAACCAATATTTTCAAAATTTTCAGCGTGCCCGCTACAGGGGCGATAGCAATAATAATGATAATAATAATAAGAAGGAGTAGTAGTAGTTATGGACACATATTTCCCTACAAAATTCCATTTTTTTTAGGTCAAAATTTATATGTTTTTTGGAATTTAGAAGACACATAGAGTGACAATATGTGTGTGCATACTAATAATTTTATATATATGTATGTAATATCTACGGATCAATTTTTACTTTATCTTTTACACTGTTATTCTAACCAATACTCAGCTTTGATATTGATATTAAATTAATGGTTCAATAATATAAATGAAAAATTCAATCAAGATATTGAAATTGTCAAGTGAAGTTTACAGAAAATATCTCGTGCGTTCTCTTTTTTAGTAATAAAAATATCTTGTCATAAGACCCCATTTTCACACAACATTTTTAGATCCCTTCTAGTAAGGCTAGATCAGTTTTCCCCAAAAAAAAAAAAAAGAAAAAGAAAACCAGGGAGAACATATTTAAAGAATGAACAATAAAGTATAACCAAAAAAAAAAACTTATCTTATGTATTAAAATTTGTATACATTTGTTTGGTCTCCAGATACAAAAGGTTTCAAATCTGACTAAAACCTGTTTCTTCAACGAAATGTAAAATATTGCAGGTTGTGCTAAGGTTTTTACTTATAATTATCATCAAAGAAAATTTTTTATAAACTTAATCACATCCTCTCCACAAAATGTATCAAACCAAGTTTAGTTCAGGCATGGTCTCATTGCGAAGAGAATTTATCTCTCAGCTCAAAAAATAGTCAGAAATATATTTCATTATTAATAACCACTAAAATGATTATCAACAATTATTGAAGTTCAACCATCATATTTCTGTACGGTATGAGCTATATCGGAATAAGTAAAAACAACCTTAATTTTGTTAGGATGTTGTCCTTCATTATAATTTTTCAAAAGGCTTTAAAAAAATTGCACCTAATCATCTCTTAAAGTCTCTGATGCAGAAAGTGGGCTATAGATTGAGTGTTTGTGTCTCTTTAAATATACATACAAAAATATATACTCTTCTTGCCACATACTCCTCCGATCCTATTTATAGATCAGAGAAAGAAGATATTTTTTTTCTTATTTATAGGGTACTGAGAGAAATTTTTTGTATGAATGTATAATTTTATCTTTCATTTATTATTGTATTAACTTAATTTATATGAGGTATAATATATATTAAGTAGGGATGAAGTTGAAACATTGTTAAATTTTAAATGAGAATTAATGAAATTTAAAGTTTTTATTAGTATGTATAAACATGTTAGAAATGACTTATAAATAGGATCAAAGGAGTATAATATAAAATCTGGTAAAAAAAAAATTAAAAGTTACATTATTTACATGTGTTTTTAAGTCAGCTGTGGTACTTTCTTTTGGGTAAACTAAAAAGATTTTTACCAAAATATAATATATATATATATATATTTATATAAGTTTGGTCAAGCACTCCGTGTACCTAAAAATATTGGGTGGTTAATATATAATACATCAAATTATTGTGATATATATGTTAATGTAGAGTAGGGACAGTGTATATATCCACTTACACATGCTTCTTCCCATCTGAAACGTTCTTTTGGAATTATACTCTGTATATATGGCCTGTAAGGCTGACCATAAATGAAACATTGCAATAAAAATGAAAATGTGGTCCAAGAAGTGGAATTATACTTTCTAAAGAGACAAAGATTACATTCTTCTCATCACTAACGTATTTTATAGGATCAATCTATGGGAAAATCGCCAAAAAAGGACAATGAAAATCTATGAGCTGTACAATACAAAGACAATGAAAACATGGTCAACGATGTGTGATAAGGGACCACTTGTAGGATCAAAACCTTTAATCATCACAAACGTAATTTTCTTAGCTCCTTCGTTGCACCAATTTTTTGTGTGGACAGTTTTAATGTTTGAAAAGTCTACCAAGCCATGTGTTCAATGACTGCACTAATAAGGAACAAAATAGAAAATCAATCACTTAATATCTTCTGGATTTATGAAAATGCCACCACTTATGAAATATGTAAAAACATTTTGTGACTTCGATTATGAAACGGAGGGAGTAGCTTAGCATAGCATATACCAAAATGATGACATTTTGTGACATTTACGTGTATTTTTAACATCAACTAAGTGGTATTTCTCTTTGAACCAAGATGATGATATTACCAAAATAAAATTTTCATATTAGAGGAGATATTTAGAAGCAGTTTTATGAAATTGAGTGTGATGCCTTTGAGGTCTATTCCTGAGTCAAGCACGCCATGTGCCTGCAAATGGGAGATAGAATCAAATTAAAACTAAAGATTTTTGAGGTATTTGTCTGTGAAGGACTTTAATGCAATGACAACGAGAATGGGGTCCAGGAAATATAATTACACTTCATAAAGGGATGAAGCTTTATTTGGGATTACTCTGTGGCCCGTACAATAGAATGATAACGACAATATGGCCCTTGATGTCACAATGAACCATTTGCAGAGTGAAAACTCTTCGCCATCACTAATGTAATTTTCTTTCTCTTTTGTTGCATCAACTTAAGGGCAACTTAATGTTTGAAAAGTCTACCATGCCTTTGGCCTACAATTTTAAGGTGAATGGATGAGTCCTGTTTTTATTAAAGAAAAAATATAACTTCGTGCCGGCAGTTCTTCTTCTTTGGACCACTGGTTGTTTTCGCAATGCAATTTTTCCAAATTATGGCGGGGAAAGCTTCAACATAACATGCAAAAGGTAAAATAGAAATTATTCATTTAAAAAAAATCATCATTTTTATTATTTTTATAGCAAAAATTACGCAAAATTTCCGTCCAAGGATTGATTCTTTTTATTAAAAAATGGATTTCATAATTTTAAGTAGTCACATATGGACTTGTTTTTTCGCAATCCATTTTTTAAGCTTCATATCCAGAGATTTTTTTTTTTTTTTAAGTTTTGCTTTCCTCCGTTTTACTGCAGAATTCCTTTTTCCGTACGATAGTAGGAGAAGTTCTAGATATTATGATTTATTTTATGGATAGTGTGTACCATTGTATAAATATATGCATTATCGTTCAGAGCTGAGTTATCAGGTGTAACAAAATAATCTTTAAGTTTCCATCCTGGATTGTGTAATCTTGGCAAATACCGCTTTTAATTATACAATTTACTTTGCTGTATGTGTATTGAAATATTATCTAGCAAAAGAATGTTTACAAAAATTAAAGCCACACAAGACAAACAGAAGAGAATATAAATCAATTTTAAACAAAGTACAATACAAAAAGTAAAAGCTTTTATTATTTGAAAGTCCGTAATTAATAAGCTTTTCTTACGTTCTTTTGGAATTATACTCTATATATGTGGCCAACAAGACTAATCATAAATGAAACATTGCAATGAAAATGAAAATGTGGTCCCCAAAGTGGAATTATATTTTCTAAAGAGACAAATATATTACGTTCTTCTCATCGCTAACTTATTTTATGGGGTGAATCTATTAGCCATACAATACAAAGACAATGAACATATGGTTCAATGATGTATGATAAAGGACCACCTGTAGGATCAAACTGTTAATCATCACTAATATAATTTTCCTAACTTCTTCCTTGCATCAACTTTTTTTGTGGACAGCTTTAATGTTTGAAAAGTCTACCAAACCATGTGTTTAATGACTACGCTAATAAGGAGCAAAATAGAAAATAAATCATTTAATATCTTCTTGATTTATGAAAAATGACACGATTTATGAAATATGTAAAAACATTCTGTGACATTGATTATGAAATGGAGGGAGTAGCTTAGCATAGCATATACCAAAATGATCATGTTTTGTGACATTTACGTGTATTTAAAAAATCAACTAAGTGGTATTTTTCTTTGAACCAAGATGATGCTATTACAAAAAATAAAATTTTCATATTAGAGGAGGTATTTAGAAACAGTTTTATGAACTTGAGTGTGATGACTTTGAGGTCTATTCCGAGTCACAAATGGGAGATAGAATCAAATTAAAACTAAAAACTTTTGAGGTATCTGTTTGTGAAGGACTTTAATGCAATGACAACGAGAATGTGGTCCAGGAAGTATAATTACACTTCATAAAGCGACGAAGCTTTATTTTGGATTACTCTGTGACCTATACAATGCAGTAATAATAAAAATATGGTCCATCATGTCATAATGAACTATTTGAAAGGTGAAAATGTTTCCTCAACAGTAATGTAATTTTCTTTCTTTTTATTACATCAACTTCTTTACACGCAACTTGATATTTGAAAAGTCTGCCATGCCTTTTGCCTATGATTTTGAAAAAAACAACTTCATGCCAGCAGTTCTTCTTCTTCAGACCATTGATATTCTTGGCAAGTTTTCCATATGATGGCAGGGAAAGGTTCAATATAATTATTCATTTTAAAAAAGCATCACTTTATTATTTTTATATATAGCAAAAGTCACACAAAATTTCCATCTAAGGGTTAATCTTTTTATTAAAAAAGGGGACTTCATAATTTAAAGTAGCCATATAGACATTTTTTTTTTTGCAATCAATTTTTTAAGCTTCATATCCAAATATCTTTTTTTTAGTTTTTCTTTTCTCCACCGTTTTATACAGAATTCCATTTTTCAGTACGATATTATGGGAAGTTCTTTTGTTTTTAGCTTCTCAAAAATGAACAAAAAAAAACTCATAATACATAGAAGGAATTTTGGATAATTTGCAAAAGAATCCAGAACAAGAAGACATAGAAACATAATCATATTATCAAGATTCATTTATTTACGAAAAATCTTGTTGCTTTGTTAATATTAATATATGAATTGCACTAGGAAAATAGACTGTCTTTAATTCATATATAAAATGAAAATATTATAACATATAGGTCATAGATATTATGATTTATTTTGTAGTTACTGTGTACCATCGAATAAATATATGTATTATGACATATCGTTCAGATCTAAGTTATTAGGTGTAACAAAATCTTTATAAGTTTCCATCTTCATGCACATGTAATTGAGCATCGTGGAGAATGTAATCTTCGCAAATACCATTTTTAATTATACAATTTAATTTACTGTATGTGTATTGAAATATTATCTGACAAAAAAATGTTTACAGAAATATTAAAGCCACACAAGACAAACAGAAGAGAATATACATTAATTTTAAACGAAGTACAATACAAAAAAGTAAAGATTTTTTATTATTTGAAAGTCTGTAATTTATCACAATGATGCAATATATTTAATTTTTGGGTTCACTTCTTTATCCTTATTTTTTAATGTATTCACGAGAAATGCCATTTTGCAATTTGAAATTTAACTTGCTGGCCTTGACTTTGATTTAGAATTGGAGAAATATAAATGGACATGTTTGTTAATTGCTGGATGCGCAACACTTGCAAATCTGATAAGTCTGCTGTGCAAAACATGGGAAAACCTCTAGCCTTTGTTTTCTTTTTCTCACTTCATTGCTACATGTCCTGCTCGGCTTGGACTCAGACAAACATCACCACCGACAGATCTGCACTTCTTTCCCTTAAATCCTATATCATTTCGGATCCATACAATTTCTTAGCTAGTTGGTCTGTCTCTTCTTCTCCTTGCAGTTGGGTTGGTATCACCTGCAATACTCGTCATGGAAGGGTCCATTCCTTGAATCTTGGTGGCATGGATCTTAAGGGTACCATATCCCCACAACTAGGAAATCTCTCCTTTCTGGTTGATCTTGATCTCAGTAAAAACAACTTTCATGGTCAAATTCCTCAAGACTTGGTTCAATTACGTCGATTGAGACTGTTCAACTTGAGCTATAATGACTTTCACGGACAAGTACCAACATGGATAGGAGATTTATCTATGCTTGAGCAGTTGAGTTTTCGAAATAACAGTCTCAATGGGTTCATTCCATTATCTCTATTCAATCTATCAAGGTTAGAGACTTTGGATTGGAACTCTAATATCATTGAAGGTACCATTCCACCTGAGATAGGAAGTCTAAAGCACTTGAGGAATTTACGACTTTCAAGGAACAAACTTTCAGGAGCAATTCCCCAAACAATTTCCAACTTATCTTCACTTGAACAGCTATGGTTGTCTTATAATAGTTTGTCAGGTATGTTTGGATTAATTTTTATATTCATATTTGTGTTTGCTCAAAACTAGTCTATTTATTCATCTGGATATAAACTCTCAATAATCATGTGTTTGGTTGCGTTGAATGTGGTTGTTCTTCAATGATCCTTCGTTCTCAAAATTGAAGTTAATTATTTATAGAGTAAGGTGATAAAGCATAGAATTCAAGTTTTCATTATTAATATTGAATAACTCAATTCTAATATTGATTTTTTTTTCCTGTCAATCTATGCAAATTATATCATTGTGAAAGAAAAATTTGTTTAAATTATTAGGTATTACTTAGGTCATGATGCTTTAGAAGATATAGAATGGGTTTTATTTGTCATTACATACCAAACGGTTCTTGAGGATACTCCAAAATGCAGAAGACTTGTTCCTCAAAAATGTGACTCCCACATTTTTTTTTAGCATTTTAGATCGATGAGAATTTTTTTTTTCCAATTTGTGAAATAAAAAGCTTTGGCGAGTTGAATTTTAGAAGTTTAAAATAGTTAAGTTGTGCTTTATGGTGATCCGTTATTTGCAACGTGCTTTGAACACATGGCACCAGCTGGGATTCCTTCTTTCTACTTTTTTGGTATTTTTCATTTCCCCCCATATTTTCTTTTCAATGGCAAGTTTTTTGGTTTTCTTTTGTTATAGACAATCCACTAGAATTTAATAAACACACATAATTATCATGCTTAGAGTGTGTAAAATTCGTAAATACCATTTTTACTGTATGTTAATTGAAATTTTAAAAGGGCCCCATACACCGCTACCTAGGGTCACAAGGAATTAAAATGCTGGAGTATTTCTTACTTTGATTAACGATATTTCTATCTTGGATCATTTGTAATTAGCTGTTTATATTTAGGGATATCCTTATAATCCGAATAATCTGTTTATTTATATATTTATTTTAGCTTCTCAAACTTTGAAAAAAATAATAACTTTAGATGTATTGAAAACAAATATAGCACACCACTCTAATTAATTTTAATTTGATGTAATCACGAGAGATGTCATTTTCCCAGTTTGAAATTGAGTTTGCACTCCTTGACTTTGATTCGGGATTGGAGAAATATAAAATGACGTGTCTATTAATTTTTGGATGCTCGACACTTACAAATTTAATTTTCTATTTTTATCTTAATTATAACAGTTTGTTAGGTATGTTTTGAATGATTTGGGGTTGCCTCCATTTTTTTTTTTTTTTTTTAGTTGTTATATTTTTGTGCATTTCTTATTGTTTTTTCCATCATTTTTCTATTCTTCTTAAAAGAATAAAAGCCAATTTGTCATCCCAATTTTGAGATGGTTAGTAACCCTATACCACAGGGAAAAAGACAATCGTTGTAATATTAGTCCGAAGGGATCTTTTAAGGCCCATTATCAATCTTTGAAAACGATATTTACCATTATCATGCTATTACAAACTTTTTGAAGTTTTTTTAATTAAAAAAAAAAAAGAGGAAGCCTCGCCAGCAACATGTTTGGAAAATGGAACATTTAATTTTAATTTGGATAATATAAAATATTAATTTTATGATATATTATTGACGTTTATTTTAAATAAGTTTGTAGATAACAAAAATAATTTTTTTGGAGTCTTCCCAAAAATATGTGCTTTGAAAGAAATGATGAAGTGGCGTAAATCTGAAAAAATAACCAAAAAAATTTAAATTAATCAAAATTACAGAAAAATAAACTGAACTGAAGCATAAAACAGTGTAATGAATCCCCATATCCAAAATATTTATTCTGTGTTATTACCTGAGCTAAATTGAAAGGGTTATTTCTATTTTGAAAATAAATATCGTTGTGTTTATTATTTAGAATGTACTAATGTTATTTCTCATATGAGAGCCCAAGTCTAACTATGTGTTTTCAAAACTGCAAATATGTCTCATGCACATAATATTTTTGTCAACTACACCAACGATATTGAACTTTCCCTATGTAGGACTTAGCTAGCTAGTGACAAATTTAATTTTTGAAAATAATTATATTTCTTAACACCGTCAGCTTAGCTTTGTAAGGTTATATCTTATCCTTGAGTATATTTTCAAAATTGTTTTCAATAAAAATGCAGACATAAAATGCAACACTTGATTGACAAATATAAATATGAATTAAAAATACATACTTTAAAAAAAATCTTCCATTTGCATGGTCAAACCCAACAGCAAGGAAAAAAAAAACCTAAAAAAATCCACACTCTTAACTTCTCTTTCATTTACTTTCTAGTATTTAACTTAAATTGTTGATTATTTCAACAGTGGATTATTTGATCATTTTATTATGACATATGATAGTTAATGCGCATGCTATGAAAGTTGATATTGACATATTGTTTCTCACTTAATATTGGAAGGAGGCATTCCAAATGAAATTGGTAATCATCATCAGCTTCATACAATATATCTTGGAGCTAATCAGCTTTCAAGTACTATACCAACCTCCATATTTAATGGTTCAGTGCGACAATACATTTCACTTAATGTCAATAATTTATCTGGGAGTCTGCCAACAAATGTGTGTTCTGGGCTTCCAAAACTCAAATTATTTTATGTGGATACAAATGATTTGTCTGGCAAAATACCCTCTATTTGGCATCAATGCAAGGAATTGGTAAAGTTATCACTGGGGGTAACAAATTCAATGGAGGAGACATACCAACTGACATTGCAAATTTGACCAAACTTGAGCAGCTATACCTTGGAAGCAGCAACTTGCAAGGTAAGAACTTTAATTATGCGTTTGTCTAAAATTTTGTTTTTACTATTTTGATAAGCCATTAATTTAATTTAAATATTAAAAAATTTAGTCAATAATAATTTTGCTAGATTAATTTTAAAGACATGGAACTTGATGCTTTCTTTTAATCTCAAACTGGATATTCTTTCTTTTATATATAATTTAATTTTCACACATGTCAAAACATGAAATAAAATATTTAAACGGAACAAAAATAAATTAATCAAAATTTGTAATTAACTTTCATGTGGTGTGGCATTCCTTCCGCGTCGGTTATTTTCCCCTCCATTTTGTTGTTGGTGGCAAGTTTTTTTAAAATAAATCTGGTTCTATATTATCATTTAGAGCATGTCAGTGTTATTTTTCAAAATGAGTAAGCCTTGAACGATGTTATGGAAAAAATATAAATTTTGTATCTCGTAGACATAACATGTAAACGAAATATATCATTAAAAAAAGTAGAAAACTATTATTTACTAATATTATAAATTGCTAATACGCACTAATATGTTAATTCATTCGCATTGAATTGGAACAATTTTCTGGCCAAAAAAATTGGAACAATTCTGTACGTTCAATTCTTGGTAAAATTGAATAACGCTCTTGAACATAAAAATTTTCAATGGTAATTTCTTAATAATTATTTAATTTGAAGTTAAAAGAAACATCCAAAAAAGGGGGAAAACGTAACAAATGTAGGCTCATTATACATTATGTGGAACTTTTTTTTCCTTATTAAGCAAATATACTCAATGATTTGGAAAATTTTCAAATAAAGAAGCTAGAAATTATGATATTTTAATTTTTAAATAAATTGTTATCATGAGTGAAAGTTAAAATAAAAGAGTAAACTTATATTATTTTTTTGCATTACGGTGTTACTTTTAATTTTAGCAACCACCTGGTTGGGAGATTACATCCCACCAACCCCACTGTCCTAGGCAAAAAAGATAAAATGCTTTGGCAAGGGATTCCAAAGTTAGTTTAAAAAAATGGGAAATTTTTATAATTTTTCATGAATTTCAAAATTTTAATTTGATTTTTCTTTATTTTCTATAATTTTAAAGTATTACGTACTTGAATTGAAATAATGTAATTTTATGTTTTTTTGTCTGAAATTTTTGCTAATGAATTCTCACTAAAATTGTACCAAAAAATTCTTTCATGCAAAGATAAATTGCTGAAAAGGTAGTCTAGTTCTTTATGCCGTACATGATTAATTGGAAAACGAACAAAAAATTATTTAGTCAAACTTAATGTACTGACTTGCTATATATATATTTTTTAAAACCAAATTTGGTGGTTAGACAAAATTTGCTTCTCACTTTTTAATATTTATGCATCGATTAATCCGTATAACACATATATTCAAGTTTTTGGAATTAGTACGTAAGAAATGTATATATATACATATATTTATATATATATATGTTACCTATATGTAAATAATATCTTTTGTGTTTATTCCATTTCTATTTTTCAAAGTGGAGGGGTGTTAGAAGTCTTTGTAAAGAATTCATGTTCCTTTTAATTCAAATATAAGCATAAAATAACTTATGCAATTCAAAAAATTAGTTAAAATTACTTAAAAATAGTAAATATATAAAATATATAACTTATTATCCTAATACATCCTTATTTATGGTGACGTTTAATAAGAGCGGAGATGAGGAAAAAAAAGAAAAAGAAATAGAATGAGTCAAAAAGGGTCAAAAAAGATAATATGAGTGAGGCTTATAATTAATTTGGGAATAAAGTTAAAAAAATGCATTAAATGATCCAACACATCCGGAATGAAGCTTATAAAAAAATCAGTCCCTCTTAAAGATTTGATATTTATATTTTTTAATTGGTAGGAGTCTGTTGTGGTAATGTTCAGTTATGAATATTGGGCTTTAGGCTCTCAAAACCCAGTTTCTAGTGTATGTGTTTCTGTATAAATATGGGCCAATTATACATAAACCTAGTTCCCCTTTCGCTCAATAATAGATAGATTTTGGTTCTCTCCAGTCTTTTTTGGCATCTCTCTATATTATATTTATACTTTATGCATATTATACAAAAGTATTATTAATTGTTTTATTTTCCTGTTTATTATAAATTGTTTATTTTCCTATTTACAAGTCCATTCAGCGTTTTCACAAGAAGAGTTGTTAATGAATCATATTAAATGTCAATCTCTTTACAAGTATTGAGATTATTATTTCTTATTTTTCTTCTTTTATTTCCTTTTTTTAATATTCCTCAACAATCAAATAAATTTAAAATGAGATTTTATCTGTTCATTTCTTTCTCATCGTTCATTTTTCTAGTGGAGGCTTGAATATGGCCAATGATTTATAATAACAAAGCAGCAACGACTTTTTATTTTTTTCTAGTGATATTTTCTTCATTTAGAGGAAAACAAAAATGTGATTTTTTTTTTGCAAGACTAAAGGTAATAACACAAATATTCAAGTTTTTGGAAATAGTACGTAAGACGCATCATATGCACACATATTGCTTCTATGCAAACAATTTATATATATATATATATATATATATACACACACATACATATATATTATCTATGTGCAATCAATATTTTTGTGTTTATAAATAAAGTATTCCATTTCTATTTTTTAAAATGGAGGTAGTGTTAGAAGTCTTGTGAATAATTTGTGTTCTTTTTCATTCAAAACATAAGTATAAAATAACTTGTGTAATTTGAAAAGTTAGTTAAAATTGATTAAAAATAATAAATATGAAAAATATATAACTTATTGTCCTAAAACATCCTCATTTATGGTAAGGCTGAATGGGAGAGAGGATTAGTTTAAAAAAAAAAAAAGGAGAAAGAGAATGAGTTAAAAAAGTCAAAAAGATAATGAGAGAGGCTTATAATCAATTTGAGAGAAAAATAAAAAAAAAGCATTAATGATCCAACAAATCTAGAACAAGCTTATTAAAAAAAAAAAAAAAGTTAGTCCCTCTTAAAGATTTGACGCTAATATTTTTTAACTGAAGGAAGTATTTTGTGGTAATGTTCAATCAGGGGTATTGGGCTTTAGGCTCTCAAAGCCCAGTCTCCAGTGTCTGCGTTTCTATACAAGTATGGCCCAATTATCTAGTGTTATACATGAACCCAGTTCGCCATTTGTTGAATAACAGATTTTCAGTTCTCTTCAGTTTTTTCATGGGCATCCTTTACATTATACATGTACTTTATGCATATTATACAAAAGTATTATAAATTGTTTTATGTTCCCATTTACAAGTCCATTCAGCGTTTTCATAAAAAGAGTTGTTAATGAATTATATTTAAATGCCAACCTCTTTACAAGCATTGAGATTATTATTTATTATTTTTCTTCTTTTTTTTTTTTTCTTTTTTTTAATATTCTTCAATAATGAAATAAATTTAAAATGATATTTTATCTATTCATTTCTTTAATATCGTATATTTTTCTAGTGGAGGCTAAATATGACTAATGATTTACAATCACAAAGCAATGATTTTCTTTTTCTCCATTAAAATGAAAATTGTTTTGGCCATTTCATTCATTCATATTGTTTGTTCATATAATGGGACTTATACTAAGCTTGTGATTAGAATGCCAAAATAAAAAGATAGATAATATCAATAACTGATGGGACCACTTGATATTTAAAATGTGCAAAACCTTTTTTTTTGGTTAGTTTTACTCTTAAAACTATCACATCATTTATACTTTGATCAATAAAATGGCTTCACCATATATAATTTTAGCAACAACAATTTGCGAGGTCAGAATTTTAATTATATGATTGTGTTAGACCATGTGCGTGTTTTGTTTTTGTTTTAATCTTGAGAATAAAAAATAATTTGAAAATTAAATTTTGTTATTATTTTTTTCATTTGTGGAAATATCTTCTAACAGTTTATTAGGTGTATTTTGAATGAACCTGCGCTTTGGATATTGCTTTAGATTTTGTTGTATTTTTGGCCATTTCTTCTTCTTTTTTATTCAATCATTTTTCTATTTTTTTAAGAATAAAAAAAATTTGTCATCTGATTTTTGAAATGATTAGTTTACCATGGGAAAAGAATATTATCATAATGATAGCCCAAATAGATCTTTTAGGCTGATTATCAATCTTTGAAAAACAAATGTTTATTTTATACTCGTATAATTTAAAACTTTTTGAAGCTTTTTCTTGAAAAAAAGACTAAGCAAGCCTTACAAGCAACATGTTTGGAAATTAGAACATTTAATTTTAATTTGCATAACATAAAATATATATTAATTTTTAATTATTATTATTTTTATTGTAAACTCATAATCTTATTTGTCGAATGAAACGGATGCAGCTTACATGATATATAGGAATTTCTCAGAATTAATTAATCCACAAATCTGAAAAAGATAACACAAAATAAATCTAAAATTATAAGTTAATCGAATTTAAATTACAGAATAATATATGCATCGATTAATCCGCACAATACAAATATTCAAGTTTTGGGATCAGCGCGTAAGACGCATATAGTTATATATAGATAGAGAGAGAGAGTACCTATCGGCAAACAATATTTCCTGCTTTTTTTTTTCAAAATAAAATATGTCTGCTTTATTTTCCCTTTAAAGCTGGTACACCTATACAAATATATTATTAACTATTTTATTTTTCTATTAAAAGTCCATTCACTATTTTCACAATCAAAGTTGTTGTTAATGATGAATGTATTTAAATGCCAACCTCTTTACGAGCATTAAGATTATCATTTCTTATTTTATTTTTTCTTCTTTTTGATATTCTTCCATTGATAAAAAATTAATGATAAAATGATTTATCTATCTTTAATTTCATTTATTGTATATATTCATAGCGGAGGCTCAAATATAGCTCGTAAAACTAAATGAGATTTTGTTTTTTTTGTCATTTTATTCATTATATTGTTGATTCATAGAATGTGGCGATATATATATATTATTCAATACAATAAAAAATAAAGAAATATAAGATCATGTACTGATAGGACCACTTGATATATGACGCAGAAAATAAATGGCTTGTTTTTTTTTTTTCTGATTCTTTTCTCCAGAACAATTTTATAATTTTTTTAAAATAAGTTTGTGAGTAAAAGGGATGAAAACATATGTTTGGATGACGATTTTTAAAAACACACACAAGAAACAAAAAGAAAACATCAAAAATCACATTGGCCAGTTTGATTTTATAAAAAAAGTTAAAATATCTTTTGGATCATTAGAAATATGTGTTGCTGTTTGTTTTTATATATGTTTTCTCTGTTTTTGCGTTTTGTTTTCTGGGGACTTTGAGGTGTATTAGCTTACTTTGTTAATACATCGTACTTTCTGACCAAAAAAAATAATATATAAAGTAATCCGTTTCTTTTCAACATGCTATTCAGTTTGTGTGCTTTAAAAAAGTTTCATGTTTGTAATGTATATGAGTGGACGCAATGTTTTTTTTTTTTTTTAATGAAAGGATTTCCCTTTGAAAAGATTTTTATGATGCATCCAATTCTCTCATCAAAATATATATAACTCATATCTTGTCTTCTTTTAAATTGAAACAGGTGAGATTCCATCATCTCTCCTCAACATTTCTTCTTTTAAGAATGTTGAATTTAGCCAAAAACAATTTGAATGGTAGTCTTCCAATATCAACTGGCAATGGGACATTGTTGGAAGAATTATTTATCATGGAATTTCTTTACAGGTATGCCAATTTTCTTTATTTTATGTTTTAAAGATTTTTATTTTTTATTTATACTTATTCTGTATTGCTTGCAAAATTTTTACTTAAGATTGCTTTAACCCTTTGTTTGGATGGAGAGAAAAGTTTGGAGGAAAGAGAACTAGGAGAGAAAATAGTAGAGAAAAGTGGGAGGAAGACAAAGTGGGGGAGAAAATGGGGTGTGAAATTCACCATATTTTCCTCTCAAACTTTCTCTCCACATGCGAAAAGAAAATGGGAAAAAAAATACACCTTCCACTTCTGCCCTCACATCTGCCCCTCCCCGTTATGATTTTTGTGAGTGAAACTCATGGCAAAACTGAACTTCACATTATACCTGTTCTCATTATCCCCAGCGTTAGTGCAGTTTGCTTCACATGTGAAAAGAAATTTAATGTTCAATTGATCATTGATAGTAGAGAAGTCCTTTTTATATTACTGTCGTCAACCTAAAAACTGAGTTATTTTTTATTAGTTTTAAGCCTCTAATTATCAAAATTCCATGCATTATTTACATGCTTGTGTACATGTGAGTTTATTAGGAAGTTGCATTACTTGGCCATACTACCATGAAATTAACAAATATTTTGTATTTATTTATAGGTGAAATTCCTTCATTTCTTTGGAGCATGCCTTATTTGAGAATTGTTGAATTAGACAACAATCAATTAAGTGGTAATTTGCCAGAAGAAATGTGTCATCATCTCCCTTTATTTGAAGTCTTTGGTGTTGATGTTAATCAATTAGAGGGAAGCATTCCAAACTCAATAAGCAACTGCACATCTTTGAAAGAATTATATTTGGATGGTAACTCATTTACAGGTATGCACTTATATGCGTTTGTTTTCTTCTATTTAATATTTTGTATGCACTTATGATAGGACTGATATGATTAAAATTCCAAAACAACAAATAAAGCTAGGATTATGAATAAACAGAACGTTATGATATTACAAACTAAGATAGAAAAGTTATATGTAAATAGTTTTTCCTTATTTAGTACTCCTCCGGTCCTTAATATAGAACTCAATTAGTGAGTTGGTTTTGGTCCTAAATATAAGACTCATTTCTCATATTTATCAATTTTCTCTAAATTACCCCTATGGATACTCCTTCAACCATAATCAAGTAGAAGAGGAAAATGAGGTATTAAAAAAGATGATTATGGTATTTTAGGAAAAACGTGTTACATGTCTTATAATTAACTAACTTACCTAACTTCCTTAATCTAATCAAATTAGTTAAATGGGTCTTATATTAAGGACTGGAGGAGTATATATTTTTTTGAGAAAAATTCTTTTTTATTATGCATAAAGTGTAACAATTCTGCATTGTTTAACTGTAATCAAAATTACACATAATATTTCTTAAAAAATTATATTGCAGGAATTGAAAAATGTACAGTAAACAAAAAATTATTTAGATAATTATAGAAAATCAATTACAAATAAAATTAAAAAAATTTAAATGAAACTAAAAAAATGCTTATAAAACGAAATGTAAGTTCATATTAATGAACGAGAACACAAGATGTTTTCAATAGTTAGTCAAATTATTAAATCGCATTATTCGAATTCATTTGAGTTTATAGAGAACCTTATGTATGTTCAATTGTATGTGAAATTAAATAAATTTTTTTACAATAAATCAGAAATTAAAAGACGTATACAAAATCAATAGGAGGAAAGTATTTTCATAATTTCTTGCTTAAACTGTACCATAAAAAAATCTACTGGAGAGAAAAATTGCCGAAAAAAGTTTTATGCTTTATGCCACACATGATTTATTGGCAACGAGCAAAATATTTTTATTATTAAACTTAATAGATTCACATGCAATTTTTTAAGAAATTTGCTTTCTCCCTTCCTAATATTAATAAGACATGTGTAGTTTTTTTTAATGGTACACATATGTATTATTTATATTATTATATGCAAATAATATGATCTGCTTTATTTTCTCTTCTTATAAGTCCAATCAATTTTTTTACAAGGCAGTTGTAGCTAATCAATTATATTTGGTTACCAACCTCTTTACAACCATGAGATTATTATATCTTTTTTTTTTTGGATAACAATCTTATTTTTTTTTTCTTTTTTTTTAAAATCATTTTTCCTAATAGACTAAATTTAAAATGGGATTATGCTTTTATCATTTTATTAAGGGAAAATGGCAATTCGGTCCCACTCAAGAGAATTAAATGCAAAAAAGTCCCTTAAAATCATGAAATTATTTTAAAGTCTCAAAAATGTTTTTGCATTAAATTTTATTTGTTTACTTACCAAATTACCCTTCTTTTTTTTTTTTTTAAAGTTTACATTGACAACTGAAAGAGCAGTGGTTGACAACTCAGGGTGCAAGGATTGACAACTATCGCGGCTGGTTTGACAACTTATAGTGTGATATGATGAGAAAATGTGTTGTCAAACCAGCCGCGATAGTTGTCAATCTTGCACCCTGAGTTGTCAACCACTGCTCTTTTAGTTGTCAATACAAAGTTTAAAAAAAAAGGGTAATTTGGTAATTAAACAAATAAAATCTATTGCAAAAAGGTTCCTTGGGACTTCAAAATAATTTCATCATTTCAAGGGATCTTTTTGTATTTAATTCCCTTAAGTGGGACCTAATTGCAATTCTCCCTTTTATTAATATTGTACTATTCATAGTGGTTTAAATACAGCTAATACTTTACAATCCAAACGACCGAAAGATCAACTCATGGATTGACGGTAGTCTATGAGATTTTGTTTTTCGATATTAAATTCATTCATACAATTCTAAAATAAAATAAAGATAGCATCACGATCATATGGGACCACTTGATATTTAAAACTTGGAAGACAAAATTATTTATGTACTCTGTATAATATAATTTAAACTCTATTCAATGAAAAAGCTGAACATCATATACAATGTGCTCACATGTTATGTATACTTACATATTCTACTGTTCTCCAATTAAGTTGAACTCCCCCCGGGGGACCCCATATTGAAGAATACATCCTTCCATAGTTTTTTTTTTTGGCGTCAATTGACAATTTGTCTACTGTTTCTTTTCCATTTTACAAATTTATTAATTTCCTATTACACCAAAAAAGTTGATTTTTTAAACAAATCTTCTATAACCTGGGCATCTAAAAGGTAGTCTTTCAGATTTCCCCTAATTTTTTTATTTTAAAATTTGTCAAAGATTTAAAAAATAATAGAAATAAATGTATTTGTATATATTCTTATCTTAGCTCTATTAAAGTCATGATTCCCATCAATTTTTTGTGTATAGGTTTTGTACCCAGAGGTATAGACAAACTTGATAAACTTGAAGTCTTATGTATGAGCTATAATAATTTGAAAGGAGCTATTCCTCCCAGTATATTCAACATTTCAACATTAACAAAGTTGGAACTTCGTGGGAATTCTCTCTCTGGCCTTCTCCCACCGTATTTAGGAATTAGCCTTCCCAACTTGAAGATGTTACTATTGGATGCAAATGAATTAACGGGACAAATTCCAAATAGCGTATCAAATGCTTCTAACCTTATTAGGTTAGATTTATCATGGAATAAATTTATCGGAGCTATACCTAAAGTACTCGGAACTTTAAGGAACTTAATGGAATTAGATTTGGATGGGAATAATTTGACTGGTTTGATTCCGAATACGGTTAGCAAATTACATAGCCTTCAACGTTTAAGTCTCAGTGATAATAGATTGCAAGGATCCATTATAAATGAACTTTGCCAACTCAAAAGTCTAAGTGAGTTGTATCTTGCCAATAACCTATTTTCAGGAGTGATTCCAGGATGTCTTGGGAATACTTCATTGCGGAAGTTGAATTTTAGCTCTAACAAATTGATTTCTCATATACCTTTTTCTATTTGGAGTCTCAAAGATATCTTGGTTTTAGACATATCCTCCAATGCACTAAGTGGAATAATTTCGTTGGAGGTATCAAACATGAGAGCAATTATACTACTGAATTTGTGAAGAAACCAAATTTCAGGAAGCATTCCTATAACTATGGGTATCTTGCAAACTTTGCAAAACCTATCTTTGGCTCACAACAAATTACAAGGACCTATACCTGAATCGCTTAGTGGCATGATAAGCATTGAGTCCATGGATCTTTCCCATAATTATTTATCTGGTATAATTCCAGAGTCCTTAGAGTCATTACTCTATCTTAAATTCATCAATCTTTCTTATAATTTATTGCATGGAGAAATTCCAAATGGTGGCTGTTTTCAGAATTTTACAGCTCAATCTTTTATGATGAATAAAGATCTTTGCAGGAAATCCCAACTACAAGTTCAACCATGTAAAAAAGAAAGGAAGTACATTGAAAAAAAAGTGAAGTTGTTGATAAAATGCTCACTTCCTATCATGGTTGTCATTCTGGTTGTTTCATGCATTGTCTATCTAAGACATAAGAGAGATGTGTATGCTAATGGTTCAACCAACAAAGATTTAATAAATCTGGGAACACCAATTAGGGTATCCTATTATGATCTTTTGCATGGAACAGATGGATTTGATGACAGTAATCTTCTTGGCTTTGGATATTATGGATCGGTATACAAAGCAACTCTTCCAAATGGAATGATAGTTGCTGTTAAAGTATTTCGCTCAGACTTCGATGAAGCATTAATGAGTTTTGATATTGAGTGTGTTGTAGCATGCAATTTACGACACCGCAATCTTGTTAAGATTATTACTAGCTGCTCAAATGGTTATTTTAAGTGTCTAATAATGGAGTTCATGTCAAATGGGAATCTAGACAGATGGTTATACTCTCATAACAATTGTTTAGATATCCTAAAAAGGTTGAATATAATGATTGATGTGGCAGTTGCATTAGAATATCTTCATCATGGTTCTTCTACACCAATTGTCCATTGTGATCTAAAACCGAGCAATGTCTTGTTAGATGAAAATATGGTGGCTCATCTCACTGATTTTGGTGTAGCTAAATTGGTGGGTGAAGAACACTTGAAAATTTATACAAAAACTTTGGCTACAATTGGTTATATGGCACCAGGTAATAATTTAGTAATCATATTTTAGTTTTAATTGTTTGCATTGTTTTTGTTTACCATCTTATAAAAAATTTATATTATTCAATTACTAATAACATATTTGTTGTCTTTGCATGCATGAGTTTATTGTATTAATAAAATTAAATTTTAACGACAAAGACATTATGTTCATTTTTTTATTGACAAAATGGCATTTATACTGATAATTCTACTTGGTATATAGAGTATGGATCAGAAGGAGCTATTTCTATTAAAGGAGATGTGTACAGCTATGGGATTTTGTTAATGGAAATGTTTACGAGAAAGAAGCCAACAGATGACATGTTTGTGGAAAGTCTAAGTTTGAAAGATTGGCTGAGCACGTCAACACCACAATCTATCATCCATATTCTAGATGCAAATTTGCTACACAATCAAAATATTGGTGATATATTACCACACATGTCATCAATTTTTGAGCTGGCATTAAATTGTTGCTCCAACTTACCTGAAGCACGACCTACAATGATTGATGTTGTGGTATCAATGAAAAAAAGCAAGTTTGCATTAATACAAAATATTATGGGTAACCCAAGTTAAATAATTGTTAAATAAAATTTTAGTTTTTGTTTCTTACCTCTTTGGTTTGGTTTATTTGTGAACTATGTAATAATCTTATCAGAATAGAGCAAAGATGTTTACCATGCAAATGTATCAAGTATTTGAAATTTTGAGTTTTTCTTAACAAATGTGTGTTTCAAACATCTCGTATTATTTGACTAACAGGAACCTGAAATTTCGGCACCAAAAAAAAAAAGTAACCTGAATAATCCATTTTCCCCCCCTAAAAATTCCCATATGCAAAATGGAATTTGATTCATTATAACTTCTATTATATAATTCTATTATGTCAAACGATCAAAGGAAGGAAGGGATATTCTTAAGTGATTGGTCTTGTACAATTTTGTTGTTATAACATAGCAAAATTATTGTCACACAATTTATCGTTCAGATAATTTATGAGCAACTTTACCCATACAATCAAAACTTTTATATGCTTTTAGAAAGCCTTCACCTCAAAACTTTCTAATGATAATATAATTTTTTGAGCTTATTGGCTATTATTTTCAACAAGACCTATTTGCAATTTATAGTATTCTAGTATAAATCCTTTTTTTAGGATGTTGGTATTTTTTTTCTATAGCACGTTGCTCAAAACCCCAACTTACTTATAACTTACACATCATCAATCATGTTAATATTCAGTTAAATTAAAATCCTTTAATAAATCTTAAGCAGATAAATTAGCAAAAACCTCTGGAAACTTCATGGTGAACTGTAATAACATTTAATGATTCTGAAAGAGAAGACTCTTAAAAGATTGCCTCTAATGTCCATTGCAAGAGCTCTGTTATCATAGCATCTGAGTCTAGGCTCTTCAAGATCCATCATCAAAATTTCCAGAGGGCCCTATAACTCAGGCCCTGAAACATCCTACCTTTAGCCCCTTAGAGTACATGTTTGGAAGTGTTATGGTTCAAGCGGATCATGACACAAGCTCATGGATTAAAATTTTAACATAATTACTCATGTTACTATTCACAGCTTAAATTCCAGATTACAGGTTCAACTTCAAAAATTCATAACTAATTCTATAAAAATTTTATTGAGGTGTTCTAAAATTTTACAGAAAGCTCTTTGAAATCTATTTAAGGGAAAAATATCAAACTAGAATTATCCATGACCAATTTGTACAGTTTAATTAAATAAAAATTACTATTCATTTGGTAAATTCTAGAACTCTCAGATTCTGTGCCTTAATTTTGAAAATTTATATCTTCTTGTGTACACATCCAATTAAGGCAGTCTACCTCTCATTTTAAAGCTTGAGATGTGTACTATGAGTATGCTAAATTTTGTGGCTTAACTCATTCATTTGATAGGTCAAACTGGAGCTACAAACTCACTGCTCCATGACTTACGTTTTATCCCTTAGCCTCTTTTTACTTTAATTCTTTCTATTTCTTTGGCATACATAAATTGGGTTTACACTTTCCCAATCATCCTCATACATTTCTATTCATCTCATAAATATTTTAATTAAACACATGGTATCATTGGTATCCATAACATAAATTACATAATAGGAGAATTACATATTGAATAATAACATCATTCATTAACGTCAATAATTCTCCACTTTCTTCTCCTTGCCTCTCATGCCATTATTGCCCACCATTGATTGACCTAAATGGTTGGCTAGGGAGGGGTGAGATTTAGGAGAATCTCAGTAGCAAACACTACCCATAAGCATGCAAGACATAATGCACATGCATGACATGTTATAACATTAACACATGAATGCCATGGAAAGTAAGCTAAAGCATTTCATGCTTTCATAACATATTGCCAAGGAAAAACATAACATAAACTTGCAAACATAACTTTGCAAACATTTCATCATAGCTTAGTCACATCATGGTAACACAACCATATCATGCAAGCATACATATCAAGCACACAATTCAGATAAGTTTACTACCTTGTAACATAGCTTTTCTCTTGCTTTTTCTTTGATTCCCTTGTCTTTCCAACCCTATGGATTTTTGGTCAATACCATTAAACATCCTCTTGGATGTTCCAAGATCCTAAACACATCAATACATGATGCAAAATAATTATTAGAATCAAGTCATCAACTTATCTCTACTTGATTCTTTCTTGAACATACTTGAACTTTTAACTTTTGAGTTTCAATTCCAACCTTCCTAAAATTATTTCCACATACTATCCCCACATAATTTTATATGTAGAATCCATTTCCATGCTCAAAACAATCAAAACCCAATTCTAATCATTCAAAACAGTCAAGGCCGAATAGAATTACAAACTAAGGGAAAGTTGGATTTCTTACAAAATCAACACAAAACCACTTGATTCTTGTTATTTCCAAGCCTTTAAACATTTTTCTAACATCTATTTCATCTTTTCCTAACCTTATCAATTTCGTGCAACACCTCTTCATAGGATTTCAATCATCAAAAATCCAATTAAACCAATCACCAGGCTAAAAAATAACAAAGGAAGTAGAAACTACATCAAAAACAGCACACATACCTTATTTTAGAGCTTGATTTGGCTTGGGATTACTTGGCCTTTCTTTCTCCCTCTTCTTTCTCTCTCTAGAAACCATTTTGCAAGAGCTTCCCCATGGGTTCAAGGAGCTTGGACGAAATAGAGGGGTAGGGGTATTTATAGAAAGCTAGAACAAATCTTGGCCGTCGATTCTGATTCGATCTCGGCCATCCATTCGTTCTTCTTGAATAAGTAAGATTTTTCTCTAAGAAATGTGACACTTGTTTAGGGTGATGACATCATGCTTACATTATCAAGCCACATGTCTTTAATCCAACCGCACACGTGTCTTGCATCCGATCGTACACGTGTCTTCCATATTTCTTCATCATTTTGGCATTAAAATAGGAAAGAAGTTAATATAAAATTAGTGCAAAATATAGCCCTTAAGCATTCCTCTACCTATTTTGCCATTATGCACCGTATAGAGTACTTTTTTGAGTCCTGACTGACCCGGTACCACTGAGACATGTTCTGGCACCATTTTCTCATCTTAATTAAGTACATAAATGGCGCCATCTTAGAGGAGCATAGATAAAAATAATCAACTCTACTAACAGGCTACTTAACCTTATTGAGTCACGTAGTAGAGATTTCACTATAACCAGTAGACGAAGAACTGTCTAAAATATTCCGTTACTGCATTCTGATTTTTTATGCTGTCCATAAATATCTTCTGCTGACTCAGCATGATGACTCGTAGGTGTCATGATTGCATTTGGTGACTCAGCATGCTAACTCAGTGCCATCATGATGGTCTTTAGATATATTTTTTCTCCTTTTTCCAGAATTATTATTAAATAATACTTAATCGGGGTTACCTTTTCCGAATTCTTTCTATCAGCTTGTAACTCTGTTGATATGTCTCTAGGTTTTATTCTTTCCTTTTTATCACGGGAAATTCTTCTAATTTTTCTCAGGTCAAAAGTCAAACTCTAGACAGCTATTTTGACTTTCCCCAGATAGGGTATAAATAGGCTTTAAATTTAATTAAAGCTAACCTTGTCAGTTTCTAGAGATGGAATTAATTTTACAATCTGTGTAAATTCCTCAACTATTGTTCCCCAGTTTTTCCTGATTATTTAAGGCCGTCTCATAGCTTAAATAATTTAATTTAAGCTACTATCTCAAATTGTCCAAAACCCTAGAATGACTTTAGGGCATTTCCGTCATTTCTAGCCTTATATCAACTCTGGGATCCTATTCTTATTTTTCTGGAATTTTTCTAAGTCATTTGGGCCCTTTTTGCTAACTTTGAGTATTGGCCGACCAGAACCTTTATTATTTACAATTAGGTCTCTACTTGGCCTAGGAATCTTTTCTTTGCAATCTGGTCCCTCCTTAGGCCTAACCTTCGGAACCATCTCTTACAAGTTTCTAGCATAACCTCTGGCCCTTAGTTGTTTCCAGTTCGTTATTCTTTAGTCCTTGAGCACTATTGTTTTACACATTTGCCCTTAGAAAATCTCTTTTTCCTTCTGAGGGATCTCCGAGACTTTCGTTGTATTGGACTTAATAATCATCCTTTTCTTGTGCTATTACTTGTATCTATGAGCCAAAATTTGGGATGTTACAGGCCCATTATCATGATTGGGAATCCAAGAATGAATAAGAAACATCCTAAGAGCAATGTCTGATGTGTATTCTCCTTCTCTCTCAAACTAAGAAACTCACAAACCCTCTTTCAAAGCAAGAAACTCATTAGAAAACGTGATCATGGCGAACAAGAAAGCATTTGGTGATTATGGTGATTAATTTAGGCATCAACTTTGCTCAACCACTTAATCTTCATCCCTCTAACGCACAAGGAGTCACAATCATCACTCTAATCTTGACTGGAAGTGAAAATTATATGATTTGAAAGGCTTATGTTGATTACTCTTCAAGTAAAGCACAAGATAAGCTTTGTGAATGGTTCTTGTAAGAAAGAAGATTAGGAAAACACCTCCAAGAGTAGTAGGAGAGGTGCAATGCAATATCTCTTTTTCTTGGATTTTGAATGTGGCATGGATTGACCTAAAAGAAAGGTTAATAAAGTTTCAAGATCGTGGATATTCTCATTATGCTAAGAAATCAACTTACTTCAAGCTAATCAGTTAAGATAATAGTATAAAAATATACATGAGGTTTTTAAAACAAGGTGAAAATACACATAACATTTCTAATGCCATAGCATTTTTGCACTGTTTTGGAAACTTCGTGTAGTTTTGTATCATTTTCTTGACCTATATGTTTGCTAAATAATCAATGTTTGTTGACTTAATGACCATAGCTTTTTTGCACTATTTTAAAATTTCATATATACTTTGGCAACCAAGAAAAATTTATGGTGTTGGATACTCATGATGAAATACCTTATTTTTAGATATGCACTCTAACCCTTTACTATATTGGATAGCACTTAAAAAATATTTTAAGATGCTCAATGTACAAAAAATTAATGAATTTAGGATACCAAGTGCTTTTGAAAAAAAAATTGTAAGCTTTTGTATGCACTAAAAATTAATCAATTCAAGATATTGGATGCTATTAAAAAATATTTCAAAATATTAGATACAACTTAACCTAAATAAATAAAAATTAAAATTAAAAAAATTTTAAGAAAAGAGGTGAGTCATCCTCAAACGTTAATTTGGGGGATGAGCATGCTCAGTTCATAGAATTGATGAGGAGGGCATCCATAAAGTAACACAGAACCAAATATTGAGAGATAGGTTTGCGTTTTCTCTATATTTCTTGCGCATTCCATTCATAGATTCACACAATTACCATCACTTAATATTTTTAATTTCTAAATGTATTTTTTTAAAAAATAGTAATTTAAATAAAAATTATCGTACATTGTCTAAACATTGTTTCTGTCTTGATTGTTGCCTGGGATTCTACTTGATTGCGAAGAATGCTCATAATCAAATAGAATTTTAGGTCTTGTTTGGTTATATCTTTTTTTTTTTAAATACACTTATGAAATTATCTTTCAAAACAAGTAGAAAAAACTTATAATATTATTACTTGTTTTTATTTAGATCCCTGTAGATTTGTTTCTTTTTATCAGGTCTTTGCAATTTTACCTACATTTTATAATTATAAAATTCAAAGGTGATTGCAAATGGTATGCGTGTGGATGAAAACAGAGATTGCACATGGTGGTGCGCGAATTTATGAACAGTAAACCACTACTGTATGCATTTAGATCGGCGGCCTTTTCGCCCTGTTATGGGGTGTATCTCTTGGGTTATTAAGTGGAAGAAGTAGATCTAAAAATCAGAGAAGACAGAGGGAAGGGGGAGTGTTTCTTTGCTCCACTGTTCATCAAATAGAGTCATGATTCAATGAAGCAAGTGACAACAACATGCAATCACAGTGGGATAAATGGGAGCCTCAATCGTTAGGTTGGAAAATTAGATCTCTAATCACTAGTATTCAGGTTTGTAATTATCAATATATTTAATAGATTAAATTGTGGCATCATGATGAAGTGCATCCTTCAAGAAGACCTATGATTGTCTAGTTTGAAACCTCTTATTCTCTGTGGGACTTGTATGAAACTGATATGGGTTTGTCAAAAGAGGATATCGAAGAATGTGTATAAAGCTAGAATTTCTTCCTTACAATGTGGCTGTCAAATTCGTGCATTTCTGTCAGAGCTTCAAAACTTTCATGCAAGATTTGTTGTCACTTTTTTAGTGCTTATACTACTTTAATCTCCATCTCTTTATGTAGTTGAATCTTTAAGGAATTTAGTGGTAATCACTACTTTCAATCTCTTTAGAAGTTGCTATTATGGGTGTAAGCATATGTGAAGCTACATCTTCAACTTCCAATTGTGGTATTTTTATTATCAACATGGATAAATATGAGATAAAGTTGAATATCACTTGGCATGTTTCTGTGGCTTATAAGTGGATCAACTCTGTTATTTCCATGTATAAATCTTTTCTTAGTAATCTTGTTGTGGGGCTGGGTGTTCAATGGTCTCCTGAAAAAATATATCATCATCAACTTTGCAACTTTGCGTTGGTCACAAGTGTTTAATCTATTATCATAGTCATTCATGCTTTGTACCCAAAATTCTTCATCTTTTTCTCTTAAACCCAAATTATACTTTGTGGGTTTCTAGAACCAATTAAATTGGAACAAAATTGCAAACCTCACTAGCATAAATTGCAAATGTTGAAGGATCCTTTGGACATTCGGTGACCTATGAGTAATTGGGACAATAAATTCTTAAACTTTGAATTGATATTTCAAGCCGCATTAGATGGTTATTTTGCATTTGCCATTGGGAAAAAATCTCATACTTAGAAGCTATCTGGACAATCTTTTTCTGCTTCTCATCAAAGCACTGCTTCAAAGGCATGTAATATTCCTTGTTGGGTTAAGAAAAATTCTGGTGATTGCAAAAATAGAGCTTCAATCTGGTTTTCGGCATAAGAGTCATCATCATATTTAAAGGTCTCATCAAAATGATGCTGGTAAACCTATGGTTTTTAGTCCTTTACAGAAGAAGTCTTCTCATACTAAGGTGAAGCAAGTCTTCAAATGAAATCAATTTGACTTTTCCAAGGTAAAGACAGATCAAGTTAAGCTAAAGAGAGCTAGGCCTCTTGATGGTCATGATAGCTTTGCTAATAAACCAAAATGGCGATTACTAGATAATCAAAGTCAAGTGGTTGTTTCTTCCTTACAATCATCTGCTTTCTGTTGTCTCAAAACTATTGCAGTTATGTTTCGGTCTCTTCTTATTAGGGGAAAAAAGAGACATATTGAACCAACTTTGGCTTTTGATGTTATATCAAAGAAAGCTCATTTAATGACTCACTCAACTTCTGTCAAAGAGGCTTGGGAAGCTGCCTACTCAAAGCTTTCTCAGGAGCCATGAGGATCCTTAGTTGGAATTGTCAGGGCTTAAGAAAGCAACGGTAGTTCGAAGATGCAAGCAGTTGGTCAAATTACACCCCCTAATTTTATCTTCTTGGCTAAAACAAAAATTTCTTTATCTAATGCTTGTAAGCCTCCAGTTGATGTGGGTTATAATCATTATGTGGCTACATATGTAATTAAAAAAAGGGGGAGGTACAATTATTACATGGAAATTTACTTTTGATATTACCATTTTGGATGTCACTCCCTACTTCTGTCGTTGCTTGCTTAATTTTACTGAAACAAGTTCTCCCTTCTATCTATCTTTTGTATATGGCCCTTTTTTTTCATCTTAAATATATTCTTACCTCTTAGATTAGCCTCACCTCTCAAAGCATTGCTAGACCATGGTTGATTATTGGAGATTTTAATTAGATTTTCTTTTCATCTGATAAAATTAGCAACTTTGTCTCTTCAAGTGCTTCTACCCATTTCCTTTAATGTATTGACTTGGTTCATCTTATTAATATTCAGCAACATGGTCCTGTTTTCACATGGACTAATAATAAGAAAGGGGAAACTAAAATCTTAGAAAGATTAGATACGACCTTCCCCAATCACTCTTGGCTACAGGTTTTCCTATTTTTCTCAGTCTGTACTATATCAATTATAGCATCTGATCATAGTCCTATCTTGTTTTCAACTGGTCAGGTGTACAAGAAGAGCAGAATTGGAAGATTTGAACCCTATTGGAAGTTGTTTAAAGAAAGTGAATTGATTATCCAATAGTGTTGATGTTAGCATGTTTCTAGCTCTCCTAGCTTTAATCTGTATCGTAAGCTCCTACACACTTTATCTGTATTACATTGGAGCCACTCTCAAGTTGGAAATTTCAACTGTAGAATCAATCTTGCTGAGACAAAACTATTAGAGTCTTTCAACTAAGCTGGGATCCATGGATCGTTTTTAAGACAATCCAGGTAATGTAATCTCTGAGGCCCAACATGAACTTGAATTTGTCTACAATGGTCAAGCAAGCTATTGGGCTCAAAGAGCAAAGATCAAATAGTAAATCAAGGGAGAAAGAAACACACAATTTTTCCATGATATTATGAGTAGAGGAAAAGCTTTCAATACAATAATCTCACTCAAAAATGGATGATTCTTGGACAAGTGACCAACAACAATTATCATAATAGTCAACCAATTTTTTCCTCTATCTATCAAAGTTCAAGTACCCTTTCTTTTTTTACCACTTTTGATGCATTATCTGACTTAAAATCCCAACCATTGGGGCCACAGATATGAGCTATTTGATGAGCCCTATTACTATTGATGAAGGCAAGACTGTAATCTTTTATCTCCCTAGAGGTAGTACCCTAGGACCAGATGGTTATCATGCTGATTTCTTCTAAGATCATTAGGACCTAGTTAAACAAGACCCTGGCATCATTTTAGCATTATGGGAATTAGAGCATCTCTTTTGAGCTTTTAATAAAACTCTGATTATCTTGATACCTAAAACTAACAAGTTGTAAACTCTCAAGGATCTTTGATCAATTAGCTTTTGCAATATCTTGTATGAAATTATAGCTAAGGTCTTATGTAGTCACCTTAAAAAGCTACTGGATAAATACTTTGCTCAAAATCAGTGTGCCTTCTTTAAAGGGCAGCTCATATCAGATTCAATCATTTACCTCACTTTCACTTTATCACAAGGAAAACTTATCCCCGTTGCTTGTATTAATAATTTATAATTAATTCTTTTAATGCATATTACCATTCCATCAATACACTAACCATTTTCATTTATCATCATATTTAATCTTGCATGCCATCATCATCATTTATCATCACATAACATTAATGGCATATTCATGATATACATTGACATACAAATTTGCATAATGTAATACAATACATTTCCTTAATTCTTTTCCTCATTTCCTTGCTTCCACTTCATACATCATCTTGCTTGCTCATTATCACCTATTAGGGTTGGTTAAGGGAGGGTGAGATTCAGAAAAATCTCAGTAGCAAACAATTACCTATATGCATGTAATATTAATGCTTGGTGGATGACATGGTTGGTTACATGTTTTCATGCTTTTATGCTTATAAAATGACATGCTTTAATACTCAATGTTTCATTCACATGTGGCCATGGAATATACAAGAAATAGAGCACCATTTAATATTTCATAATCTAATTCATCATCAAGCAATATCAAAATACAAGTGTACATATCAAGTACACAATACAGATAAGTTTACTACCTTATGTCTTTAAGTTTTCCCTTGTCTTCTTTAGCTCCCTTTTGCTCCCAACCTTAAGGTTACTTGCTTCTTGATGTCTCATGGTCCTAAATGCACACATCATTGTCATTTATTCATTAGAGCCATGGCAACTAACAATATTTACACTTTGTTATCTTTGAACCATATTATCTTGTAACTTTTGAGCTTGATTTCTAACGTTTTTAAAATTAATTCCACATGCTATTCCCCATAATTCTGCATGTTGAATTTATTTTTAAGCTCAAAATTATCAAAATATAACTCCTACGCCCAGAACTAGCTTTTGTTGAACACATAAGGTTTTAGGGTTTAAAATTCTATTTCAATTCTAATGCTTCTAAACTTGCTTTTTTACCTTTACCCCACACAATTTTTCATTCTCAATACATTGAAAGCATCAAAATCATCAAAATCTAACCCTAATATTAATCCTAAGTCTGGCCAAAAAATTCTACAAAGGTTAAGGAAAGTTGGCTTTCTTGCAAACTCATTACAAAATCACTTGATTTTTGTTCCTTTCAAACCTTTATATATTATTCTAACATCAATTTCATCTTCTCCTTAACTTTCATGTAGCATGTCCTCTAAGGGTTTCAAGTTTCTAAAGTCCAAGAAAACTCATGACCAAACCCAACAACAACAAAGGTAATGGAAACTACAACAAAAACCATAAACATACCTTGTCTTGGAGCTTGATCTTTCATGGTTTCTTTTGATCTTCTTCTTCTCCTTTCTCCCTTCATATTTTTAGCTTCTCCCCCTCTCTTTCCTTGTGTTGGCCAAAAATCTTGCATAGAATGGGACGGAGTGGTATTTAAAAAAAGATTTGCTTAAATCATAGCTCTTGATTCTTGCCACTAGGTGTCCCCTCCATTTAATAGAAGTACCACTTCATGAGACACATCACATGCCACGTATCACATATGTAAAGAAAGTGTGATATTTTATTATACAATTTCATTCTTCCAAGCTTAACTTTTAGCAAAATGTATTATTCCATTCATGTTCCCTAATCAAATTTACATTCAAATAGGGAGAAAAATAGGGAGAATTTGTGCTCCCTCGTACTCTTGACTATTCCTCCACTGATTTTTTTGATTTTACATTATATCGGGTATTTTTTTGAGTCCTACTTACCCTGTAATCTTGGGACATATTCTGACACCTTTTTTTTAATCATAGTTAACTTTGCATGACATTATATAACATGTCTAAAGAGGGATAGTGCTGTTCTCTTTGTTCTTTTATTAAAATATTTAATAATATTTATTTCAAAGCAAACTTGACCGAATTCTCTTTATTGATCCATAACTCTTAGAATCTATCTCTGGGTATTAATGCTACTTTCTCATCATGGGAAATTTTTTTTATTTTTCTCAAGTCAAAAGTCAACCCATAGATAGTTTATTTTGACTTTTTCGGATAGTGTATAAATAGGTTTTAAATTTTGTTAAAGTCAACTTTTTTGCTTATTGGGGACAAAATTATTTTTAAAACTCATACTAATTCCTCAAGTATTATTTCCCCTTTTTTTTCAATTACTTGAGGCCTCCTCATATTCTAGATAATTCAATTTCGGCTAATATTCATAATTAGTCAAAACCCTTGGAATTTCATCAATTTGTTCCAAGAGTATTTTAGTCCTTTTAAACCCCATGTAGGTCTCAAAACCTCATTTTTTTTCTTTTTCTTTTTTTTTAGAATTTTTTTGGAATTTTTTTAGAATTTTTGGACATTCTTCCCATTATTATGCTTTTCAGCATGAAAGTTTTTGAATTTACAATTAGGTCTTTACTCGAGTTTAACCTCAAGAATCATCTCATAACCTTTGGCCCTTAATCATCTCTAATTCTCATACTTAGCTCTTATTAGAGTCTCTAACTTGCCTGTCTTATTATTCCAGAAAACTTTTACTTTGTGATTTAGTTTCTGTGAATCCTTTCGTCTTTCTAACGGACTTTTGAAACTTCTGCCAAAAGGGGTCTGGCAGCCTACTCATTTCAAGTTAATTGTAATACTTTTATGTCCAAAATCTGGGATGTTACACAAGTTCTTTTAACAAAGATTGAACCTAAGCCATCTTTGCTGTCAACTCAATTAATGCTCGATATTCAAATTCTATACCAAACCCAGCTACAACCCTTTATGTATGAGAATTCTAAGAGACTAATGAGTGTCTGAAAAAAAACTCAATACTCTCATACAGATTTTCTGCCATCCAGATAGCAAGTGCATTCTGCAACAGCGTAGCATGTCAAAGTAACATCTTTGTTGTGGTGCATATACAACCTAAAAGTAGCAATTTATTTGAGACATCTCATGACTTGTTTGAAAGCTTGCCAATACTCTTCCCAAGAAATTGACTTAATCGATTCACAGTAAAAGCTATGCCTAGGTAGGTATGTGTGAGCTATTGCAATGCTCCCTCTGTACTTTTATATTGTTTTAGATCTACCAACAATTCCCCATCAGAAATAGATAATGATTTGGCTGAAACCATTGGTGTTGGACGTAGGGCATAGTGAAGCATGCCAAATTTTTTATATAAGTCAATAATGTTCTTGGATTGAGAAAGATATAGATCATGAGCATTTCATCTCATTTCAATGCCCAAGAAATAATGCAAGGAACCTATGTCTTTTAAAGCAAAGATGTTGTGAGGTTCTCAAGTGAAAGCTTTCAACTTTGTAGGGTTATTTCCTATGACAATAATGTCATTTACATAGACCAATAACATTATGATGCAACCTAAATGCTTAAACCAAAAGGAAGTATCATACTTAAAATTTCTAAAATCCCATTGCAGCAATGTGTTTTTAAACTTATCAAACAAATCTCTTGGTGCTTATTTAAGCCCATGCAAGGATTTGTCAAGTCAACATATATGATTTGGTCTTGTTTTGGCTATAAAACCCTCAGGTTGTTTTATATAAACTACTTCATCTAAAATACCATTAAGAAAAGCTTTTTTTATGTCAAGTTGGTTTATACACCAACCTCTTGCTATTGCAACTGTAAGCACCAAATGAACAATGGAAGCTTTAACGATAGGTATAAAAGTCTCACAATAGTCAATACCTAGGCTTGGTTGAAAAATCTTAACGACCAACCGAGCCTTTCTTTTATTCAAACTGCTATCTTGATTGAATTTGTTTCCAAACACCTACTTGCATCCGACTAAGCTTTCTTTGCTAGTGCAAGGGAGAAATGTCTAGGTTTTGTTTCTTATCAGAATATTGTACTCATCTTGTATTACATTCTGCTAGTGACAATTCAATAGAGCTTCTTTAATAGTTGCAAACTTATGCTATACTTTAATGGAGTTTTTTACCAATCTAATGAAAGGATGCTTGGCTTTGTAATACTAACTTTACTTTGTGTTACCATAGAATGTAAATTCTATTGAGATTTTTCTAATACAGACTGGATATGGTTTTGTGAAGATGCAACTAAACTAGAAGAGTGCTCAAAGTTGTTACTTATTGATGGCAGGAAAGATATAGATCATGCAGGAGATAGGACAGGCTCTGAAGAAGTATTTATGCTATCATTAACACTAGCAGAAGTTGCTGTGATGTGCTAATTAGCTATTGTAGCTGTAGGCATAGGTGGCAAGTAAAAAAAAAAAAGCATCAATAATGGTATGCTCTTTTACACATTTGGTACTCAGAAAATCATGCTTAAAAGAGAAATCAAGCTCATTAAACACCACATGACGTGAAAAAAAGATTCTACCTGTAGAGCTCAAGCATTTGTACCCTTTACGATTCTCATTAGCTAAAGAAAAAATCATGCTAAAAAGAAAACTAACCAATATAGATCAAAACAAATGAAGAAAACCAGACTTCCATAGAAACACCACAAAACCAAAGTAGTTGAGATAAAAAAAACACAAAAAGTAGAGAGCAAGTATGCACAACAAAGGAGAAAGAACCACAATCAGTGAAGACCAACATGAGCACTTAAACAAGCTACAACACCAAGTTTCAAAGAACTTTTAAGAGAGATTACTCTAGAGTAATATATTTCTTTCTTGTAAGTACATTCAAGTAAAATATGGTGATTAGGACGCAATTTTCTTTGAGGTTGATTGAGATCTATGATGGGTGCCCCCGGACTTGAGAAGAGGATTAAAGCTTTGAAGGTGGGGCATCCACAATCTATTCTAGAAATGAGAGAGGAACAAGGGAAGTGGTGAAGGGCAATTTCAGCAATGAGGATTCATGAAGCTATATATGCTATGTTGATGATGGAAGAATAGGGAAGCTCGAGACACTGGCATTCAGATTTAGTGCTCTCTTTGTGGTATGATATCTCCAATTCCTCTCACTTTATTATTTCTAGGGATCTGAAATGGTTTATGAATGTGGATTACTGGTTTTGGTCAACCCTGTTTCATTTTCTTGGTTCCATGGTTGATTTAAAAGGGATTCAATTTGGGGGGCTTAAATACAGAGAATTTTGCAGTATGACTCTTGTAATGGATGTTCTCTTTTCTCCTATCTACATATGCAAGAGTTTGTGGTCTTATTTTGTGGCACTATCTAGGCTACAATGGTTTATATCCAGTTAATCTTGTTGGTATCAAAGCTAAGGATGACTTGAGATGGGTTTGTCCTTGGAATAAAGGGCTAATTGAGTGTTTGGTGAAAAGAACCATCATAGATGTAAGTCTAACTATTTCCATTGGTGTGAGTTGCTCTAATTGTGTCATTTTGGTTTTTAGAGATTTGCCTAACTCTAATGGACTTTGGCAATCTTGACAAACAGTGAAGTGCTCAATTTTATAGTGGATTCCAAGACATTGTAACTTAGTCGCTGATTGGTTCGCTCGTGCAGCTTTGAGAGAAAAGTGCTTGAAAAACCAGGTTTTACAACCCCCTTCTCCTTTGCCGAAAATCCTAGTTGATGATGCTCATAAGGTTGGGAATCTTATTACCTGATTTTGTTCTTTGTTTTAAGTTGTTTTCTGTCAGTTTGTTTCTTTCTGTTCTTGATAGCTTTTTTTATCTTTGTTTTACTCTTCTTTGTGTGTGCTTGTATTACTGTGAACTCTTTTTGATGGAATGAATTGCTCAGTTTGACGCCAAAAAAAGTACTTTGTACTATATGATTTATACCATGTTCATTAAAAAAGCTCAACATCATGCACACGTACTAACGTATTCTATTGCTCCCCTATTAAGTTATGTTGTTTTTTCCCTCGTGCCTTAATTAAAGAATATGTCCTTTTCCTATTTACTTTTCTATTGTCAATTTTTTCAATTGTTTCTTTTCTATTTCACAAATTTATTAATTTCCTATTAGATCATTATTTAATAATCACAGCATAAAAACTTTAATTTTTATAATTTACAATTTCTCTATTTTTCACTCTAAATATTTTACGAAGACTAAGAAATAACAGAAATAAATTTATGCGTATATATTCTTACTAAACTATGTGAAAGTCATGATTTCCATCAACTTTTCTATGACCAGGTTTTAAACATAAAACATAGACAAATGCGATAAGCTTAATGTGGTAGATTTGACCCTATATCATTAGGATCTGTTTCTTTTAATATATTCAGCATTTCAACATTGACAAATATTAAGCTTTTGGAATTAGTAAGATAGGTTTATTTTTCCACGTTATAGCATGCATACATATATTATCTGCCAACACTATTACTTGTTTTGGTTTCTTCCTACGCATCCATTTTTCTTGTTTTTAGGTTTTATACCTAAGGATATAATTAAGCAATCTTGTTAAACTCTAAATCATAGATTTTGAATGGACCTATTCCTTCCAATATATTTAACATTTCAACATTGAAATCCTTGCGCCTTAGTAATAATTTCCTTCTGGCCTTCTCCCATTGTAGGAGAAATTGGCATCCATCTTTCAGAAGCAACAATTTTTATATTGTGATAAACTTGAGGACAACTCATTTGGCAACTAATCCAGTGTTTCATCCTCAAGCAAAACACATTGCTGTTGATTACCACTTTGTTCGTGAAAGAGTTGCTGCAAAGTGTCTCAGAATTGCTGTTGTTTCCTCTCATGACCAACTTGTTGATACTTTGACCAAGCCTATAGTTGCTGATCGTTTTAAGAGGTTAAGGACGAGTCTCAATATTCATTCTTCATATTTGGACTCGAGGGGGTCTGTTAGAAATAATATTACACAAGCCCAGCAAAATTCAAATAAACAAAGGCCCAATATAATACATAATTACATCTAGCCCTATTGTCTAGATCATTCTCATTTAGGAGTGTTTGGCACTTTTTCAGCCCGAGATAAACTCCTCCACATATTTATTTTATATACCGTAAAATCACTTTTAAAACCATGATTTGAATTTCATCCAACTACCCCCAAATATAACAATAATGTGTGTAACAATAATGCATAATACGATTGACTATTCATAATTTTAGAAAATATTATTTTTACTCTAAATTAATTTTTTTTTTTAAAAAAGCTCGGAGTAAGAAAAGTTATACTTTTTGTTAATAAAAAATGTTTTTTATGTAGATTTTAACAGTTCTATATTATGTCTCCTGCGAGGCCGAAATCTAACCCAACCATTCATTTAGCTGGGCATGGAGGAGCGTGAGAGGTTAAACATGAACTGGCCTAGGAAACATTCGAGTTAAGGCTCGTTTAGTTCAATTACAAAAAAATCTTCTCTCCATAATAACGATTACATTTCAATGCAAGTATAATCGCATTTGTTGATATTCTTCTGGGAAAATTGGAGAAAAATTAGTACTTCTCAGGTCATAAATATAAGACCTTTTTGTAGTGTGTATAAGGATCTTATATTTAAGACTGAATTTTTCAATTCAGACACTTAATAATAACAATTCACATAGAAATAACAAATCCTGATTATTAAATGACAAGTCTCGATTTGCGATTAACACACATTTTTTTCCTTGATATACGAAGTAACATGTGAATCAATTAAAAATGACAATAATTCAACTAGGAATAATAAGTCCTGATTGTGAAATTACAAGTCTTGATTTGGGATTAACAACATGTTTTTTTCCTGATACGTAACATATAAAATAACATATGAATCAATTAAAAACGACAACAATTCATCTAGAAAAAAAATCCTAATTGTGAAATTACAACTCTTAATTTGTGATTAACAACACATTTTTTAAAAGAATTAACAAAGAGACATTTTTGTCATTTCTCTTAAATTTCAAAATTCTAATTTGGATTTACTTCTTTGTCTATCATTTTGAAGTTTTAGGTACCCAAATTAAACAACACTAACTTTAGGGTTCTTTTTCTAGAATTTTTTCTTGTTTGGATTAGATTCGCAATCAATTATCCATAACAAAATGGTTTTGTTAAAAATGGTCCATGCACAACTGTTAATGTTAAAACCTTGATATCATCTTAATCTATTCGTAGGGGCTTTTAATAGCCTATTGTCATTAATAAATGTTATAGATCATAATTAATGCAAATCTTATATGTAAATTGATTTTATCCAAAATTTAGTATTCGTAATTTCCACTACTTTTTTTTTTTGCCAGCGTTTTCGTTACTAATTCAAACACAAGTTGACTGACCGCCATGTTTGATTTTTTTTCTTAATGTTATTTTTACTATGTTGTTTTCTAATGGGCTAGCCTTCCTCGTTAGTTGGGCTTTACTAAAATTAATTGTGATGGGACAATTTTTTATATGCAATTTTTTATTTAGTTTATACCGAAAACAATATCTTTTAGTCAAATAAAAGTTATTCAGATCACGCTGTGGCGAATATGAGAGTTGGATTGATTTGGTTGGGCTCTTGGGTTAGGACGACCTGGGGGACCTTCATCAACCATCATTGTCCATTTCTTTTCTTGATGCATTGGTAACATCCATTCTAATTATGTTGTTATTTTCATTTTTATTATGACATTCTTATATCTTTTATAAGAGTTCGAGCTCACAACTTTATATTCATAAATGTTTTAAGTGTTTAGTGCTAGTTGTAGTGGGATAAGGCAGCGGCTGTTGTTGTTTAGTGTTAGTTATTGCAAGATCGGAATATTTATATAAATTTTTTATTTTATGATAAGAAAAAAAATCACAATAATACAATATTTTTGCCAATTGCAAGCATAAATTGAAAATTGAACACGTCAGTGACCTAAGATCAGCCTATCATGTATTTGCCCATTAACACAATCTGAATTGTTCTAGAACTTTTTTTTTTGACTCTCTTCAATCTCTAATCCACAGCTCATAATTTTATTGTGGGGCTGGCTATAAATTTTCCATTCCAAGGGTTTAGCGGTTTACCGTTCTTATCTGTCAGATATAGAAATTACTTGTAACACATTCTTACATACTAATGAATACATTAAATTGATAAAAAAAATTTAATTTTATTCATGTTAATGTTTTCTCTCTCTTCAGTTACAAATCATTTAATATCCCTCTCGTCTTTTTCTCTTTTTAGTGAGAATTAAATATGGGTAAAATTGAAAAACAAGCATCAAATATAAATAACTTGTATTTACCTCCTGAGGGGTATATTTCTGCCACAGCATATTCTGTGGGTCTTCCTTAGAGATCTTCATCTCTCCATCTGCTCTTCCTTCAGGGGTAACTTAGTGACCTTTACATTTCGTGTTCATCTTCTGGACGCTAATCCTCTCAAAATCCATTTGATTAGCTCTTCGATGATATCTAGGATTTTTCCAATTTTCCTGTCTCATTGTAGAAGAAAATTGGGATTTTTAAGGTTCTATGTGGTGCACTTGAAAGGTTTTGTTGATGGACTATGTACGTTTATGCTCGCGCTGAGACGTTAGTTCGATCTTTCCCTAAAAACAGGAAATCGTTTACAGTTTACGGGCATGTATTTTCCTTTAACCCATTAATCTTAGGTATCGTTTGGTAAGAACCATTGAAAATTAGGGGTAGGGGATTGGGATTCGAATGGAGAAAATCTATTAAAAGAATGTTTAGTATAAGAGATTGCTTATTGTAAGGGATTAGCCAAACCCATGTATGTGAGATTGGAGAATACCATGAGGGGAAGTGGTATTTCCTAATCTCACCTCTATAGGTTTGTCTAATCCCATATAATAAACAATTACTCATACTAAATACTATTTTAATAGTTTTTCTTAATTGCAATTCCAATCTGAATCCCTTATTTTCAATGCTTTGTAACTGGGACCATAGAGAATACTTTGTCAATTGTGGTTATTATTTCAACTCCGCGGACTATGATATTTCAAACGGCAATGTTTTCGTACAACTTTTTTTCAAGTGAAACATTTGAAATGTATTATGATTATTATAATTATTCTGTCTTGTTTTAGCGGTGTGATCCATTGTGATATGGTTATCTTTGCAGGAAGATCTTCTTGTTCAGGTAAATAAATAAGAATATGATGCAAGAAATGCTATGTTCACCATGCTCTTAATGCACATTCCAAAAAGTTGAACTGTTTTCACAGGAGTCAAGCTGTTCTTAGATAAAAGTATTGATGAAGGTCTAATATACCTTCCAAAGAGCATTGTCTTATGTGACATAGTTTTAATACTACCCCGCGTCCCTAATCTAAGGGCCAGTTGACTAATTTGAATAGATTAAAAAAATTAGTTAAGTTATTATTTATAATACATAGGTATTGTTTCTCTTAGAATATCCTTACTAATCATATGTATTAGTTATAATTACCATTTGATGAAACATTTAACATGTGTAATTATTAGAAGGACTATCTTAGGAAAAATAAATAAATATGGAAAACAAGATATATTAGGTTCTTATATTTATGACTAAATTAAATCAAACTAATTTTTATATTAAAAACAGAAGTAGTATTACTCAGTGAAACATTAAGAAATAATTTAATTTTTGTCGAGCTTTGGCTGTGTCTTAATGCTGCTTGTCACACTCCAAATTTTGAGCCTAAGAATACATAGATTAGCCTAAGATAGGTAGGCTACCAAATCCCTATGAGTAGGAGTCCCACAAATATAAAAAGAAGGTTGGAGGGTTTCAGGGACTAAACTGTAAATAGAGAAAGTTCTAGTGACTAAAATGTAAAGAAAGTTAGAGGCTCTAGTAAAGTCTTAAGACCCATAAATGAGAAAAGAGGTTAAATCAGACCAAAAGTTATGGTAGAGGCCATAAATGGGTGATTTATGAGGTTTACTTGACTAGAGGCAAAACTATAATTTTAGAAAGTTTCGGGCCAGGAATGAGTAAAAATGGAAGTAACACCCAAAAATTTTAGAAAATTCCAGAAAATGAAAAATAACATTTTAAGGCCTGTACATAAGGAGAAATAACAAAAATGCCTTTGAGTTGACTGAAAAGGAATTTATAAGTTTATGGTTCAGTTTGAGATGTAGAGATAGATTTAATTGTTTGAATCATAAGGAAACCTCAGAAAATTATGGTAAAATGGGGATGTATGATCTAAGAGGCTATAGAATTTATAAAATTAGTCTCAACCCTAGAAGGCCAGCAGAGTGGCTTTAACATTTTTTAAGGCCAAAATTGCAGTTTATAGGTTTGTTATGGGAAATTTAAAAAGAAATATTTATAGTTTGAGTTATGAACTGAGAAAATTCATAGTTTTTCTATAGAATTAAATGAATTTTATGGTATAAATAGATGAATTTTTAGAGTTCAGAATTGGATAAAATGCTCTAATTAAATGTTAAATAACTAATGTCCCTTAATTAAGAGACAAAGTTAGAAAATATCTCAGATATTTTGAGGAAGACAAGTTCAACTTGAATTCTCTTCTTCTTTCCCATGTGCTTCATTTATGAGGGTGATGTATCATCATATGAGTCACCAGAAGATATTTTATGGGTAGTAGAAAAATTAGAATGCAATAAGGGTAAGTGTTAGACAGTTTCCTATCTATCCAATAGAGCAAAATTTTTACTATGTGACTCAATAAGGTTGACTAATTAGTCAATAGTGTTGACTATTTTTTTTTTGCTCTGCTCCTCTAAGGTGGTGCTATATATGTGCCTTTTATTGGCCAATATCAATTACTAAAAATACCTAGAGATCTCAGAAAATTATGAAAATTTAAAAGAAATTCATTCAGGAATTATGGAGATTTATAAAATTATTTTCAACCCTAAATGATGAGGAGGTTAGCTTTAATTGAATTTAAAGCTAAATTAATATTGATAGATTATCTGTTTTTATAGAAACAGCAATTTAAAGGGTTATAGGGGGAGAAAAATTATGAAATTAATCAGGAAAGCTCCCTTTACTGAGATATAATTAATGGTGATTTGATATAAAAATTCTGAGCTACTAGAATTTTTAGGCTATCAGATAAAATAAACCAATATTATAATAAGACTCATTAGACTGTCAGGATAACCGAGGTGGTAAAAATTTCTGACCGAATCTCAAGGACACATGTCATGGCCAAATTGGCTAAGAAAGGGAAAAAGAAAATAAAAAGAAAAAGAAAAGGAAAATAATAAATCAAATTAGATTAAAATCTAATTAGGGTTAAGTAAGATGATTATGGCTAAGTCATCTTCCATAAGATCTTGACACATGGAAAACATAGTTCATTGGATGGCTAGGATTCAACCATCTATCTTTGAAAAGTCAAAATTTTCTAGAAGGGTAATTAGCCAAGTTAATCAAGAAATTAAGAGAGTTAACCTTGATTAAAGCCTAATTAATCTTAATGGATAAGAAGAGATGACATAAGCCTTAGTGACTCACCATCCAAGTGTCAACATATTAAGCCACATAGCCTAAGATTTGTACATGTGGAAAGAGGTAAAAATTGGAAGGCCAAGGTTAAGTCTTATGCAAGAAGGGCATGTGTGGAATTAATGAAAATATGAAGCCTATAAATACCCCCTACATGTTCATTTCATGCAAGGCCATTCAAGTCAGGAAACTCTTGCAAAATTTCATTTAGAGTGAGAAAGAGAAGAGTTTTAGTGAGAGGAAGTCACTTGGAAGCAAGGTAAGCTTCTACAACTCTTCTATTTCAAGTTATAATGGTTGTATGTTGGTTTTATACTATTTTGATGATGATGGAAAGTCATTTTCCTAGGGAGAAGTGCTGCCTAAATTTGATAGGAAATGGTTTAGATGATGTATGGTTAAGATTAAGCATGGTTAAAGGTTAAGGATTAAGTGATTACATATTAGTTTTATTGAAAATCCTTTTCCCTATGATTATTTATGGAGTTCGGTCAAATCAAGTTAGTAGGGTAGGAATTGGATTTTCATAAAACTAATTTGATAATTGAATTCTATATGAAAAATTATGAAGAAAAGGCCTAAGAAAGTTCAAGAATCAAAGCTAGAAAAATAAACCCTAAAAACCAAGAAAAGGGGGTTTAAGGGGTTATGTTAAATTGTGAAGTTGCAACGATACTTAATGTTGTGTCATTGATTGCCTAATAGGCTATACACAACAAAAGGGTAAAGATCTAGTCAAGAGGAAAGAGTTCAAAAGGAAGGAAAGCATTCAAGGTAGCTTTGCAATCCATTATATTAGAGTGTCACCTTGCTTTGTATGATTATAGCTATGTGTCTTGCTAACTTGTTATGCTATGAGGTGGATGAGAATGTTATGTTATATGATGTTGCCTCCATGCAATTTATGCCTTGGCTTATGCTATGTTGAGTGCTCTAAATGTTTATGATGATATGTCCTTGCCATAGCATGAACATAAAGTTAAAGTATGTATGCATGTAGCTTAATTTGTAATGTATTGTGTGACCTTGATAATGTATGCAATTGCTACTAATATTCTCCAAGAATCTTAACCCAATATTTAAACAAACCCTAGGGCCTTCAAAATCCAAGGGCAATGGAAGGGAGTTGGCTCTTATTTGAAGAGGTAGTAAGCCATGGTAACTTTATATGGCTTTGAACCTTTCTATTTTGTAAGAATGTAATATTAAGCATGCTTTAAGTTTCCAATAGTATGAATAACGTTAGAAGTATGTAAGCATGATTAGAAATAGCTAATATAGCTAATGAGAGTATGTTATGATGGTAAATGGTCAATTAAGTTAAGTTACCCTTCCAAGAGGGTAAAATGTCAACTAAAATAGATCAAAGTTTGACCCACAACCATTTGAGCAAACGAGTGAGTTAGGTTATGAAATTTGGTGAGCAAAAAGATCTAATTTTTCTCTTTGAAATGACGGGTAGTTTGCCCGATTCCGATAACTGAGAAAAAAGTTATGCCTTTCCAAAGTTAGGTAAAAGCAAGGTGAAAATCTAAAGATGACCAAATAAATAGTAAGGTTTTCAAAGAAAACTGGGCTCAAATTTCAAGGCAACCAGTCTAGAAACTATTTTTCTTCAAAATTTTGTCCAAAGAGCTTTCCATAGAACTTCGAATCACTCGATTTCGATTTTTCTACAATTAGTTATAAATTTTTAAAGTTGGCAAAGATTTCAGTGAAATGTGAATAGTGCGCAGAAGTATTCTGTGACTTGAGGTCGCAACCTGAGAAGTTGAAGTCACAATCTGGAGGCAAAAATGGCCTTTGTGACCTTAAGTCGCGACCTGGAAGCACTAAGCCGTGACCTGAACTGAGAAAATAAAAAAGTTTCAAATTTTTAAGCCTTTTCTCATACTTAAGGGTCATATAAAGTTTCAAACGTGATTTTTCATAACTTGTAGTCTTCAAAAGTGATTCCAAATACTTCCACAAGGCAAGTTAATTGGTATAAACTTAAGGTGTTACATTGTTCACCATGCTCCTCCTCTAGGCTGTTTCTTAATGCTGTTCACCATGCTCCTCCTCTAGCTCCTGCTCGCGGTGGTAGCAGCGACTTTTTCAAAATTAATAAAGGGAAAAAGTATATAGAGATGAAAATAAAAATTTAGAGAAAGTATAGGTACTTACTAATGATTTTTCCTTTTCCATCGAAGGAGTGGTTTCCTGTGTAAAATAAAAGGGACATTTTAAGAAAATGAAGGCACATTTTTTGCACAAATAATAACTAATCTAACTAATTTTACTTATCACTGCAAATTTGTTGTCTAAATTTTATATTTAGGATCATATATTATTTTAAGGTCCAATTTTTGCCTTGAAAGTTTACATGTACAAACTGTAGGTATTTATAAATTTTTTGTGGGATCAATATTGCTTCAGAAGTATTAAAAAAAAGGAGAAAATTGTACTAACCCTTAAAAGAAATAAAGTTGACTGTTAGTATATTTTTAACCGGTAGGGGTGGATATTGCTCCTTTTTTAATTCTTCCTAGCAAAATTGGTCCAACAAAATTTTTTGCCTCTTATGCAAAAACTTTCAGGGGTAAATTGTAGCTTAATATTTTAAATATGGATCACACAAGATCATAAGTACTGTCAAGTGTTTTGGCTAACTCATTATTGACTTTTGTAGTCTTGTATACAGAATATCCTTAGTTATCTACTAGCCAAGTAAATGAAAAAGAAAAAAGTCCTTATTTGAGGTCTCTTCTCAAAGACTGCTCCCTAAGAAACAATATTTTGCCCTCAAAATTATGAAATTTCTTATGATGATGATGATGATGATATATTTTATAGGGACTTTAATTGAATGTAAGTTCCAAATAGCTAATACAACTAACTTGACATATAACTCAGATGCGCATGTGCACTACTCACCTATTTTCATTTAGTAAATTCATCTATTGCCTAATGCCTTTTTCAATTAGTAATATACTACATCCGGTCCTTAATATAAGAGTCAGATAATTAGTTGACAGATATTAAGAAAATTAATTTAGTTCTTAGTAATGAATGAATTGTTGTCTTTCTGAAAATATCCATATTAATCATATGTATTGAAAACACTCTTTGATAGAAACTCTTTAACATGTCCAATCATCATGAGGATTACTAAAAGGTGAAATGGATAAATGTTGCCAACAAATTAAAATGGATTGGAATCTTATATTTAAAATCAAATTGAATCTCTAACTACCTCTCACATTAAGGATCAGAGATAATGTAACATCCTGAATTTTAGGCCTAGAAGTACCAAAATTAGCTTGAAAAGAGCAGGCTACCAAACCCCTTCTAGCAAGAGTTCTAGAGGTTTCTGAGGGGGACAGAGGGATCCTTAGGGACTAAATCGCAAAGTAAAAGTTTTCTAGGACTAAGAACAGAGGAAGATAAACACTCTAATGAACTTTCAAGTGGTCCAGTATAGTGAATTGAGGTGATTAAGGGCTAAAGGTTGTGTTGGGAACCTCAGTAAGATGATTCTTGAGGCTAAACCTAAGGAGCGACCTAATCATAAATTTGGAAAGTTTTTGGTCAGAAAAGGCAGTGATGAAAAGTATGCCTGATAATTCTAGAAAAGTTCTAAAAAAAAATAGGAATGAGGTCCAAAGGCTCATATGAGGCTAAAAGTGATGAAAATACCCCTGAAAGGAATTTGTGGAATTCCTAGGGTTGTGGCTAATGGTGAATATTAGCCAAATTGAATTATTTAAAATATGAGGAGGCTTCCGATAATTAGAGAAAATGGAGAAAAATACTTGAGAAATTATTATAGGTTTTAAAAATAATTTCGTCCCCAAAAAGCGAAGAGGTTGGTTTTAATCGAATTTAAAGCCTATTTATATACTATTCAGGGAAAGTCAAAATAAACTGTCTAGAGGTTGACTTTTGACTTAAGAAAAATTAGAAAATATTTTTGTGATGAAAAGATAGTAGTAGTATCCAGAAACAGATTCTCAGAGTTATGGACTGATAGAAAGAATTCGATCAAGTTTGCTCTAAAATAAATATTATTAAATGATTTTAATGAAAGGTAGAGGGAAAGCTATTTCTCCATGGTAAGCATATATAATACCATGTGGACTTATTTGAGATGTAAAAATAGTGTTAGAACATGTTCAAGGGTTACTAGGTGAGTTAGGATTCGAAAAAATACCTTATACAATGCAGAATGGCAAGATAGGTGGAGGAATACGTAAGGGTTGTATTTCGCACGAATTTCCTATTAATTTTCTCCCTATTTTAATTCTAAAATGATGAAGGGACATGAATAGAATAATATAAATCATCATGTTTGGAAGAAATAGAGTTATATAATAAAATATTGATTATAATCACATGTAGGATTACGCGTCCCTTGAGGTGGCATATGAGGTAACTTTGGTATTGATTATAGAGGACACATAAGAGAGTTAGGTAGCAAGAATCAAGATGAAAAGGGACACGTGGCAAAGAGATCAAATGAATAGTCAAGATCAAGCTAGACATACACAAGATCAATACCTAGGATTTGAGCAAAATTTTATAAATGCCTCCCTTCCCCATTTAGGCCAAGTTTCAGCCAACATAGAGAAAGAAGAGGGAGAGACCAAAATGGAGAAGGAAAAAGAGAGAAGAGAAAGAGCAAGAGATGACATGCAAGATCAAGCTCTAAGACAAGCTATATTTATGGTTTTTAAGGTAGTTTATCTTGCTACTTGCCTTGTGCAATTTGGTTATGGATTTTGTTGGATTTTGGGAGCTTCGAACCCTAAGGGGACATGCTATATGAAATTTATAAGTTGAGAGGAGGATGAAATTGATGTTAGAATAATGTTTAAAGGCTTAAAAAAAATGAAAATCAAGTGGTTTTGTGATGAGTTTGCAAGAAAACCAACTTCTCCTTAACCTTTCAACAATTTTAGCAAACCTGGGGTTTGAGTTAGGGTTGACTTTTGATGATTTTGATACTTCCAATGTGTTTAGAATGAAAAATTATATGAGGTAAAGGTAAGAAAGCAAATTTGGAAGCATTAGAATTGAAAATGAAATTTTGCCCTAAAACACTATAATGCTCAGCCAAGTTGAGTTGAAGGGAAAGGAGTTGGATTCTGATTATTTTGAGCTTATTCTACATGCAAAATTATGCGGGAATAGCATATGGGATTAATTTTAGAAAGATTGAAAATCAAGCTCAAGAGTTAGAAGTCAAGATGGCTTAAAAAAAACAAAGTGTTGATGTTGTTTGTTACCATGGCTCTAATAAATAAATAACAATTATGTATTAATGTATTTAGAGTCATGAGACATTAAGGAAGATGAATAGGAAGGTTGATTAAACAACTGTGAAGGTTAGGAATATAGGGAATAAGAAGCAAGGTTAAAGACACAAGGTAGTGGACTTACCGTTCTTGTGTGCTTAATGTATATGCTTGTTTATTGATATGTATTATGCTATTTGATTATGATTTGAGATGCAAATGCAAATATAATGCTCGGTTTCTTTTATGTTTTCCATGGCCATACATGTTAATGTGAAACATTGAGCATGAGAGCATGTTATAAGTAAACATGTATTAGATCAAGTAAGCATGTCATACACTTATATCCATCTTGCATGCATTAATGGTAATATTTGCTATTGAGATTCTCTTGAATCTCAGCCCCTTAACCAACCACGATAGGTAAAATGTGCAAGAAGAGGAACATAGGAAGTAGAATCAAGAACAAGAGAAGATTTGAAAGAAAATGGTTATGATTCAAGTGTATCGATTTTCTCTCTTGGTTAATGTATGATTATAAGAGCATGCCATTGTTATTATGTGTTGATAAATGGTGTAATTGTCACATATGATTGAGTATAATGCTGTAGGGAACTAAGGTATGGTTGATAGAATGGTAATATGCATGAAAAAAATTAATTATAAATTATTAATGCAAGTAAGGGAGATAAATTATCCTTAAATGAACCACAAGTTTGTGATAGAGTGAACATGAGGCAATTGAACAAATCTACTCATGAAATTTGGTACGCTTAAATTACACATCTTGAGCTTTAAAACAAGTGATAAATCACTTAAAATGGATGTGTATGTTAAAAGTTATGATTGCTCAAAATTAGGGCAGAGAATCTAAAAACATTGTTTTGACTAAATAAACAATAAATTTCATACAATTAACTGTACATATTGGCAAGGGTTAAGTCTATATTTATATTCTTTTTCCTATAGAGAATTGAAAGATCTTCAAATAGAATTTCAAGCCATCTCAATGCGATTTTTCTATAATTAGTTATGAATTTTTAAAATTAGATCGAAAATCTAAAATTTCCTAGTGAATAGTAACGCAAAAATCAAATTTCAAAATTTTAATCCACGCATATTTAGTGGCTGCCCTAAATTTTTTGTTTATTAATTTGAGAAATACCTAATTGGCAAGGCTTTTCCATAAGACACGTATAGTAAAATAACTAACATGACTGGTGAAAGGGTCTTCATTCTAGGCCTAGCTATTGTCCTTCCCTAATCTATAGCTTATTAATTGAATAAAATCTTTACATTGAAATGTATTAAAAAAAAAAGGGTGACTTTCTCAATAGTTAGTGGTGACAAGCAGGATAACTATGAATTCTTGCAGTTCATAGTTTCCATCTTAAAAAAAAAATGAGTTCATCATTTTATACATCCAAGATGTTGAGAAGATTTTAATTTCCTTCAATCGGAACAATTATATAGTTCGCCAATGCTAGAGAAACTTTTAGGGCTAGTTTTGATATATGGTCCCAAGATAATATTGATATCAAAGATGAATCTTCTAAAGATGATTTTTCGTAAGTTGATAAAAGGTTCATGATGCTTTTCGTTTACAAGATTAAGAACAATATTTCTAAGGGGAAAAGATGTATGGTCATATTCACTCTCATGAGTTAGCAAAACGGATTGACACAAATTGTAAAGTTCATCTCTAAGAAGAAATAATAATAATAAGAGAAAATGGCAAATAAAGACTTTGGAAAATATCAAATTGTAATTTGATTTCCTCAATTCACAAAATTGCTATCAGAGATCAGGTCCTAAATATGAATTATGAAATGTTAGAGAAAAGACCAAAATGCCTTTCCCTTCTTCTTTTTCTCTTCCTCCTTCTCTTTCCTTCTTCTCTTACTCTCCCCCTCTTCCTCCTCCTCTCCTTCTTCTTCCTTCTTTGGACATCATCCATTGCTCTCATCATTGATTACTCTAGACTTAATTACTCAAAGGGTTGGTCACTACTCTCTCTCCCCATTGATTACACAAGAGGCCTCTCTTCTTATACTAATTTTTAAATCCTCAAATTAGTTAAAGGCATAGATAGACTTTCTCAGTCTAATGATTCTCTTCTTATTCTCTTCCCTCTTTTTCTTCCTCAAATCATGGGTCTTTTGATTCGACCTAGATCTTACATGATTCCCTCCCTAAATAATTCTAAGGTTGTCGGCAACAATTTCATTACAAATGAAACAAGGTGTGAATTTTTCTTTTACTATTTTTATACTAAAAAATTCCTAGGTATCGGATTCAAATAATATTTAGGCATTTAGGCCTAAATTCCTGATAATTATGATTATTGTGAGAATGTAGCTCTATGTATTAATAATCCATTGGTGAATGGGCTATACGAAACCCACTTGCAGTGGAGGGAGGGAATGAGGATGCTATCATTTTTAATGTTGAAGTTGTCAAGCCCTAACGTCAAGTTGGGAAGAGAAGAGGTCATTGGTTTCTACTATGTTAATGTGCACTTGCCACTAAACCTTGAAAAAAACTGGTTGCTGTCAAAATGCCTTTGGTTTTTTGTTATTTGTCTTACTGTTACTGTAATTTCACTTTGTAGTGTTGTTACTGCAGACTACTTACAATGATGACAGCAACATAACATGACAATCTGATAATGTTGGTGTTTTGTTTATGGGCAGAGCAATGTTAACGTTTTGTATTTATCAGCACTATATGGTAATGATGTAGATCTATTTAATGTGTAAGAAAATGGGCTAGTCTACCCTTGGTGGATTGGACCCGAGCCCAATGTCATTTGGGACTCCAGTGTAAATAGCAAAACTCATAGGTCTTTAACTGTAATTTTCACCCTTTCATATATTTTGCCAAAAGCGGGAACAGTTAAAACGAAGGAGACAGTTTTTATTTGAACTAACATGAGGGGAGTTAAATAACTGATTCATTGGGATCAGTTTGCGGTAAGTGCATTTTGCGTTTTTTCTCCTCCATCAGACTTTACTCTCCGTCTCTCCAAACTCTATCTCCGGTGCATTTGCTGTGTCTCCCAGATCCGACTCTGTGACCGTGATCGGACCTCCGCGTGGCAACCTAACTTCACTGCAGACTCCAGGTATGCCCAAAAAGCTTCATTGGTATCAGAGCATGTGATTTTTCTTGTTGATTCTGTGGCTTGCGTTTTCATATCAGCATTCATTTTCTGATAGTTCGGTCTGAGTAACTTGCGATTTGCTTCAATATATTATGCAAATCCTCCATTTTACTTCCAATATGATAGTTTTTGTGTCTTATATTTATGTTTAGACATATTGGGTTGCTTCTCTGCCTCCGTGAAGATCGTTTTAGACTGGATATTCTTTTCGCCGTACGGTTATTGTTTTTGAGTTTGCTTAAAATCAAGTTTTTAGGTTTCAAAATTTATCCCATTGCGTAGAACTCGAAAAAATGAAGAAAATGATATAAGGTACGCTAAAAACGGACACCGGACGGTGAAGATACGAAGGAGAGAAGAAATCGAGTCTGACGGGTCCGTCGGACCCGACCAGGTTGCAAAAGCCGGGTCAAGGCGACCCGGCTGGAGGTTGAAGGAGACCTCCAGGGGCCAAAATGGCATCGTTTTGGCCCCTCCTGTAAAAAAAAACGCATTTACTGGGCTGGACGTAGGATCCAGCCCAGACAAAAAAAAGAAGAAGGAAGGGGTGTACTGGGTTGGAGGCAGGATCTAGCCCAGACCAGAATCATAAAAAAAAAAAATTTTGTGAAGGGAACCGATTGGGCCGAAATGGACCCAAACCCAACCGGTCCAAATACTTTTAATAAAAAAAGAAGGTCTGTCTAAAAAAAAAAATATTTAAAAAATTTTTTTTTACCAAGCAGCGCCACGTGGCGCGTTCTGCCACGTGGCACCCCACCTTGGCGCGTGGAATCTGCAGGCACGACGCGTGTCGCCGATGGCGGGCTTCATGGTGGCGCTTGAAGTACACTCGCCGATAGGGCAAGTGGGCGAAAATTTTTTTAATTTTTCGCTAATTTTTCCTTCTAGGGGTGCCTGTAGGAGCGTGAAAGGTCCGTTTGAGGTGCGGTTTGTCTCTAAAAATCCCTAAAATCAAGATCTTCATTTTGATATATAATTTGATAATTTTGGAGATAATTAAGGATCTATTTCAGTGTATTTTTTGGTATTTTTCATGCGGAAATAAATTCCAGAATATTCAAAATAATTTAAATTATTTTGTTCTAGGTGAAAATGAAGCAAGAGGCTTCTAGTAGCACTGAAAATATCAAAGATGGTTCATTGGAATACTCATACATGGATAATGCAATTCCAGAATATGAACCAGAGGATGAGAATCCTGAAGAGGACCCTGAAGAGGTTCCTCAAGAAATCCCGGAGGAGTTAATAGATTATGGACCTGAGTAAGAATCTTTATTTCCCACTGAACCCTTCCGTACCGAACCTCATTTGGTCTGTAATGATTCACTAGATCTTCCCAATAAAACCGAAGTAGAGGAAGGCGAAGAGGTGGATCAACCCTGTACCCCTGCTTTAGCTATGAGAATAGCTGAAAGAGATGCAGCTAAATTGACAAACATAAAAGGCATCAATGGTGTGCTCGCTAGCTACGTCCATTACATGACCGATAAGAAGAATACCGAATTCTACCTTAGAGTCATAATGGAGTACATAAGAGCAATAAGAGTTAGAGGCGGACCTAAAGGCAAACCCATAAGAAAGTCTTACTGGATTTGGGCCATAGAGCTAGTGTCCTCCTTTATGAACAAAACGCGTAAACTTAGAAGCCTAAGAAAAGCAATGCTTGATTACATTTATGTTCATATTAAATGATGTAATATTTGTATTCGCCTTGAATTTTTGGTTTCATGCATTGTAAACAGACTAAGTATGTCATTTCATTTAATGAAATTACTTGAATTATTGTTGTATGATTATTTATGAATATCATATGTATGCCTTTTATAAGTGGGAGCTTTTAGAAGATGAGACTTCTAAAGGTTACAATCTTTGAAGTGCTTATATAGTATTCTTGATAGAATATAATGATAATTGCTAGTATCTGTGTGATGGGAGATACAAACGTATTCTCCTGATCATAGATCTTGTAATTTCATTATTTACTGATCGAGGATAATATAGGCACATTACATTGTATACTTCATTGTGCCATATAATTGAAATGTTCTTTGGTTCGGTTCTCTTTAAAGAGAACATAGATTAATGTGGGATAGATTTGTCACAGAACTAAGAATGGCAACCAAGAACATAATTGCTGAATTGAACAAGGGAGAAAAGCTTAACGGGGACAACTGGGACATCTGGCACCGAAAGGTCCAGTATATCATAGAGGAACAGGATGCGATAGAGCCTCTCACCACTGCTATGGTTGAACCTGAGGCTGGCAACACAAACCAGCACAGGAGAGACCAAGAGGCATATCTAACCTGGAAAAGAAGAATGGCATAGCAAGAATCACGCTTTTGAGCTCCATGGCTGATGACCTAATGTGTGAGTTTGAGTCGCACAAAACTGCACAGGCCATGTGGATAGCATTGAAGGATAAGTTTGGCGGAGTCTCTCAACCAAGCTTAGAAGGTTGACGATTAAGTTTGATACCTATAAGCTCAAGCCAAACAATCCTATGAAGCAACATCTGAGAGAGATGACCAATATGATCCGGGAACTGAAGGAAGCTGGACATAATCTGTCTGATGAGCAGCAAGTACAGGCTGTCATCAGGTCACTCCCTGCAAGTTGGGAGCACATGAAAGTCAACCTAACCCACAATGAAAACATCATCACTTTTAATGATGTAGCTAAGCATCTGGAGCTGGAAGATGAACGTTTAGAGGCTTACAAGAGCTCTAGACAGACTTATTTAACTGAGGATGCTGGTACTTCCCAATCTAAGCCCAATTTCAAAAAGGGCAAGAAGCCCCAAAAGAAAGGGAAGAAGGGCAGTCCTCAATTTAAAAAGGGGAAGAAACAATTTAAAAAGAAGGGAAACAAAGGCGAGAAGAAGAAGCTAGACCTGAAGAAGGTCAAATGCTTCGCCTGCCAACAAATGGGCCATTTCGCACGTGACTGTTCCAAACAGGCTGAAAGCGAAAAGGTATTAGTGAATTATGTGAATTCACATGTTTCATATGTTTCTAGTACTGTTTTTCTAACAGAACCTGTTTCTTCTTCTTGGATTATAGACTCAGGCTCCACAGACCACGTAAGCAGGGATCGGGGATCCTTCGTGGAATACCGTCGGTTGCCGTATCAAAGCAAGTGGCTTTATGTTGGGAACAATGCGAGAATCGAGGTTCGAGGCATTGGCACCTGCAAGCTTGCTTTGCGTGGTGGAAAGACCTTGATACTCCATGATGTGCTTCATGCTCCCAACATCCGACGGAATTTAATTTCTGTTATTTGCTTAGTAGACTTTGGGTTTAATGTTTATTTTCATGATAAAGTTGCAGACATTTCCTTCAACTCTGAATTTTATGGTTCAGCATTCAGATTCCAGAAATTTTTTGTTATGGATCTTGCTTTTGGTTTTAACGCTCATGATTGTTTTGCTATTTCTTCAAGCAATCCTGATATGAATATCTGGCATGCTAGACTAGGACATATTAATCAAAATAGAATGATTAAACTAGCAAAAGAAGGAATGTTGGGCACAATCCCTAACATGGAAATGTCCTTATGTGAAAATTGTCTAGCTGGTAAGGCAACTAGAAAACCTTTCGGTAAGGGAACAAGAGCTGAAAATCCATTGCAATTAATCCATTCTGATATCTGTGGTCCGATGAGTGTGAGGGCGAGACACGGAGCTTGGTATTTTATTACCTTTATTGACGATTTTTCACGATATGGTCATGTCTATTTGATCTCGCATAAGTCTGAAGCTCTTGAGTGCTTTAGACGATACATAAATGAGGTAGAGAATCAAATGGACAGTAAAATTAAAGCATTACGTACTGATCGAGGTTGTGAATATTTATCTGATCAATTTAAACAGCTCTGTGAGGAAAAAGGGATAATTAGACAACTGACTATCCCTGGCACTCCACAACAGAATGGAGTGGCTGAGAGGAGGAATAGAACTCTTCTAGACATGGTTAGGTCTATGATGGCTCAAGCAAACCTACCAATTTCATATTGGGGTGATGCTTTGTTAACGGCAACCTTCATACTTAACCGTGTGCCCTCAAAATCAGTCGCTTCCACACCCTATGAATTATGGACAAAACGCAAACCAGATCTAAGTGTCCTAAGACCCTGGGGGTCAGCAGCATATGTTCATGATAATTCCCACAAGCATGGGAAATTGGGTCTTAGAGGAAAGAAGTGTATTTTTATAAGGTACTCTGAACAATCCAAAGGATACGTTTTCATAGGTGAAAACGAAGATGGAACAGTGACTGAAATGGAATCAAGAGATGCCACATTCATTGAGACTGAATTTCCTAATAGAGGAGATGTTGACCGTACTGTATCTCTTTATGAGACACAGGAACAAGTCAGTGCAAAACAAATTGACAGACCAAAATCGTCTAGGTGTGTCAATCTGAGTGGGAGCCAAGAAAGGTCAACACCAAGACCTGAACAAAGAAAGAAAGATAAGCAAATAGCTCCCATCAGAAGGAGTAACAGGGAAAGTGTTCCCAAAAGACGCTTTCAAATAGAATGCGAATCTCTCTTAGTTACTCTAGAAGGGGATGATGAGCCCCGTTCTGTACGAGAAGCCTTAGGTCCTGCTATGATGAAATGAAAGCCAATTGGGTGTTAGTTGATCTTCCAAAAGGGCGTAAAGCCATTGGGAACAAGTGGGTTCTCAAAATTAAAAGAAAAGTGGATGGATCAATTGACAAATACAAGGCTCGATTAGTGGCAAAGGGGTACACACAACAGGAAGGAATAGATTATGAAGATACATTCTCACCTGTTGTGCGTTTCAATTCTATTAGACTTATTCTGGCAATAGTAAACAGTTTAGATCTAGAATTACATCAGATGGATGTAAAAACCGCATTTTGAATGGTGATCTGGATGAAGAAATCTATATGGAACAACCATTAGGTTTCATTGAAAAAGGGAAAGAAAATAAAGTTTGTAAACTCAAAAGGTCCATTTATGGATTGAAACAGCATCCAGACAGTGGTATTTGAGGTTTCACAAAGCAATAACCTCATATGACTTCCAAATGATAGAGGAAGACCACTGCGTCTACATTAAGCGGTTTGAGGGTAATTTTGTCATATTATCCTTATATGTAGACGATATACTATTAGCCGGAAATAGTCTAGATTCGGTGGTGGCTATTAAAGAATGGCTTTCGTCGAATTTTGAAATGAAAGACATGGGTGAAGCAGAGTATATACTTGGAGTTAAGATCCAAAGAAATCGTTCAAAACAATCCTCTCTCTTTCACAAGAGAATTATATCAACAAGATTCTTGAGCGATTTAACATGAAAGACTGCAATCCCATGAGTACACCCGTTGCCACTGGAGTGGCTTTGAGTTCTGACATGTGTCCCAAAACCGAATCTGATAAAAAGAAGATGGAAAGAGTTCCATATGCCAGTGCTGTTGGTAGTCTGATGTATGCAATGATGTGTACAAGACCAGACATTGTTATGCAGTGGGACTGGTGAGCAGATTCCAGTCTAACCCCGGTGAAAAGCATTGGAAAGCAGTGAAGAGGATCTTGAGATACTTAAAGGGCACTTCCAATTATGCACTGTGCTACGAAGGAGGTGACCTGCGTCTTGTTGGGTACTCCGATGCTGATGTAGGCGGAGATGAAGAAGAACGAAGGTCAACTTCAGGTTATACCTTCTTGCTCAACAATGGCGCCATATGTTGGAGTAGCAAGAAGCAAACGTGCATTGCCTTACATTCAATGGAAGCTGAGTTTGTGGCATGCACTGCAGTAGTGCAAGAGGCTTTATGGCTGAAGAGATTTATAGAACACCTTGGATTTGGAAACAAGAGTACCAATCCAGTGATGGTATACTGTGACAATACTGCAGCCATAGCCTATACTAAAGATCCTAAGTATCACAGCAAAACCAAGCACATTGACATCAAGTATAATTTTGTTAGAGATTACATAGCACAAAAGATTGTTACTGTACAATAGATTTCAACCAAATGTATGGTAGCAGATCCTCTGACAAAGCCAATAGGCGAAAGAGTTTTTAAAGAACATGTACAAGCCCTTAGCATACGTAAAGTGTAATATGAATGCTTCATTAATGAAATTGTATTTCGTTATCACTTTATGTGTCTGTCCGAAAGTATACAATGTCTAGTATGTCGTACAGGTTAAAAAGGTTGGCTCTCTCACACGGGCAACCGCCTTTGACACTCAGGTAGAGTGAACAAAGATGAGACATTTGTGTTCACCAGTAAAGCAGCAATGAATGCTGATATGGTAGAGAAGAAACACAAACTTTATGTCGCCTTGACTAAAGTGTAGCAAGTCAAGATGAGATCCACGTTGATAAAGCTGGATCGAAGTTTGGAATCCCACTTCCATAATACCTGTAGCCAGACAACAAACTCTTCAACGTCGACGTCATAACAATGAGCAGAGTTGAAGAATTTGGGTTTAGATACTGAGTGTGTCTGGACCTAAGTCTGTACGGTGTTAATAATAAATCTAAATCGACATACGCTCTTATAGTAAAAGAGTAACACCGTAGCATGTGTTTCATACCACATGTACTGAGAGAACCGCAAAAGGGAAGCAAGTGAAAGATCCCTGCTTCATTGCTGTGTGAGTCCCAGGGAGGAATTATCCTCCTATTGGTGTCCTTTGACTTTGACAATATCATGAAGATATGTTTCAGTGACTGCTACTTTGGCATATGTCCTATGGTCATGATTGATGCGATCTAAGGTAGTATGCTAAGAAAGCGACTGATTCATTTCAAAGTGATATTTGGGCGAAAGGAAGATTGACTGTGATATACACACCTATGCTAGTGTCTGTGACATGTCCCTTATGACATTTTGTGGTCGTAAGTGTGGATACTAGACATAAGAGAAAGGTAATCTGAGTCAACTATTGACTCGAGAGGGGTTAGATTTACCATGGAAAAGTGTATATAAGTAAATCTAGGACATTGAGGCATAATTTTAAAATTCAAGCTACACAAAAGAGAGGGTGACTTGTGCTGATCCTATAAAAGGGATTTCTAGTACAGGAACCCAAGTGAAGACGTCATGCCCACGCGGTCACGGCAAAGCACTAAGTATGAAATTGAGGGAAGGTGAAGAGACTAGACCCGTGACATCTAATCCACCAAGTGTGAGTGGGAGATGTAGGAAAATGGGCCAGTCTACCCTTGGTGGATTGGACCCAAGCCCAATGTCATTTGGGACTCCAGTGTAAATAGCAAAACTCATGGGTCTTTAACTGTAATTTTCACCCTTTCATATATTTTGCCAAAAGCGGGAACAGTTAAAACGAAGGAGACGGTTTTTATTTGAACTAACATGAGGGGAGTTAAATAACTGATTCATTGGGATCAGTTTGCGGTAAGTGCATTTTGCGTTTTTTCTCCTCCATCAGACTTTACTCTCCGTCTCTCCAAACTCTCTCTCCGGTGCATTTGCTGTGTCTCCCAGATCCGCCTCCGTGACCGTGATTGGACCTCCGCATGGCAACCTGACTTCACTGCAGACTCCAGGTATGCCCGAAAACCTTCATAATGTTCTCAAGTTAATGAGAAACTTAGTGACAGAATTATTATTTTACATGAATTGCTTATCAGAAGTTGTAATTTGCCTTATTATACTTCTCATTCACCAATGAAATTTGAAAATAATGTAATTTGGCCATAAAAAGTTAACTTTATATGAATTGCTTATCAAAACTTTCAATTTGCCTCACTATACTCGTCATTCGCCCATTTGGCTACAAAAAGTTAATTGTAAATGAACTGCTTTGTTATACTTATCATTTGCCAATGAAATTCGAAAATAAGTTATTTGGCCGCAAAAAATTAACTTTACATGAATTGCTTACCTGGACTTGCAATTTGCCTTATTATACTTGTCATTGGCCAATAAAATATAAAAATAATGTCATTTGGCCACAAAAAGTTAACTTTTAATGAAATGCTTATTAGAACTTGCAATTCACCTTACTATACTTTTCATTCAGTAATGAAATATGGAAATAACATCATTTCAAATGTAACCATTTTACAATATCAACCCTAATATTATTTTACCATTACATAACTGACATTAATAATTAACAACAGAATTGAGTCAGGAAGTAAGTAAAATATGGGAAAGCTAAGTTAACTGCAGTAATATTATGTACAAATTTTCCCTATTGCCTTATTTCTCTGTAGAAACTTTCTCCCTTTCTTGGTTATTCGTCTCTTGTTTAGTTGTGAAATAAGATTCTACGCATTCTGATGGCATTTATTGTCATCACCCTCTACATCATCACCTCCAACATTGGTAGTTGTGCATTCAACTTCTTCAATTCCGGTATGCAAAAGACGTTTATCAATTAAGTATAGCAAATAACAAGTTCACTTTAGCGAACCATAACTTAAATATGGCAAATGACAATATCACCATAGCAAATGACAAGTTCACTTTAACAAATCACAACTTAAGTATAGCAAATGACAACTTCACTATGGCAAATGACAAGTTTACTTTAACGAATCACAACCTAAGTATGGCAAGTGATGACTTTACTATAACAAATGACAAGTTCACTTTAGCGAATCTCAACTTAAATATCGCAAATGACAACTTCACTATAGCAAATGATAAGTTCACTTTAACGAATCACAACTTAAGCATGACAAATGACGATTTCACTATAATAAATGATAAGTTCACTTTAGCGTATCTCAACTTAGGTATCGCAAATGACAACTTCACTTTAACGAATCACAACTTGAGTATGGCAAATAACAACTTCACTATAACAAATGACAAGTTCACTTTAACGAATCACAGTTTAAGTATAGCAAATAACAACTTCACTATAACAAATTACAAGTTCACTTTAGCAAATAAAAAGTTCAGTTTACCAAATATACCACATACTGAATCTAAATTCAACATTGATCCTCTCCTTTTTCCAAGTCACAACTTTATTGCTTTTCTCTACATACGTAATTCCTAGCTACTCAATAACTTGTTATTCACTATTATACACTTGTTACTTCTTGTTACCAACTTTTTAATTTCACACATGCAAGTTCATATTGTAAATTTGTTATTTTCAACTGCATATTTGTCAATCTTCCTACTCAGCTTGTTATTCTCAACTTCACATTTGTAATTTCAACAAACTTGCAAGTGTGAAATTTATTCATTTTTTATGAGAAACATAAAAAAATAAAGCAAATACTCCCTTTTTATTCAATAATACCAAATCAAATAATATAGCATCAACCCCTCACCATCCTTGTACATCTACACTAGAGATTCAAAGCTCTTATTATGAACACTAACTTATCTAAATAAAAACCATAAGACGATCAAGCATCAGCAACCAAATATTCAAACCAAGCACATTACTTAGTGCAATTCAAAAGCATATACTCCAAGGTAGCCATCAAAAATAGAACTTATAATCCATTAATTGAAACGAATTAACTATTACTATTAAACACCGCTATGAATGATAATAATTGTATCCTCACAGTCAAGACACACAGAAGAGAGAGAATACCTTAGAATTTCATTCCTACCGAGCATGAAAATGCTAGGACAGTCTTGATTCTTGTCCTCGACTGCAATGATCTTTCCAAACCTCATACTCTCTCCTTCTCCCCATATGTCCCCAGTCTCTGTTCACATCCCGTCATCAAACCCATTCTTCAATTCCATAACCACCACGTCTTTATAATACCCATCTATTGGGGAAAACCCCAAAATGGTCCTTGAAGCACTATATCCACCTATCACCTAGAACTCCTTGTTGTCCCCTTTTCGATTCCCATCAAAATGTCCAAGGCAACCCGATCGCGAGTTTGCTAAACCATCCATGGCAACCCACTCATTCTTCCCAACATCATGCCGCTCCATGACAACCCATTCTTTTGATTTTTGGTTGAAAGAGAAGGAAAAAATGAGATGAAAGAGAACGAGACAGGAGAAGAAGAGACCAAAAAGGAAAAGAAGAAGAAGGACATTTTTGTCTTTTTACCAATATTTCATAATTCATATTTAAAACTTGGTCTCTGATAGTAATTTTGTGAATTGGGGAACTCAAATTGTAATTTGATATTTTTCAAGGTCTTTATTTGCTATTTTCCCTAATAATAATAATAGATAAAAATGTCACAGTATACTTTTAGTCCTTTAAATATTTATCAGATTTTAGTTTGATCTCTTAATTTTGTAAAGTATTTTTTTAATTAAGTCATTTGACCTTATGCCATTAATAAAAACTGTTGACATTGAAATTGTTAATTTCAACAAAATATATGAAGATACACTAGATTTAATTTTAATAATAAAAATAATTATTACAAAAAATTTATTAATTAAGATTAATAAGATTAATGGTATTAGAATTAGATGACTCGAAAAAATACTTTTAAATTAAAGGACAAAATTGAAATTCCATATAAAGTTAAAGGTCAAAATCTACTTTTGACTCAAAAAATAAAATAAGGTAAAAAATGTAATAATAATACCCACATGCACCTAGATATTTTTTTTTCCGCTCCTCTTCCTTTGACAAGCTTGGTTTTCTTCTTTGGTTCAGTTTCGTCGCCTGCTTTCCTTCCATCGCCGGTGTGTGCGTGTTTGATCTCTGGTGGCTCAAGCTCGGGCTCCTTACTGAATCCTCTTCTTCTTCTTCTACTCTATAAGTCGCTACCACGCGTGGGTGTGTGCAGAATGCCGTCCCCCTTCTTTCTCCTTCTGTGGTGCATCGGATATGCGGGGTATGCTCAAAAGTCTTCTCCCTCGTCTGTTCTTCAGCGTGTACGCAGAACGTTGTCTTTTCCCACTTTTCAACGTTGTGTGTGTGGTTGGCGTTAGGGAGCTTTGGCTCTTCTTCTTTTTTGATCCGGCGTGAGGTTTGGGGAGTGATGGGCTGAAATTTTTCTTTCCTGCAGCTGAACGTGGAAGGAAGGGAGGAGTTTTGGGTTCTACTTAGACGAAGCATTGCTGGAGGAGACCCATTTGGCATTCTAGTGTTTTTGTTAAATTTTGCAAGAGAATGAGGTAGATTGCGTGCTGATCATTGTGCTTTTTCGATGAATTTTGTCATTTTATTAAGACATTGAATTGAGGAATGTTTTGCAGGCTATGTTGATGCTTGTTTTATGATTCAATCTTTTCAAATCCTCACAAAGTGTTCGTTGAAATGTGTGATTTATGAATTCATGGTCTAAGGTAATGAAATATATCTCTTTTAAGCTTTATGGGGTCGTAGTTACAAGTTAAGATGATATGGGTAAGTTGCAAATTTAAATAAAGAATTTGCCCACTGTTTTGATTGATTAAAGCATACTTCGAGGCTATGGATGATTAATCACTTTATTTTCGGTTAAATTGAATGTGAGTTTAGGATATGACCTTTAATAACTCATTATTTTGAATATATTTAAAGAATAGTTTGAGTAATTTTTGGAGAGTTATCAATATATTTTAGGAGATTTTTAAGAGGTAATTGGAAGATTTGATTTTGGGCATTATTTGGGGATTGTCTTTGTAAATATCTTAGTTTTAAATAAATAAAGGTAGTTAATAATAGTTTTAAGAATTATCTCATTTTATATAATTTAGCTTATTTTACTTCAGTTTTATTTTTATTTTCTTTTCTTTTCAGCTTTTCTTTATGTTATTATATTTCTATTAGGTTTGTCCCTTCGAGAACCAAATCATACGCAGTGTTACAGAAGATGGAAACGTGAAAAAGAGCTGCGACACCGTTTTGACAGCAGGAGCGTGGGTGTGGTGGAGCTATGACGCAGCGTTTTAACTGTTCTGTATCTGGTTCTTCTTCGCTAGATAGAGGGAGGCCGCCGAACTGTTGTGGAAGAAGGGGAGTACACTGTGCTTTTGCTAGAGCTCGACGGAGCCAAGCAAGGGAGAGCTGGTGGATCATCTTCTTCATCTGATAGCGGCTGGTTCTGTTTCGAAAGTAGGAAGATGCATTTTCGGGGACTGCTCCGTATCATCTCCTTCTTAGCTGGACCTGAGGAGAGGACGTCAATCTGGTTCTGCGAGAGAGAAAGCTGGAGAAGGATCATCTTCGGCTGATCTTGTAGGACGAGTTAGACGGAGCTGGAGAGGAGGGACTGGGCACGGTGATTTTCTGATCTGAAAAGAGAGAGACGCCGCGAGTTAACAGTTGAGGAAGAAGAGCAACTGTTCATCATCTTCAAGCTGGAACACTCAAGCTATACCTGAGCAATATTTTGATTCCCTGTTCTCTGTTTTGATTCCTGCTTCCTTTACTTCTGATTTTCACTATGGGTTTCGCATTTGAGATTGTTGCTTTAGAGCTGGGACTGATTATATTCATGTTTAGCTAATTTTCTTTTCAACCCAGAGGAACTATAAACTTGTTAGTGGATTGAGCCTTGGTTTCACTGAATTGAGGATGTCAATGTTAAATTTTGGTTAGCTACTCTTGTTCTTTATTGTCCGATGACTAGCCACCATTAATTGTGAATTTGCGAATTGAAATCTTCCTTGACAAAAAAGATTTTAATTAAGCTCTTAGATTAAGTAATATGGAATTGGATGATAATCTAATTTGTGATTAGGATAGAAATATACCTAATTGTCCCATATAATTATTGACGAGTGAGACCGAATTGTTTAGTCTCTTAGGTAATTGTGTGATAGATTACATAATTAATTTAAGAGAAGGTTATAAGTGGACCGACAAGCATTCGTAGCTAATTGAACTTTAGATTAACAAAATTTACATTAAAGTTAATCAGTTTAGTGAAACAAGATTTAAGAAGCTAGTAAGGGATTAGTGACTCTAGGTTGGACTTTTTAATATTTGGTCTAGTAATTTGAGAATGCGTTGTTTTGTTTATTTTAATTTCTTGGCACTTGATTTCATTAATTCCTGATTTTCTCAACTTAAATGAAAAGAAGATTTTTACTGCTTAATCACTGTTAACTAAGTTCTCTGTGGGATTGACTTTGATTTGCTACTGTCTATTTTTATGACTCGTACACTTGCGGTGCATCTTAATATTTGGTAGCATCAACTTTGAATTGAGGATTAGCTACAAATTTTCCTTTTATGTAGTGCAGGGCATTTCAAGCAAAGAAATATTGGTGAGAAATGTTTAAGACGTTTATTGTAGGACTTGGAAATGCAACACATTAACGAATAGTGTCCCCATCAATTTATAAATAAATTTTCTTTTATCAAAAGATTCCTTTAAATAGACTCACGTGTATCATGAAATAACTCACACTAATATGGATTATTCCCCTATTTGACGTATTTTCATTATATTAGTTTCGGGAGCAGAGTTAGATTTATTCTATAATTTTAATCATCGTTATGTTTTAAACATGACGGTGATATTTCATTTTATGACCTAATGAAATATTTGATCAATGCAATTCATGAATGGTTACGGTGAAAAGATTTTTGGAATGGAAAATATAAAGATTAAGTTGGAAAGAGATGACATTTAGATGATATAGATTCCATGCATGCTTTAAAGAGGTTAAAGGATTGAATTCAAAATGCTGGTTGCTTAAGGCAATCCCATTAGTCCTTATACCTCATTTGGTACGATGGAAGAGTTTTTGATAGAAGTGAAAGTAGAAAATGGAAGTGGAAGTGGAAGTAGAATTGGGCTAGAAATGGGCATTAAAAATGTGTTTGGTGTGATAGTAATGAATAGGGAATTGATGTAAATTTTTTCATTTAAAAAAAGATAAAATGTGTGAAAATAGCATAAAATGACCTTCTTGTTGCCCTCATTAAAACATAGCAAAAAAAAGACAGAATAAATAAAATTTTTGTTGCCCTAGTTGTTCATTTTGCCCCAATTGTCTCCTTCAACAAATCGCTAGATCGCCTCACCTCCTCTGCCTAGCCTTCTCTGACATTGTCTTCATATCCTCCATAAGGCACTACAGCACCATCAATTTCTCTTCATCCTTGGCCTTCGTTCCCTCATCTTCATCAATCTGAATTGAAGACGAAGATTTGCCCTTTCAAGTTTTTGCAATAAAAAACTTCTCTTTTTTTTTTGGTAGAAGAACTTGCGAGTTTGTATATTGCGTTTTTCATTTTTGACAATATTTATTCATGTTTTGATCTCTTGGATAAAGGTTCCAGAAAATAATGCTTGGTTAAATGAAAAGGAAGAAATTAAAAAAGAATTAATTGTATGGTGTAGTATATGTTAGTACAGAGAGTAGTAGTGTTGAACTATTCTAAGTTGAAACATATATGATAGTCCATGTTAATCTCAATGATAAATTGTGTAGTAGCATGGTTAGTATTATTAGTTTAATACTATTTCAAGGTTTAAGATGGTGTTTCTGAAAGTACTTTGTTTCACTATTATATATTAGACACTGTTTCATATACTGAAATTGGTTTGAAGAGAAATTTTAATTCCTAGAAGTGGTTGTTTAGTCACAAATTGTAGTTATTTAATGCTGATGGTTGAATATAATTGTTGTGATTAGAAGGACTTAAACTACATATATTTTCCTTTGTAAGTATTCTGACTTTATTATTATGCAACAGTATGGCAAAAAATCTTCATTTATAGACTACCCAGGAGGATGAGGTCCTAGTTGAATGCTTATTAAAGTTTGTGGAAGAAGAAGGAAGTTTGATGGCTAGAAAAGAGTTCAAACCATATTTATTTAAGAAAATAGAAAAAATGATGGAGGACGAGGTTGATGGGTGTGGGATAAAAGCTACGCCTAACATTATTTCTTGGCTAAACAAACTTAGACAATATTGAATTATGATATATGAGATGATACATGATACACACAATTTGGGATTTCACTAGGATACTGAAGACAAACATATTATTGCAGAAGAGAATGTATGGGATGATTATATCAAGGTAAGACATTATAGATAAAATTATTAATAATTTTATGTGATCAATTCTGTAATTACTTGTTTTGATCATTTATATAGGTCCACAAGAAAGTTACGAAGTTACGTGGAAAATCATTCCCCCATTTTGATGCTCTTAACATGGTGTTCAACAATGGCAAGATTGTTGAGGAAGATTCACATGTTTACAATGAAGTTGTTAATGAGTTTGAGATGGTTCATGACGAGGTCTTGAAGGTAGAATGAATAACTGATGAGAAGCGCCAACAAGCTTATTAAGTTGGTTAGAGATGATGAGTTACGTGTTACTTTTTCTCATCTTCCATTTGATGCAAAGAAAGAGATGTGATAAAGCTTCTTAAATAGAGAGGTTTATAGGACACAAATTTTTTTTAGGTATATTTGTGTTATAATGTAGCTTTGTCCTTTGACTGGAAATTAGATTAGTGTGATTGTTTATAATATATTTTCTTTTTTGACTATGAATATATGATGCAAAGTAATAATATATCATCATTATACTACAAATATTGTTCCAACAAATATATCAAAGTGAAAATATTAAAAACAGACCACTAATTTAGATAATATATTTATAATGACAATGAAAATATATCACATCATAAATGGTGATAATATACATATCTCACTATATTTTCTCAACTAATGAAATCATATATTTTCATACTGAATCAAATCAAAAGATAAGTCATGAGATCTTTTATAATTAAACAAGAATTAATTATATCTAAATTATTCATATAATAAAAAAGAGTATTAAAATTAATAATCATAAATATATTTATAATGACAATCAAAATATCTTGCAGTATAAATGGCAATAATATAAATATCCCATCATATTTTCTCAACTAAATCAAATCAAATGATAAGTCATGAGATCTTTTAATTTTATAATTAAACAAGCATTAATTATATCTAAATTATTCATATAACAAAAAAGAGCATTAAAATTAATAATTATATCTAAATTTAGATAATATATTCATAATGACAATCAAAATATATTGCAGTATAAATGGCAATAATATACATATTCCACCATATTTTCTCAACTAAATCAAATCAAATGATAAGTCATGAGATCTTTTATACTTAAATAGGCATTAATTATATCTAAATTATTCATATAACAAAAAAGAGCATTAAAATTAATAGTTATATCTAAACTTAGATAATATATTTATAATGACAATCAAAATATATTGTGGTATAAAGGCAATAATATACATATCCCACCATCTCTTTTCAACGAATGAAATCATATATTTTTTTACTAAATCAAATTAAATGATAAATCGTGAGATCTTTCATAATTAAACATGTATTAATTATATCTAAATTATTCATATAACAAAATGAGCATTAAAATTAATAATTATATCTAAATTTAGATAATATATTTATAATGACAATCAAAATATATTGTAACATAAATGGCCATAATACTTATCCCTAATATATATTCTTGCATATATTATAATTTTAATGCAATCTAGTTAATAAAATCAAAGTCACTGTCTTCTAAAAGAAGATTTAAACATAACCCACCAATTAACATAAATGGCCATAATATATATATATATATATATCCCTGCATATACCAAAAAATAGATAGCAGGGGCTTACTTACAAAATATACAAAATACATGGCCAATAATGTGTAATAAAAATATGACCTAAAATATTGTCACCGTCATTTCTAGCTACGCAAGCACCTTGTGAACCATTTGTAATTTTGCCTCATATGGAAGGCTTGAGAAGATAGCAAGGGTATTCTCATCCTTATTAATTTTAAATAATGCATGATGTATCTCACGAGAAGATAGCTCCTTCAAATTGCATAGCTCATCATAGAGTCATGCTTTTTATCTAACACAACAGCCCTTGCAAGCTTTTGAACATGAGATCCCAAAGTTGCAGTAGCTTCTTGAATTCCTTGACAAGTAGTAGTCATTATTTTCTCAAACCCTTCCATGTAAAGGTCATCACAATCACTGCTGTTTCTTCTCCTCTTCCTACTTGCAATTGTAGCAGTATTGGCTTCTTCAATTGTAGTAGCAACTGAAGGCTCCATTTCTTCTCCAAAATCAACATCATCATCAATGTTTTCTGTATCAGGTTGTGGGGGAATTTCACTTTCATCAAGTTGATCACCTTCAAGCCCAGAAATTCACCCTTTTCCACTAGCTCTATCTTTTCCAAATATTGTGCATAATGCATTAAAATGGGGGAAAGTTTTTCCACGAAGATGTGAGGCTTTTTTATTGCTCTAGAAATAATAAAAGCAGACAATATATAGTTAACTTTCACATTTCATGATTTATTAAAAAAATATAGTAATAAAAATTACCCTTATGTACTCATCTCACACCGCCTTTTCAGCTATAAGACAATGGTTTTCTGGATCCCATCCAAATCCTAATGTATTAGTTCCACTAACCATGTCATATAGGGCCTGTCAATTCACCTTTAACATCTTCAATCGAGATCTAATATGAGGATCAGCCTTAATGCCACATCTAGGAGACTTTTCAATCAACATTTTTTGCAATTGAGTAAATACTCCTATCTTAAAACCATTATCAGAAATTAAAGAGCCTTGTTCATGAAGAACTAGCAGTGCATCAACAAGCAAGGCATCTTCTTCAACTGTCCAAACACGTTGCTTTCTTTTGGATGATCCCTTTGCTTCCATTATCTATACAAGAAATTAATAAAACAGTAAAGTTACCCATGGAAATTGTTATTATACCATCCCATATAATAGTAAATTCAACCATAAAACAAATGTTTTCATTTCACCAATAACACACTACAAATAGTAGTCTACTCATAACAATAAAGTGACATGTAACAAGATAACACAAACACTAATCCACTTATATAAATAAATTACAGTTCCGCTACATTTATAAATACTCATCTATTGTCCCTATGTCTCATGAAGTCAACAGATATTTCATTGACTAATGTCTCACGAAAATAGCCTCATACATTAGATGGCTCAATTGTCAAAATAGTTGGAGCATCTATGTTAGATATATCCATATCCATATCCATTTCCTCAAATCCAGCCTCAAGAGGATCTAATCCTTGTTGACAAATCAAATTATGTAAAAGACAAGCTATGACTATTCAACAATGAGTTCAAACAAGGTAAAATGAAAGACTTCTAAGAATAACCTAATGTAATTTTAACATCCCAAAGTAATGCTCAATGACATTGCGCGCTGACGCATGTCTCAAATTAAGGCATTCATGTGAATTTACAGGATGTCTTCCCTTTCTCCCTTCACTTAAATGGTATCGTTGACCTCGATAAGGCACAAGGAATCCTTTACAATTTGTATAGCCAGCATCTTCCAAACAGTATTATCCTATATGAGGAGAAATTTAAATTACCATATGAAAATGATAAATAATTTTATAAAGCTCTCTCAACTTACTACAGAAATAATACTTTGAAAGACCTTCAAAACAAAGTAGATATTACTTTTTCCAAGTATACAAAAAATAGCATTTACCTTGAGGTACTTTTAAGCTTCCATTTCTTCTATTGATTGCATCTCTCAAAACTCTCCCATCAGTAGCCAACCCTTCCCAACCAGTGAGAACATATATAAATTGTGCATCAGGGGAGCAAGCACCAAGCACATTAGTAGTTATTTCTCCTTTTTTATTTCTGTACCTTGCTTTGTCTTTCATAGGGACTTTCACTTTAACATGGGTACCGTTAAGGGCACCTAAACAATTTTGAAATAACATCCAAACAATGACATTAGTGCAATCAAATAAATGATAAAATTAATTTACATAATTTTATGATCAACAACATTATACCTTAAACCACTTCCACTTCTTGTCTATTGAATCCTCGTGAATTGGTTCAGGTTTCTTAAATAGCTCTATAGCCAATCGCATCATGGCCATTAAGACAATATTAAAGTATCGACTTATAGTTTTACCAGACCTCCCAAAATAAAATTGTACAACTCTATTCTTCACATGATGAGCAAGAATATGAAGAAACATTATAGCTTGCTCATCAACCAATATATTCTTAGTTGGCTTTAAACCACCTCTTATATCAAGCATGAGACATAACTTGCCAAAAGTAGCCCTATTCATTCTAATTTGGTTCAAACAAGTGGTATCACTATTATACACTAGATTTTGAAGATGAACTCTCCTAGACTAAAAGTCCACAGTGTATGGATGATGAGGAATTTGTCTTCTACGCATAGAAGTAGTGATACAGATGACACTCATAAAACATTGATACATAGCAAATATAGCACCCAACTACCAAACCAGCAGATGCACAATTGGTTCACTTGTTTCTGGATCCATGGCTGTATAAAAACATGTAATAACATCTCAAAAAGTTGAGTTACAGGGAGTTGCAAAATCCAATTCAATTTAAAGAGTTACAAGAAGTTGTAGAATCCAATTCAAACTAATAAATATTAAGGGGAAAAAAACCTAACACAAAACCATGAACAAGAGCGTGGCAATAAATTCACTTGAGGTATACTAGAAAAATCATAATTTTGGTTTTGATATAGATATTACAGCTTTGGTAAACAATAAGTTTGTTATGGTTTTTTTTTCCCATCTTCCTTTACTTGGTTAACTTACTTATGCCTATTCAGGAGCTGTACCAAATGCCTAGACCATAATTATTTAAAAATATTATAACCTATTACATGTGCTCTTGAAACTTGGAAATTCATTATTTATGCTACACAATAACGTGGGTCCCCATAAATCAATGGAAAATGCGTGAATAAAAAAAACTTAGCAAGCAATGGGGAAAGTAGTGTGAACTAGCTCACAAATGTAAACCTAATGTATTCTACCAGCATATCAATCTTTATAAAATGCTTAGAAGTAACTTAACTTCTATTTCTGATTTTTAATGCAAGTCTTTTGTAATTTAAAAAAAAAAACTAGAAAGCATTAGGGGTATAGTAATATTTTTTAAGAGGTATCAACCATAGATGCAATTAAGCCCCACAAAACAAGAATTAGACAATCAAGAATGAGCTTCAAACAAAGCCCAGAATAATTCCTATGAAAAATACAAGAAGAAGAATGTGTAGAAACTAAATCTAGGAAAAGCATATTGATATAAAAAAATCAACTTTGTCTGTTATCCTCTTCTTCAATGCTTCGCCGACTTGTGCTCCTACCTGCACTGCAGCTTCTGCCATGCTCTGCTACGATATTCGCTATGCTTCGCTGCGTCTTCTTCTACCTTTTGTTTTCTCCTGCCTGCTTGTGGGATACGGAAACACAATCAAAGATGAGATAATAGGGTTTCTTTTTGACTTGGAAGAAGGGCAAAGTTGTCCATACGTTTCATAAGTTGGGACAACATTGTCCAAAAAATTTCACTTCCATGGAACTCATATGGGTTCCATGGGTCTATCCAAGGAACCCACTTCCATCATTTTTGATGGAATTGGGTTCATGCAAAACAAACAGCCTAATTTACAGGTTCCACTTCCATTTCCAATTCTTTCACCCAATTTCCATCATACCAAACGCAGCATTAGTGCACCATGGTACTTCTAGCTAATAGGGTGCTTGGGAGGCACTAGTCCTATCTGACAGCCAACACACATGGAACAGAGAAATGAATATAGTTAGCATCACATCTGCACTTGATCAGTCCACTACCTTAATAGATTGTGTCCATGCTTATTATCCCTTTTAATAAGTCTTACTAAAGAAGGATTTTTGAGATTCTTTTTTTATTGCTTTCTATAAATAAATTGTTTTATCATATAATTGATTTTTTTATTTAATAATTTTCTGTATGCGTCCCAAAACATAGAAATTGAAGATACATGAATATCATATGTAGTCGAAATGTTTACCACATGGAATTTCTTTAGTTATGAAATAAGTGCTATTTACTGCTATGAAAAGCAATGCTTGCAAAGGTAATTGCAACTGAAACTAGAGCAAGTTTCATCAATGTTCCAATGTCTACCATCACATCTAAGTGTTATGAAGAAGCTGAGAAGAATTAATGTTCTAGCCCATTTACACTGGCTGCAAAGGTTCCTCCGACTTAAGTATCTATCATCTGGACTCGAGTGGAAGAATCTTAAATACCATATTGGTATTTATTTAATTTCTATGTAACAAATAGTCATTTCATTATCTTTGAGAAAGCTTAATGAATTTGAGTATCTTTCTTTAAGCGTAAAAGGATCATTTTGAGCCTATGCTTGGAGGGCTGTTCGAAGACGCTATTCAATACTCATAGTAAGAAAAGAAAAGTAAGCTGGAGTCAAAGCAAAAATGAAATAGGTTAAAAAAGCTTTAATTTTGTCTTGGTCATGGTGAGTTGCAAGAACACACTTTATGTTTTACAATCTCAATTTTTGAAAATTTATTACAAATTTTAAGAAAGTATCCTCAAGTAAACATTTAATTATAAATTACATAAGGAGAGATAAGATACCTCGGTTAAATATTTAACCTGTTAATAAAGGTGTGTTTCTAATTTCAAAATAGTGTTATAAATAGCACTTTTGTGTTCCTTCCTAATTACACAAGAAGAGGTAAGATATCATTGGTATGAATATGGTATAGTATGACTTGTCATCAGCTTTTTTGATCTCTCATTTACTTAGCTTATTGATAACATTCATCCTTGACATTCAAAATGTACTTTATTCCTTGTAGTTTTAATTTTTTTTTTCTTCCAAATGCAAGGACAGAAATCTAAACGATTTAAATCAAATTTATGGGGATTAATTTATATTGAATTGAGATTATAAGACCCAAATTTATGTTAAAATAAAAAATAAAGCAAGCAGTGAATATATGCGTTCCATGCTGCTTGATCAAATAAAATAATCAAAATAAAAATACAGTAGGGAGACAAAACAGGGCTCAGATTCGCAGTATATCGCAACAAGCAAATATTTTGATGGCAAATATTCTCCAAAATCAGATATGAACGAAACACACTTCAATTCCTTATTATGATATTAATTCACTTAAAGCACAATTCTTAAGTTCAGCGTCCCGAAGCTAATTAGTATATTTCTCATTAGTGACAGTTGTATACTTGTATGATAAATGATAAATTTGCCAGTTTTTTTTCAATATGCAATTCCTTATAAGATATTATTTAATTTATCTGTATGTATTATTCCTTTTGATATGTAATTTTTTAAGTAAGGGCTTTATTTTTTTTTTAAGAGTAACATTTATAAGATTATATTTATTTAAAAGTTTTAAACTATTAAAATAAAAAATATTCAAAATATGTAACTAAAATAAGTAAAACTGAATCATTCAAAATCAATTCCAATATTTTATATTGATTATGAGTGCAAGATGAGACTCCGGAGTCAAGGTATGACCCCAACAAAAATGCCACCGAGAAGAATTAATAATGCATAAACTGATGCGGTGGGATGGGTTGCATGGAGAACGAGGTTTTTGGACATCTAATATTAGCTTGATGTTGTTGGTGAGTTAATTTGTTAGATCACCCCCACTGAAGCTTGGGTGTTATTGTTTATATCTATTTATTGGTTGTTTATATCTATTTATTGGCTGTTTATATCTATTTATTGGCATTCTCTCACAACATTCAATGCAAAACATGAAACATAGAAGATGATCGAATCACATAAAATGTTTATAGAATCTAGATGTCAGATTTTTTTTCAAAAGAAAAAAAATCTCTAAAAAGCAGGGGATGTGTACTAATAGGAATAATTCCTATCTGATTAACCAACAGAATGCCAAAACGATGATGGAATGTTACAATTAACCAGAGATAATCTGGAAAAAGAAAAAAAGAAACTATGTACCAAAAGAGGGGAACCAACTGTTAAGTATCAGCCTCTTGCAATTGAAAGAAGTCAAGACTATCACAATTAATATATTTTTATCAAGAAATTAAGGGGTGTTAGATGTCAATGTCATACATTACGTTAGATATTAATATGTCCAGTTACCATTATTCAACCATTACAATTAATATATTCATCTACTTCTTTGGTTCTATTTATAAGTTAAAGAGAACATTTTTTTTTAATTTTTTTTATAAGTCATATCATTATTATATTTGACATGAAGGTTATGTTTGGATGAAGAAAAAAGTGGAAGGAAAATAAAAGAGAGGAAATACTAGGAAGAAAAACTTTAAAAAATGATAAGAAAATTTACTATTTTTGAAAGTTTTTCCTTGTAGTATTCTTTCTTTTCTAATTTTTTTCTTCATTTATTATTGTGTAGACAATTATTTTATTAAAAATTATATATATTAAATAAAGATAAAATTAAAAAATTATTAAATTTTAAGATAGTTAATAATATTTAAAGTTTTTATTGGTTTAAGTGAAACAAACCGAAAATAACTCATAAATAAGATAAGTTTCTTGTCACTTGTATTCCTTTCAAAGCTCTCGTATTTTTCATCCCATCCTACCATCTCACTATGTACACTAATGTCCAAGTCTTTTTCTTTCTTGCCCCTTTTTTTTTTTTTTGCCCCTTTTTACTCCGGGTGTGTTTATTTGTACTGAAGACTATCATTTTTTTTTTGGGGAAAAATAATTTGGCGCATCTTAAAGTTTGTTTTGATTTTGGATAAGGTACTTAAAGTTTTTCTGGTTCTCATTCGGCGCTCATCAGGTGATGAGCACTCAATGCTCATCACCTGATGAGTAATCTGGATGGTCCAGATTTAATATTATTAAATAATTATTTTAAAATAGAAAAAATTATATTTTTAAAGAATGATAATTAAGAGATTATTTTTATTTTTTATCCTATACATATTAAAATAATTATTTTTAAAAAAATAAAAATAAAAATAAAAATAAATCTAAACGGTCCAAATCTGATAAGTATTGGGTGCTCATCAAAACTAATGAGCACCCAATGTAAATCCAAGTTTTTCTTGACTATTGGAACTTTGTGTTGTTAAACTCAGCAGTCCCTGAAAGTTAAAACTGTTTAAAAAAAAAAAACTAACGCCGCTCAAAATTTTCGTTAGCAAAAGCTCATTTAGTCTTCTTTCACTGTAAACCCAAAATCTCAGAACAAGTCCCCGTTTAATCTCCTTCCACTGTAACCCAAAATTTCAGGGCAGTCCCTCGTCTCGGGCTCACCGTTCCTCAGGATTTTCTCCTTCCCCACCATTAAATGGCTCACAGCTCACTGCTCCTTCCCCAGCATCATGTCAACTCTGTAGTAAAATCTTCTGGCTAATAGCTCTGTTTTCCTGTTACTAAAACAGGGATGGAGGCATGGTCAAAAAATTAAAATAAAAGAAAAGAAAAGGGACGGAGGCCTCACCTCACAACACATCTTTGTTTTCAACTTTGAATGGTCATCTCAAATTCCAGATGCTTGCATTACGTATTCAGACTCAAGATGCTACTTAAGCTTGCTTCCCTCTATCTGCTCATCGCCATTTGCATCTATGCAGATGTAATTCCAACTCCTTCGTTCCACATTCCTGATTCGCCCTCCTTTGATTCTACCATGAACAATATAATAAAAAAATAATTACACGCACATACATGTACAAACAAATAGAGCAAACAGAATTCCTTTTCTATAAAAATACCAAACTCAGTTTAGTTGATCTCGCAAAAAACTTGGCTTTAGGTGTCATGTGTTTCGTAAGTTTGACAATTAAATCTTATATATAGAAAAATATTAGTGTCAGTCATCGGAATTATTAACGAGGGGCGTCTTTCATCATGTTGTGTGTGTGAATATTTATTCACAGTATGTGTATTCCCCTGTTTTAATAATAGGAAAACAGAGCTATTAACAAGAAGAGTCGACCACAAGGATGGCATAATGTTGGGGAAGGAGCTGTGATCTGTGAGCCATTCAGTGGTAAGGAAGGAGAAGATGCTAAAGAACCGTGAACCAAAGAGGAGGGATTGTTTTGAGGTAAGGAGACTGAAAGAGCCCTTGCTAACAGAAATTTGAATGGCGTTAGTATTTTCATAACAGTCTCAAGACTTTAAAAAGAAGAAGACACACGGATGCATGAGTCTTTCACGTCGCATTGGCAAGTCAAGCTTTTGTGAGTCCCGCAAGTCCTCATCACATGTTAGACTTCAATTAGTTACAAATAATTGTTTATCAAAAAAAGTACATACTAAAAATTACAAAAATAAAAATGAGAAAAAATATCCGTGGAAAAAATTATTGGTAAGAAGGATTTAAATCACAGTGGTGCTACTATGTGAGTATAAAATTTACAGATTAATAATACTATCTGTGTATAAAATTTTATCAAGCCCTTCTCGCTAGTAAAATTCTGAAAGGGGGGCTTTCCTTCAATTTTCCCTGAAAATTAAAATAAAAAATTAGACATTAACCGATGTAATTGTTTTCTTAATTTTGTATTTACACAAATTAAATCTTACAAGTAGAGATGAGATGGAGGAAGTAAAAACTATGCGCCAAAATTTGGTAAAAAACAAAAAACTATACGCCAAAAAAGGGGTAAATCCTGTCCTATCAATATGAACATCAGACGTTATGACAGGGATCAATTTCTCCAGCTAGCTTGCCATTAATTCTTCACCTAAAACACCTAATCTATCCATCTAAATTATATTTTTAAAAAATAATAATTAAAAAATTATCTTTATTTTTTATCCTATACCTATTAAAATAATTATTTTAAAAAAATAAAATTAAAATTAAATCTGAATCGTCCAGATCACATCTGGACAATCCAGATCTGATAAGTATTGGGTTTAGGGTTTACAAGGCACCCAATGCAAATCCCTCGTGTTCTTTCGTGATCCTCAAAGCGATCAGCCCCACTTCTCATGTCAGCCTTCCGTCTTACTTGCTCCATATTCGCTGTCAAAATAAATGCTCTCTCTAGTCTTTACTACAGGGTACTTTCAATTAATTATTACATACCAAAAAAAGAAGTTAAGTCATTATATTTATTTTAAATTAATAAAATTTTCCAACTTTAAACTTCAATTAATAATAAGGGCAAAATTAAAAAAATAGCAATCTTGTTGATGACTTTATTTAGGAACAAAAGTTTTGATTCGGTTAGAATTCAATATCTTAACTTTGGATATTTTAAACCATTTAAATTTTAGTTCCTCTATTTTGAAAAATAAAAATATGAAGACTAAAATTATATATTGAATGTCAGTGCCAACCGAATCAATGAGGGTTGAAAAAATCTCATGGCAGAAGTCACCCTATATGGCTCATACCTGCCCATATATTTATGTGGACAAGCAAATAAGATATTAAAAAATCTTGGTGACATTGACGTAACTTCTTGTTTAATTCATTTTGACTTTCAAGACTTACTTAAGGGTGTTATGAATATAACACATTAGCTGCATGTCAGATCTGAAGACTTTGGGAGACACCAAGGCTTACGATTATTAGGGAGACCTTTTACAGAAAGATCGTGGTGATAATAATTTATGATTTAAAAAAGGGAAAATGACAATAAAATACCACTTGAATTCTAAAAAGACAGATAAGGGACCTGAATAAGCAAAATGACAAATAAGGCACTGGGTACCAATTTGGAATTCATATTTTCGGCCAAAAGACCAAAATGCCCTGATGAAATGCGGGAAGACTGAAAGCTGAAAGTGAGAGAAAGGAGAGAGGAAGACCGACGCAGTGAGAGAAAGGAGAGAGGAAGACCGACGCTGATGAAATGCGGGAAGAAGGAAAGAAGAATGTTGGAAATGCTATTATCTTACTCCTTCGCATCACCATTCTGTAGAGATTGTTGATTTAGTGGGTTTTGGTTGTGGGAAAGAGGATTTGTAGTGAGAGAGGGAGTGAATCGAAGTGGAAAGATGAAGCGGAAATCACAAAACTGGTAAGCAATTACGTAACGTAACTGCTGTCATATGCCTGCTGGTTTTTGGTAAATCCCATTACGTGAATGGTAAATTTCACTATACATGTAGTTAATTATGAATTTTACAAAATACATATTGTGATTTACAACTTTTGTAGTGAAAGTGACTACTTTGTTAATGGGTTTTGCAACCTGTTTTCAGGAGATAAACAACTTGTTTGTAAAAACTAATAAAATTTCACGCTAAATTTGACAAAACGTATAGTGGGATTTACAACTTCCGTAGTAAAAATGACCACTTATTCAATGGGTTTTATAACTTGTTTTCAGGGGATGAGCAGCTTGTTTCTAAAAACCAATAAAATTCCATGCTGAATTTTACAAAACATAGAGTGATATTTACAACTTTTGTAGTGAAAATTACTACTTCTTAAATGAGTTTTGCAACCTCTTTTTAGGGGATGAGCAACTTGTTTCTAAAAATCAATAAAATTTGACGCTGAATTTTACAAAACACACAGTGATATTTACAACTTTTATAGTGAAAATGACCACTTCTTAAATGGCTTTTGCAACCAGTTAATTCAACGTGACTACAAAAGTTGTCACTTTTATTAGTTTTTACAAACAAGTTGTTTATCTCCTGAAAACAGGTTGCAAAACCCATTAACAAAGTAGTCACTTTCACTATAAAAGTTGTAAATCAAAATATGTATTTTGTAAAATTCATAATTAACTACATGTATAGTAAAATTTACCATTCACATAGTGGGATTTACCATTCACGTAGTGGGATTTACCAAAAACCAGCAGACATATGACAGCAGTTACGTAACGTAATTGCTTGTCATTGTTTTCTGATTTCCACTTCATCTTCCCCGCAGGTTCACTCCCTCTCTCACTACAAATCCTCTTTCCCACAACCAAAACCTACCAAATCAACAATCTCTACAGAATAGTGATGCGAAGGAGTAAGATAATAGCATTTCCAACATTCTTCTTTCCTTCTTCCCGCATTTCATCACCGTCGGTCTTCCTCTCTCCTTTCTCTCACTGCGTCGCTTTCTTCCTCTCTCCTTTCTCTCACTTTCAGACAGGGCATTTTGGTCTTTTGGCCAAAAATCTGAATTCCAGATTGATACCCAGTCCCCTATATGTCATTTTACTTATTCAGGTCCCTTATTTGTCTTTTTGGAATTCAGGTGGTATTTTATTGTCATTCTCCCTTTAAAAAATTGTAGTAGTTTTATAATTTTCTTTTAATTAGTTTTATTCATCTTTTCTTGCGACTGAACTCAAATCTGAATCTGGTACTCGACAATTGAGTTTGCATATACTCCTCTGATCCTATTTATAGAATAGAGAGAGAAGTTTTTTTAATCCTATTTATAAGTCATTTTATTAAATTTTCAGCATAAATATATTATTTTGTCTTTCGTTTATTATAGTGTAGACAGTTATTTCTTTTGAAACGTGTGTATATTAAATATGGATAAAGTTAAAAAATTATCATATTTTAATCAAGAGTTAATACATTTTAATGTTTTTTTAATCTGTGTGAAATATACTGGAAGTACTTTATAAATAGAATCAGATGAGTATTGTTCTTTTGATTTTGCGTTTTCTATTTTAATTATGTTACTCATGCCTCCATACATTTATATATCAAAGTATCAATAAATTGAATTTGATTACATATTCATCTATCAATAATACTAAGAAAAACCTTAAAAATATTTAAAATGTAGAAAGAGAGATCCTCAATGACCAGAATATATCTCACAGCTAAAAGATCATTGGCAAATTATTCAAATATTAACCACTAAAATGATATTCTTATCAGTAATAAAATTCAAACACACACTCCTATAAGGTATGAGTTTTATTCTTATAAACTAATAACCAAAACTTAAATTTATTACGATGTTATTATCCTTCGATATAATTTTTTAAAATGCTTTAAAAAATTGCTCATAATGTTACCGTCAAATTCCTGGCGTAGAAAGTGGATTAATAGATCCAGTGTTGTGGCATTTGAAATATATATACACAAAAATAAATACCTTTTTTGCCACATACAATGTATAAAATATGTTGGGAAGAAAAAAACATAAAAGCTGCAATACGTAAAGTGTTTTTGAAGTCAATTGTGGTTTCCTTTGATAAAGTAAAATGATATTACCAAAATACTAAGGTACTAAAAACTTTACTACGTGGTCGAGATGGCCAAGGATTAGTCAGTCAGATTGGAGTCAAATCGAACTTAAACCAGTGAAAAATAAATAAGTTAAAATTAATTTAAATTCTCATTATCTCATCTAAAAGACTAAATATCCATTTAATACATTGAATCTCTAACAAAATAATCATACACTTACATTTGCTTTTCAGTTTTCCCTACAATCCCCTTGACAAATCAACATTATAGTAATATACTACTAAAATAATTTAATATTTATTCTAGCAAAATATCAAAATAGATTTATGGTAACAATATTCCTATCTACAATCCTTTAGTCACTAAACTAATAATTTTTTAGAATTAAAACAACTTTTTATTTTTTTTAAAAAAAATAATCAGGTTAACCAAAGAAGTCAATAGTTTTTGCTGGTGGCCGATTGGTTTAGTTTTTAATATTATGCAGAATACTACACACATATTTATATGCATACACTCCCTCTTATCCTAAATATATAAACTAGATGAGGGGTTCATTTGGGTCCTAAATATACTACCTCCCAAATTTTTGGTTTTTTATCTAAAAGTATTTTTATTGATTACACATATTAGTGGGCTCTCAAAAAAAGAGTAATTCCAATGCATATGATTAAAAATGATGGCCTAGGGAAATCAAGACTCATTTGTTGCAAATAATTAATTAATTTTCTTAATATTTATAAATCAGTTATCTAGTTTTTATATTAAGGATTAGAAATAGCATATATAAAAGTTGTTTCATGTAAATGAAGACTTTAAGGTCTATTCACAAGTCAAACACTCTGTGCACCTAATAAGTTGTTGAAATAGCATGTCTTACAAGATCGCTTTATGGCTTATACAATGTCACTAATGACCCTTTTTATTATTATTATTTTTTTTTGCTAGTGTGTTGTGATATTAAAAAGGGAGAATTTTAGTAGAGGACTATTGTAGCATCTTATTTAAAAAGAAGGATAAAAAATTCTAAAATCTCAGTTCAAACCTTGAAGTTTGAAATGAAAATAAGTTTGAGAACAGAATGTCTAAAATAACCTTCACTTCATACTTAAAAAAAAAAAACCTTAACCTGAAATAAAGAGCAAAAAAAAAGAAGAAGAGAAACTTGAGGAAGAAAAAAAAAAAAAAAGACGGGATATATCAAATCGATGCAGTAATGGCCTAATGTGGTCTCGCATTGTTGTATTATTAATTGTGTGTTATATATTTTAAATTTCATTTAATTTACATTTTTGCAATTTATTCTATTCTTGCAAAATTTTCTTAAACTCCTCTAAAATTGAAATGATTAGTAATGTTTAAATAATTATAATATGTTGATTTGAAAAAATACATTAATACTTTTATTTAATCCTACTTAATTTTACTGATTTTCTAATTCTAAAAATTATAGTTTATTGTATTCATGGATTAATAAATTTTTAAGCGCTAATAAACATTTTAACAAGTACTCTACGTAGAATAACAAGTGTAATGATATGAAAAATCCTGCAAGTCTTTACTCTTTACTCTTTACTTTTATTCTAACTTGTTGGATTTATTAAACCAAAAGGTCCTAAAAAAATCTAAAACTTTAAATCAATCTCTTAACCCCCATTATAAAATTAAATGGATAAGAGAAAAAGAAAATAGGAAACTAGATCAGAGCATAATCTTCTAGAACAATCCTTGACCAAAAGGCTTTATTCAAAGCAAATAAAGAAAAAGAAAACTTAAAGAAACGAATTTAAATCATAATTAATCCATAATGATGCCTTCTTGACCCTTCTTGAAGATTCTTGGATGTCACCTACGATCCTTGTCCAAGGCACATACTTATCACATGGTATTTTAAGTTAATTCTTCAATCTGAACCCCACATGGGCTTTGTACATCACCTTGTTAGGCTTCTAGCAATGTGATCACCATTTTTGGACTCTTTTTAGGCTCACTAAAATGTGCTTCCTTCAAATAAATGGGCTCCAACTCTTTTAGCTCTCTTATTAGACAATTCAGGGCCTCCTTCATAGCTTTGGTCCTTGCTTTTGTCACTCGGCTTCCAATTTCTTGTAATAGATCTTTCAGAATGTTGGACTTCTTTGTTTAGGCTCCTTGCCCTTGCTTTTGATCACACCATGCTCCTCCATCATAAACATAAATTCCAGTTAAAATTAAGCACAAAAAAACCCAAATATTAATCCAACTTTAGAATAAAAATAGTGACAATTTAGAACTAAATTGTCTCAAGGAAATATAACTCAAAGTTATTTAAAACTAAATAATCTCAAGGTCTTGAATTCAAAAGACAAATTGTGGTCTTTATATGCTAGCCCAAGGCTTCAGCTTCCTTCATACTCCTTCCAAATTGTCTCCCAAGGAAGCACAAGCTCCCATGGATGACATGAAATTAATGGAATAATGGAGGATGATTGATACATTAATAAATGGAATGAGAATTAATGAGTGAAGAGGGAGTTGGCCCCTTATCTCACAAGGGAAAGTTTTTTTTTTTTAAAAGAGCAAGAAAGGGCTTTTAGGTATAAGAATTAAATCCATTTAAATTTAGCCATTTAGGAAAAGGCTTTTACATTAATAATGATGCTTGAACTCCAAGAAATAATTTTGTACCATTAGATTTTCTCTTTTGCTCTTCCTCAACCTATAAGAATTTAAGTGCATCTATTAATGTAAATTATATTCAAGTATAATATAACCTATATCAAAATTAAATATTAGATATGCACAAAAATGAGGTAAGAAATTACAAAACTTTCTAAAAAATCAATATCTCTCTAAAAATGAGAATTCTTTCCAAAGAAATAGGAAATATTAATTTCAAGCTAAAAATAGAAAATCACAAAATATTCATATTTTCAATCTAAAATTCCAGTTTTTCTAAAAAATCCTAAAATTAATCAAGTAATCTAATAATGCATAAGAAATCTATTTAAGCCCAAAATATCATTTAATTCCCAGATTAATAGTAGCCAAGTGAATATCTGTCACTTTAAACTTTATGGCATGTGTGATTCTACACAGACATAATTGAACTTTATTTTTTTGTTCTGAAAGTTTTCGTGAAATAATAACATTACTTTGAAAGTATGGGGGGGGAGAGAGCAATCACTACTGGAAAAAAGACATTTAACGTTGCATAATAATGGCGGTTAAGAAGAAAAACACTGTGAAAAAAAAGATGGTGGCATTTTTGTAAATAAATTGCTTGACTGTTGATTTTTCACGACGGTTATTAAGAAAATCGCCATGAAAAGTTTTAAAATAACCGAGAATAGGGTTCAGTTTTACTCATTTTCACAGTTTTGGATCAGTGCGCTGTGGTCCCCCCTATCCCACCACCAACAAACTTCCATTATTGGCCATTCCCTAGCCTTTTACACAGTTTAAACTCTTCCATTTAGCTTGTGGTATCTTGCCGCCGTCCACCGCCATTTGAATGCCCAACTTCGTGTCTTTGAATCATCGTACTGAGTGAATATCCTCTTCTTTCAATCTTTTCAATTTTTTTTTGGTTTCTTGGATGTTTTGACTATAAAAATATATTGTATTTCAAATGGGTTCGTTAGTTTTACATTGTGATTGGCTTGCATTGTTGATTTTGCGTTTTTTATGTGCTTGAGTTGTTGATGGGTGGCATTGGTGTGAGAAAACTTCAATTACTTCCTATATACAGTATTAGAAACATGTTTAAATATTTGAAGTTGATTAGTTTTAAAGTTTTTGATTTTTTTAATAATTTTTTGATATTTATTTCAATTTTTTTAATTTTTTTGTAATAAATTTGATAATTTAGTAATAAATAATCTGTTAATTGTTTTGTGATTTTTTTTTTGTTATGAACTTTGATTGATGATAAAGTGTTGTTTAAAATTTCATTGCAAATGGATATCATTTGTGTTCCCGTTTGGCATTCAGAAGTTTTAGCTATAAGAATCTTTATTCATTGAATTGGTTGGAAATTGAATTCTTATTTTTGTTTTATTTGTTATATTTTTTCAATTTTATCCTATCTTTAATTTGTTTGTTACGTTGTTAAGTTGGTTTGGTTGATTGACTGATTTGTTTATTTTTTATGCAGATTTAGGATTTGTTATAGGAAAAATAAGAATGGAGGATGTAAAGAGAATAATATTTTTACAAAAATTTACTTCTTTATGTATATATGTGTGTTAATTAATTTTTACAAAAAAAATAAATTTTATATATAAATCTATTTTTATTTATTTCTATAACTTTAAATTAGAAACAAGTGTTTGAAAAAAAAACTATATTAAATTAATTTAATATTTTTATAAAACTTTATGCATGTTAAAATATGCTATGAGGAATAGTTTTAATTTTGATTAAAATAATTTTTGTTTAACTATTTTACAAAACTTATATATGTTTGTTTGATTTTACATTTTTATCAACATTTTCGCTTATTCACTATATACACCAATTTTTAAGAAGTAACATAATCTAATTTTTAAAAGTAATTATATATTTCATTTTTTATTATAATATATTTAATATATTTATGGTCCTTTTAAATAATTACAATTTTTAAGAATCTTTATAATAAATATAACTTTTTCTTGGTCCTTCACTCTAATTTTCCTTTTGTTGTATATTTAAGGGGAAATTCTGTTAATTTTTTATTTTTAAAAAAGAGACATTCCCTTTTATTTATAATTAAATGTTAGTCAATTTTAATTTATTGACTAAGATTTAATTATTTTATTATTTCAATATTTGAATTAAGGAGTTAGAATTGAGCTTGACAACTATAGTCATTGACTCTGTAGAATAATAGATCGTAGTTGGATGAAAGCTAAGAGAATTAGCAAAGAATATGAGGATGGGGTTGAAAGGTTTTTTCAGTTTGCTTAGAGAAATGCCCCTAGTCAAAGAGATAGATTGTACTATTATCCTTGTGTCAAATGCTTAAACAATAGTCGGAGGAATATTTCTGAGATAAAAAAGCATCTTATCTGTTATAGGATAAATTTGAGGTATACAAATTAGATAGCACATGGAGAAATTAGAAAGACTATGCTGTCTGGAAAGAAGAGGTTGTGAATGAAGACTTTGGTGATAGAATGTTGGATATGTTTTGTGACATAAGGTCTAAATCATCTACACAGTTCTCTCTGACTTTTGAAAATTTGTGTAGTGATGTAGAAACGCCTTTATACCTAGGGTGTAAAGATGATTACACAAGGCTGACAACTGTGTTTAAATTGATGAACTTGAAGGCCAAAAATGGTTGGACCGATGCTAGTTTCACAGAATTATTTGAATTGTTGAGTGATATTCTTCCAAAGGGGAATTCACTTTCAAAACGAATGTATGAGACAAAGAAAATTTTGTGTCTGATGGGTTTAAAATATAAGAAGATACATGCATGCCCTAATGACTATATTATTCAGAAATTAGTATAAGGGATGAATAAGTGCCCTAAATGTGGGACTTCAAGATACAAAGTTAAGAAAGATGATGGTGATTATAATGAGATGCCCAAAGGTTCCCCTTTGAAGGTTTTGTAGTATCTTCTAATAATACCACGATTTAAGTGCCACAGAAGCAAAAAACTTGAGATAGCATTTTGATGAGAAAATATGTGATGGAAAGCTTCGTCACCCAGCAGATTCTCCTTAATGAAAAACAATAGATCAAAAATTTCTTCAATTTGGCAGAGAGCCAAGAAACCTTTGGCTTGGGCTTTGTACGAACAAAATTAATCCATATGGTAATCTTAGTAGCACACACAGTGCTTGGCCGGTGCTCCTCGTAATTTACAACTTGCCTCCTTGGTTATGTATGAAAAGAAAGTATATCATGCTATCTTTAATGATCTCGGGGCCAAAACAGCTGGAAAACGATATCGATGTGTATTTGGAACCTTTGATTGAGGATCTGAAGAAATTATGGGAGGAAGGTGTTGATGTGTTTGATGCATATAAATAGGAGACCTTCAATTTATGTGCCATAATCTTCACTATAATAAATGGCTTTCCGGCATATAGAAATTTGTCAGGATACAGTGTTAAGGGGCATAAAGCATGTCTGATATGCAAAGAAGGCACCCACTACATGCAACTTAAACATGGCAAGAAGACAATCTACCTTAGTCACAGAAGGTTTCTTAGTCGGCACCACCCTTACCGTAGGTTGAAGAAAGCATTTAACGGCTCACAAGAATATCAGATGGCTCCAATACCATTAATTGGAGAAGAAGTTTATCAATGGGCAAAGGGAATTAATATGGTCTTCGGTAAAAAGAAGAAGAAGACTGCCAGTGAGAGGAATATATAGAAAAAAAGATCTATCTCTTTTGATCTTCTATATTGGCAAAGTCTTGATGTGAGGCATAGTCTAGATGTGATGCATGTGGAGAAGAATGTGTGTGAGAGCCTGGGTGGTACACTTTCACATATAAGTGGAAAGACTAAAGATGAAAGCAATGCAAGACGAGACTTAGTCAAAATTGGAATAAGAAAACTCCTCCACCCACAAGAAAGAGATGGTAAGAGGGCTTATTTACATCCAACTGTGCACACATTATCAAAAGAAGAGAAAAGAACTTTATGTGGTTTTGTTAATAGCGTTAAGGTGTCACAAGGTTGTTCTTTTAATTTAAGCAAACTTGTTTCAATAAAAGATTTGAAGATAATGGGGACAAAGTCTCATGATTATCACGTGTTGATACAACAATTACTTCCACTTGCTATTCAAGGCATTATGAAAACTGATGTGAGAAGTACTATTTCAAGACCTTATATGTTTTTTAGTGCCATTTGCAGCAATGTCATTGATCTTGTTGAGTTAGATGAATTAGAAAATGAAAGTTATGTGATCCTCTCCTAATTGGAAATACACATTCCTCTATTATTTTTTGACATTATGGTCTACTTGATAGCTCGTCTTGTGCGAGAAATAAGACTTTACGGTCCTGTGTGTTTAAGGTGGATGTATCTATTTGAGAGATACATGAAAATCCTAAAAGGGTACTCTAAGAATCCTTATCGGCCTGAGACATCAATTGTTGAGAGATATTTAGTTGAGGAGTAGTTGAGTTTTGTAACGCATATCTTAATAGGGTAAAGCCAATTGGACTTCCTCAATCTCGACATGATCAGGGGAGAAGCAAGGGAACACGGGGTGTCATAGTGAGGTTTATGTCAAGAGAAGTTGTAATGCAGGTGCATCTATATATTTTAAACAACACGGATGAAGTTTTGCCTTACTTGAATACTCACAAGAATATGCTGAAGAACTTGAATCCAAGAAAGAATGATATGTAACTAGCTAATGAACATAATAAGTCATTTGCAGAGTGGTTCAAGCAAGAAGTATTAAAAGATGGCAATCCTTCTGAGACAATACAGAGGCTAGCTGCAGGGCCTTGTTTTGATGTTTTTTGTGTTAGGGAAGATATGACATAAATGGTTATTCATTTTACACAAAACCTCAAGATGATAAAAGTACCATGCAAAATAGTGGGGTGATGGTAGTAGCCGAAGCTATGCATTTTGCTAGCTCTAAAGATAGAAACACAACGTTGGCGGCAATATCCTATTATGGAATAATAGAAGATATATGGGAGGTTAGTTATATCAAGTTTAAAGTTGCCGTCTTCAAATATAAGTGGGTTAATAGTAATGCCGTGCAAGTAGATGAAGAATTTGGATTTGTTTCAATCGATCTTGAGAGGTTTGGATATGGAGATGAGCCATTTATTTTAGCAAGTCAAGCGAAACAAGTGTTTTATGTTCCAGATCTAGCAAAGAAGAAATTGTCTATCATGCTTCAAGGTAAGAGGCAAGGAGTTGGTGGAGATGATAGTGACTCAGAGTTTAATCTTGATGACACCCCGCCTTTCATAGCTACTCGACCTAAAACAGTTGAATTAGATTTGGTAGATGATAACTATGCTATTAGAGATGATCATTATGAAGGAATTTAAGAGGATAATCGTTGTAAGGCCCAAATAAATTATTTGATGTTTCTTATTAAATTCATTTCATATTTATTATTATTGTTCATAATATGATGTTTTTTTGTTAAATATACTTAATGTTTTATATTAACTTGATATTTCTTATTCTTACATTTATTAATTGGTTGTTCTCTGAACAGGAAATGGACGAATCCAGTCAATAGGGTTCTGGCGATAACAGCTCCTTTACTAGCCAGAGAAAGGGTAGAGGGCCAACGCGTATGAGGCATTTGGCTTTACGTGATGAGAACATACAGCCCATGAGGATCATAATGGAATTTGATGATGATTTAAAGCCTGCAGGAAAGACTGGGATTTACTAGTTATATGGATTATGTTGCACATAGTAAGATTGGGATTGATATTCCTAGCTGGAAGAAGGTCGACAAAGATTTGAAGCAAAACATTTTGGAGGATATTTTGGTACATTATGAATTCTTTTCTCTATTTTTTTCAATTATAATTGCTTATTTACTTATAACCCTATGCTATTGTATTGTAGCTGACATTTGATATGCCCGCCACTGAGCAAATGAGAGACCATCTGTTTAAGCAACTTGATGAACGATGGAGGGATTTTAAATCCACGCTTACAGAGCACTATATTTGTGGAAAAAGAAAGGGTGAGCATTCTAAGGAGAGATACCAGTTTATTAGCGACGAGGCATGGGAGAGTTTTGTGAAGCAACGTGAAGACCCTGCATTTCATGTTTGGTTTCTTCAAACTTAGTTTTTAATCAGTTCATATTTTATTTAACTAAACTAATTTTGTTGCATTTGTTTCATTGTCACAGGCATTGAGTTAGAAGAACAAGCAAATATCTAAGTAGAATGTGTATCCACATATCATGTCTCGTACAGAGTATGGTGGGTTGGAAAAAAGTATGATGGAGGAGTGAATGAAAAATACACAAATGGTTGCTACTTCAGATCTTACTGGCTACATTCCACTCATTGAGCATCCTTCTCGCCAAGAAAAATAGAAGGTGACAAGGATTAAAAAGGGTCAATATATTACTCCAAAGTCTGCTGCTGTTGCTGAGAGGATTGTACGTAGGAGTGTTCAATTTGTCCCATCCCGGTCGTTCCATCCCGGTCCCGGTGAGTTCGGGACGGGACGGGACGGGACAAAAAAAATTTCAGGACGGGATGGGACAGTAACCGGAACGGGACGCGGGACGGGGTTGTCCCGTCCCGTCCTGTCCCGGGATTTTTTTTTCTTTTAAAAATTATTTATTAATAATTATTATTAGATTATTCAATTTACTTATTAATAATAACTCTTATTTTTATGGTGATTTGTAGCTCTTAAGTTGTAGTATTATCTCAACAAAATCTCCTTCCTCAATAAAATAATTCATAAAGTCATTATATAGTGTTTTTTTTACGATATTTTTTTTATAGTATTATTTTTACACCTTTTTTATGCTATATAATTAAGCTTTCTACATAATATTTTTTTTATAATGTTTTTATCTTTAAAAGCCCAATAAAAAATAAGTATTAAAACATAAAAAAATTCATATAAAAAATTATGGTATCTTTTTTTTTTAAAAAAAAAGAGGAAGCGGGACGTCCCGGTCCCGTCCCGTCCCATGAACACCCCTAATTGTACGTAATATTTATACATTATGCTTCAAATTGCTTTTTTCAATTATCTTAAATTGAATTTGTTGCTTTAATGTTACAGGATACACTTGAGGAGCAATTATCCCAATGTATATTCATCCCTCAAGGACAGATGGATATCTTAGCCACTGCCATTGGAAAGACTGACCATCCTGGCAGAGTCAGAGGGGCCCCTAATGGATTGGTATTAAAGAATTTTTTGGCTTTGGTTCATGAAGAAGCATTGGATCATCCTCTGCTAATATGGTATCTAAAGAGGAGCTCGACTAGTGATTACATAAAGAAATGAAGAGAGTTCGAGCTGAACTCAGTGAACAACACAAGGCAAAGATGCAAAAGATACATGAGGAGTTTGACGCCAAGTTTCAACAGGCTATGATGATGATGGGCACGACCAGATTCTAGATGCCCCGAGTGTCTAAACTTCTCAGGTAATAATCACACATCTTTTCAAATCTTTTAAAGGTTCATTTCATCCATGTAAACTTATTTAATATGCCTTAACTAATTTCATATTATATTTCAGGGTTCATCTATGATAAAAAGTGAGAAGGGCGGTAATAATCAGACACAACAATTGATACTGTCTGATCTTGACCCTAGCCCTTATCCTGTCGAAGATGATGGAATCCGTGTGCTTTTTATGTGAACTTTGGAGATTCATCTGTTCATGTCGCTAATGGTCGAGCATTCTTGGGCACAACGATCTATGGCATGAAAGTTCCAAAGGATCAAGTAAGGGTGACAGTGGATAGGATTCTTCATGGTCATGGTGGTACACCAGTGCCCAACACTACTGATGAGGTTCAACTATTGGCTCGGGCTAAAGGACATTTCATTTTATGGCTAAAGAGACTTGTTACAAAGCCATTAACGAAGAAGGCAACATCAAACAAGGCCATAAAGAGCGCATCATCAGATCTTGCCCTTATGTATTCCAGTTTGGAGGTTCTTTATTTTGTAGTGACAAATATGGATAAGCCTGTTACTTTCAATATGCCGTTAGGGATTGTGGGTTCAGATGTAACATACAACTTTACCATTGACAAGGAGGATCTTGTTCAATTCCTCAACTTTGAGAAGCTGGATATAGTCTTTATGCAGCTAGCTATTTTATAAGTTACAATATCATTTTCTTAATTCATGTTATATTTATGCATGTCCTAATGTTTCTTATTTGATCAACAGGCACTTTACTCAAATCTGCTAGCAAAAAGGACTTGAAGGAACATATGACTTTATGTGTCCTCAAAAGGTGCAGAAAATAGTCAATATTATGGAAGCAAAGTCGATCTACATGATGACCATAATGACTGAGACAAGAAAGCAAATATATTTTGCACCTTATATGGAAGGGTAAGTATATTATTGTATTTGAGCTACACAAGTTGTCTGTATATGATTATAATTAACATGGTCGTATTAGCATTTATCATTGGACCCTAATTGTTTGTATCCCTTTTGATAACAAAGTCTACTGGTTTGATTTCCTTTGTGAAAGTCCATCAGAAGAAATCAGAGATGTCATCGACACGTTAGTTTATGTTTATATATTTATTACATGTGAAGTTCATAAAAACATGCTCTAACATCATTAAATTTTATTGTTGATAGGGCTTTTCATAGTTTTAATGTTTTGGCGATAAAGCAAAATAGACAACCATCAACATGGATTCTCCCAAAAGTATGCTATTTTGAGCTAAATATATACTTTTAAATCTTTTTCAATATTAAAGTTAATGTTTATAATCAAAGTCTAATATTCAATTTTATATTTGAGTTTGTTAGTACTGTTGTCAACAAGAGAGTATTGAGTGTGAATATTATGTCATCTGCTACATGAATGGCATCATTGAGACATGAGTGACTGAGAAATTAGACGAGGTAAAGATAAGTTACATTGCATGTAATTCTTCAATTCTTTTCACATTTTTGATTAAGTCGACTACGTTATCTTTGATTTACAGGTATTTCAAAATGCTGCTCCATATCAAATGGAAGAAATCAACTTGATGAGGGACTCTTTGTCAACAATATTGCTACAGAGTTTTGAAAATTTAAAATAGTTACATCATTCCTCAAAAAATTCATTTTTAGATTTTTTTCTGTTAGTTTCCTCCCTATACATGTTCCTCAGTTCTATTGTGCAGATAGAATTAACTTAGCTTGTTACTATTCTTTGAATTATGCCTTTACTTGTTGTTAGGAGAAGTAGCAAGCTAAGGTATCATCTTGTAGTTATAGGATTGGTTTCTGTCCTGCCTAGACAGATTCGAACCCTTGTAAGCTCTTTGTACCTATGTTAAAAGAAATTTCAATGCTTGCTGCACTATATGTATTAACCAGCTAGTTATGGTCATCTTGAAATAGTTCTGTATATTCTGCACTGCCTGGATTTATTTGGTAAACTACAGGGAGCTAAAAGAAATAAATGCAGTATTATTAAAAAAATATGTTTTTAAAAATAACTGCCGTTAAAAACATTTACCATGATGGTTTTATTAATAACCTTCATGGAAATTTGATTTTCCATAGTGGTTTTTAGCATGACCCCCGAAACGCTGTGGAAGGTCTATTTTTCACAGCCGTTTTCAACTACCGTTTTTTATTTACCTTTTAACGTTGACTGTATCCATTGTGCCTCTAAAACCACCATTAAAAACCCTTATAACTGCCGTTAAAAGTTTTTTTTTTTTGGCAGTGAAAGTTACTCAAATTTAAGCAAACCATGCAAATAGAAAGCATTAGGTCATTGGGTTGAGGGATAATCTCTTACTGCATCCTTGGATTTTTTAATTCTTTTTGGCCAGCCTTGCATTTTTGGAATTTTGACAACCTTGCATTTGTGGAATTTTGCGTGAGCTATTTATTTATTTACTTATTAGAATTATTATTATTATTATTATTATTATTATTATTAGAATAAAATGCTCTAACTACTCTCTATTTTACTTAAATTATAAAAATATCTCCTCTATTTTGAAAATATATGAACCTTCATTAAAAGTAAAAGGCATGTTACACAAACCTTTCTTATAAATTTAAGATTTCATTTCCATTAATCCAACCATTAGGTGACTGTTAAATTTGACTTTTAAACTTCTATTTTGACCAAAATACCCCTCATTAACATAAAAGTTATTTAAACATTTATATTTGTCAAAAACTAATTTTTGATGCAACAAAAAACAACTTTAATACACGTATTTTCAAATTTTAATATGCAAATTTTTTTTTAATTTTGATTATATTATAAAATTTTATAATTTTAATTTTTTACTGCATAATGAAACTTATTTATTTAGATTTCTTTTGAATGGCTGGCAAATATATTTAATAAGTATCTTTTATTGTATAATATAAATTGTCTGAGATACTATAGAAATCATTTAAATTTGTAATTTAAAATTTTGAAATAAAATGTTTGTTAGAAATATTTATAACGTATTTAGTCTATTATTTATTTATTAAAAAATTAATCAAATTTTCATTAAAGGTTTTTATGTCCATTAAATAAACTAATTAATTTTTCATCTCAATATGATAAAAACACTAAACAAATAACTATTCATAAAATTAAAACAATCAAGGAAAAAAATTTAAATTCATCAAAATTATTTCGCCAAAATTTAGAGATTTAGTGCGATAAAGGGTAAATTAGTAAATAAAAGGTAGCTTAATATAAATTTTAATTAAAAAAGTATCTTTTTATAATATTCTTAACAAAATTAATGATTTAGATTTAAGTGTATGTTTACAAAATAGAGAGACAGTAGATATAATTAGAGCAAAAGGTAAGAGGTTAGAGTATTTTACTCTTATTATTATTCAATTGTGGTACCATGCGCCGCGGCCATGCACCCTCGTCCGTGATTTTACGAAGTTGAAACTACCTTTGTAAAGTTCAGTTAATTATTGTCATGTATTTGTGATTAGATCCTATTGCTTTCATGATACGCTTCCAGTCCTAAATATAAGACTCTTTTTGTAGTATAAATTACACTACAAAAAGGATCTTATATTTAGGATCGGAGTAGTACTATCTTTGATCCTAAATATAAGAGTTAGTTTATTAATTTGAATAAATTAAGAAAATTATAGTTAAGTTAGTTATTTTGTAATAAATAGATGTTGTCTTTCCTAAAATATCCTTACTAATCAAGTGTATTGGCTAGAACTACTATTATTATAAAGACTATCTTAAAAAATGAATAAACATGATAAAATGAATTTGGGTTTTATATTTATGACCAAAATAAAAATCAAATAAATTCTTATACTAAGGACTAGGGGTAGTCTATTATTTATAGGTGGCAGGATAACATCATGACAGAATCTAAAAAATCTTCGTCAACTTGTTCAATATATATAATTTAATTTTTGTTTAACTTATTTGATGTTTTTTCCTCCTCTCTTCAATTTTCAAAGCACGTATAGACCTTATTAGAACTTCTAGGTTTCGAGACGATTACTTGAATAATGTTTTCTCCGTGCCTTTTATTGGGATTTTTGGAGGAAGAGTAATTTTTTGATAAACAAGTAAATCTATCAGGTAGTAACTTTTCTTACGAGGAAGGACCCAAGAATGAACTCATGACAAGGGTAGAATATAATATCATCAAGTTTGAGTTTTTATTTTAAATTGTATTTCAAATTTAGAAAATGATTGTTCTTCTTGGGTGTTCTACTCATATTAATTTTGATAGTGGAAAATTCTAATATGCTCTATGCATATAGTACCATCTACGCCCTCGCTTATTGACAAACTCACCTCACTCATTTCATTTTGTTGAATGATGATTTAAATTACATTTTAAGATAGGGAAGCCAGAAATAATTAAGGAGAATTTTTATTCACTTTGATTTGACAGATGTTTTCTTTTGGTTTAGCTGTTTAATTTTATAAAATATCTTTTTAGTACTCTACTCATAAAACCATTAATCTCAACATTAGAAATATCGATTTTGTAATTTTAAATCCTGACAAAAAATTATTAAATAGTATTAGCTCTGGTCTTTAATATAAAAGCTAATTGACTAATTTAAGTTAATTAAGAAAATTAATTAAACTAGTTATTTGTAATAAATAAGTATTATATTTCCTAAAATATCCTTACTAATCAAGTGTATTAACTAGAATTACTATTATTACAAGGACTATCTTGACCAAAAAAAAAAAGAAGATAAATATCAAAGACAAAGTGGATCGGAGTCTTATATTTAGAACCAAAATAAAAGTCAAACGAGCTCTTATATTAAGAACAAGAGGTAGTTATATATTAAACCTATTTTTTTATTAAAAAAAAACTCATTGGAAAGCAACATATTTTGAAAATTCTTTATTAGCGTTTAAAATCTTAATGTTGGCATTGTCTATTAATGGAATCAATATAGTAACGGTTATGACTGAAAAAACACTTTATACAATTAAAATTTTGCATCAAATTAGAAGGGACAAAAGCATTTGCCAAACTTTAACCCAAAAGATACCATTATATGAAGAAAAAAATTAGTTTACATAATTGTAGGGTGTGAAACAATCAGAGAATATGAGACTATTAACTTAGAATAAATATTTTCAAGAAAAAATTCCATGAAGGAGTGTGGGATATATAATATCATAAAACGTGAAAAAAAAAAATTAGTTGGTTATGCGCATGCGGACGATATAGATGTCTTTACAACGTTTTATAACAATGAGCTGTTTTAATAATTATATGGTCTGTAATGATTTGAGCAAATTGACGACTATTTTAACAATTCCAACATCTTTCCAGAATATATGACATTGAGAAATGAAAGGTAAGATATAATCCTCTAGTCCTATTTATAAATCATTTCGAATACGTTTTATACAGATCGAGAAAAACTTAGAACTCATTTGGCATAATCACATTGCAGGCTTGTAATGGTAATGATGATTACATTACCATAAGAGGGATGTTTGGTTATTCTTTGGTATGATAACGGGATTTACCATGGTAATTGTGATTACTAAAAAATTAGTAATTTCTATTCATGCCTCCCCCATGTGAATGCTCACTTCCATCTTATTGCATGTTTGAAAAGTCTTATTTATCCTCAATTCTATTTGTTTAGTAGTCTCCATCCTTCCTTCTTTTTTATATCATCCGCCTCTTATTGCACCCCACCGCCTACGCTGGCAAGGACATGGCCATTGTGAACGCTGCCGCACCAGTGCCAACACCCATCAGCCACCACCATATCTTATCTCTTTCTTTTAGAATGCCTCTGTAAGATCCCAAAGTCATCACTTCCCTCTCTCCCTCATTTGCTATCATTGGCCTCGCCTTCTTCACTTCCCCGCATTTCTCCGATCTTTGCCGCCGTCGCTCCCTACTTCACCACTCTGTATTCAATTCAGAAGAAATTTGCCTATGTTATACGTCACCGATGGTGCCCCGAGGTCCATAGAAAGTGGAGGAATAGATCCAGATTTAGATACCTGGAGCGTCATATGCCACCCACAGAGGAGAAGGTATGGTTGCATTGGGCTTGCGTTGATGGAGTATTATACTATTATTCATTATTGGTGGACTCAAAAATGAGAATACGATGTGGGAGGGATTTTTCTTTGGATGTTGCTATTTTGGTCTTTTTATTTTTATATCTATTTAATTAAATATAAAAACTAACCCATTCCTAAAAGCCAACCAAACAAACCCATGGTAATTAACACTGCATTACATAGCATTATATTGTAGTAGTAAAGGGATCAGTAATGAAACCAAACGCGCCCTTAAACTTTATTATTTGGGGTCATTTTCTCTCAGTCATATAAACAGAACCGGAGAAGTAATCAATTAGCTATAGTCCCATTCTTCTCGTTATAAGCATAAGTTATCAACACACAATGGCATTAAAATTGACAGTAATGTTTTTTTTTATTTAAAAGAAATCCTTTCTATAGTTAACAATAGGACAACAATTCTAATATCGAGAGCCAATAGTAAAGAAATCTCCAAAAGTGCTTACTCATTCAGTAACACACCTTGTACCACAAATGAATAACTTGGGGTCGTTTTCTTCTCCTACAATACATGAAAGGGAAACAAAATTAATAACAATAAGCAAAAACTTTGAAACAAGAAGTAAGAGAAGAAAGTAGAAGCTCACTTCAATGCGTCCTTTTCGTGGTGTTATTTAGTTTTGCTTTATTAGCGGCCTTGAAATGTCTCAAAAGCTTCTTGGCTGATTCATTAAGAGGAGAAGCTTCTATCTCTTTTCGTTTCAATGAAGTTCTTGAAGTATTCATGAAAAGCCTAGGAGACACGAAGCGAATATTCTCCATATTTGTTTGCCACTTATCAACATAAACTCCACAGTCAATTATGGAGATATTTGGTGAGTTACACATAACTTGTGTGTCCACATCATTCCAATCCAATTCCAGAAACTTACGAAGCCCTTCCAACTCTTCTTCCCTAAAATTTTGAAGTAAATCAAATGAATACACATGACCTTGTTTACCAAATAAAACAAACACACAACCTTCTTTACTTGCATCTGGCACATAAGGAACATCGCTTTCTATCCATTGCATTTTACAACCATTGATTCTCATAAGAACTTGGAAGAAAAGACTCTTTCTTGTCTTTGCCTCCCTGTTTCAAATGCACTGATAAGACGAGGAAAATTTTTCCCTTGAATACGAAAAAACAATATGCCTCCTTTACAACAATAATCAAACCAATTAGGAAATGTTGTTGCTGGCATATCATCTCCTTTGCTGAACAAGATTTTTGCCTGATTTATCAAAACAATAGATACCAACCACGTTATCAGATTTGAGAACAAATAGAACAATACTCATTTCAATTTATTCATGGATATTCCATTTGAATCAAAATATGAGCATCAAAATTTTGAAGGGGCTTATTTAATGCATTTTTACCCCTAATTAATTATATGGATCTCTCATCTCTCTTTTAACTCATTCTCTCACAAATCTTTCTACACTCATGATTGTTAAGATACAAGCCCAATCGGCTTTAGTCTAGTCATCACCAGCTATAATATTGTTGAGTTGTAACTAGACCGGTTAGTGAAACAGAGTTTAGTTAGAAAAATCTTGAAGTCTATATACGAAAAGCTGGTACTTAATATTCATTTGAGTCAATAAAGGGCGTTATTCAATTCTCTCCTCTTTATTCTCGAGTGGTTACTCATATGTGTTATCAAAACTACTATGCATTGCCGGCAAGGTTCAGAAAGTTCTAGTGCAATTCATGAAGATTCACATATTGCAGCATCGGCTTCAAGATTTTTCATGAACAAAAAAGTTACAGTAAAGCTTGATAATCAAAATTACTTAATGTGGAAACAACAAGTGCAATGCTTACTCTGTTTGCTCGATGGTTTAGCATCGATTCCTCTGAAGACTGTTCGTGTTGATGATAATACGATGGCTCTAAATCTAGCTTATGAAGATTATGAGGTCCAAGATTCATCTCGTGTCTTGGCTACTAGCTTCAGTTAGCTTCTTGGTGCTGCCACAACTTGTAGTTTTTGACGCAGCAGCTCAAATCTGGGCATGCCTTGAACAATTGTTTTCTTCCAAGTCTGATGCTAAAATTCTTTCCTATCAAAATCAATTGACTAACCAAAGGAGAGGAGAACTTCTTATAGATGATTACCTTGCGACCATCAAATCTATTTGTGATCATCTAGTAATGCTTAGTCATCGTATCGCAGACATTGATCGTATTTCCAACATTCTTAATGGACTTTTGGAAGAATATGAATCTGTCATTACTGTTATTAATAATGCTCAAGGACATTTTTCATTATTTGAGGTTCGCACGATGTTGCTAGATGTAGAGACCCGTTAAAAGTTTTTTATTCAATTTGTGTCAACACAAGCACATTTAACTTCTTTAATGGCTAAGGTTGCAATCAATCAATTAGAGGAGCTGTTTCAAACTACTTGCAATCCTAGATATGGTTTAAATTAAGGAAGACCACAACCATTTAGAGGTTCTGCTCCTTCATATGGCCGTGGTCATGGATGGTTTAGTATCAAGCCGTATTGCTAGATCTATGGCAAACTTGGTCACACAACCGGGGTGCCACTATCAGTATGATTTTTATTATAATTCTCCTAATAATTTAGCTAATCCTCCTACTCCTACTGCATGTAATATTGTCTATCCTTCTTATGACAGGTATGGAGCACCACTTGGAGATACGTGCCATGTATAAGTATGATGGAGCTAATAACATGCTTGTAACTTAACATCTTTATAACATAATGACATGTTTGGAAATCATCATGCATTTACCATAAAACATATAAGCCCATGGTATATTTCAAACACATTCACAATCACAACACGAGTTCATAAAATTATATAATATAAAAACATGTTATACATGTAAGAAAATACTAAGCACATAAGAATAAAGTCAAGTTTGCTACCTTATGTCTTTAAACTTTCTCTTTACTTCCTCTTGCTCCTTTTGCTATTAAGATTGCTTGCTCAACCTTTGCCATTCATCTTCCTCAATATCTTATGACCCTAAATGCATCAACATATCATTTCCACTCATTCATTAGAGCCATGATAATCAACAACACCAACACTTTGTTTTCTTTGAGCTATATTGACTTTTAACTTTTAAGCTTGATTTCCAACTTTTCTAAAATTAATTCCACATACTATTCCTGCACAATTTTGCATGTAGAATCTATTTCTAAGCTCAAATAATCAAAATCAAACTCCTTCCCTAAGAACTAGCCTTGATCGAAATATAACTCAAGTTACATAGTCATGCAATTCAACCAATTTTAACATAAAGTCACTTGATTCTTGTTCCTTTTAAGCCTTTAAATATTATTCTAACATTAATTTTATCCTTTCTTATACTTAAGAATTTCGTGCAATATGCCTCTTAGAGTTTCAAGCTACCAAAAAGTATTAGAATCCATAACCAAACTCAACAACAAGGGTAATGAAAACTATATTAAAAACCATGAACATACCTTGTTTTAGAGCTTGATCTTGCATATAACTGCTTGGCCTTTCTCTCTCCCTCTTCTTTCTCTCTCTAGAATCCATTTTGCAAGAGTTTCCCCATAGGTCTATGGCTTGTACGAAAGGGGTGGGGAAGGGGTATTTATAGAAAACAAGACTGAATCTGGACCGTTGATCTTAAAAATATGTGACTTGATCTGGACTGATTATTTTTTCTTTTTATCTTGTGATGACATGTATCCTATGACACCATGCTTACATCATCTTGATGACATCATGCTTGCATCATCAAGCCACATGCCTTTAATCCAACCGTACACGTGTCTTGCATCCGACCGTACACATGTCATACATCCAACTGTACACGCAATACCTCATTTTCCCATCTAACCGTACACTTATTTCTTCGATATTCCTTCATCATTGTGGTATTAAAATAAAGAGGAAATTAATATAAAATTCATGCAAAATACAACTTTTCGGCATTCCTCTACCTATCTTGCCATTCTGCACCGTATAGAGTACTTTTTGGAACCCTGACTTTTTCTGGACCACTGGGACATGTTATGGCACCATTTTCTCACCTTAAATAAATTGACATGGCATTATATAACATGCCTAAAGAGTGAGTGATGCTCTTTCCTTGTTCTTCCATTAAAACAATTAAAATAATTAATAATATTTATTTCGGAATGCTCTTGACCAAATGCTTTCTACAAGTCCACGACTCTGAGAATCTGTCTCTAGGTACCAATACTATTTATTCATCATAGGGAATTCTTCTAATTTTTCTTAAGTCAAAAGTCAACCTCTAGACATTTGACTTTAACTTTTCCCGGATAGTATGTAAATAGGCTTTCAATTCCATTAAAATCAACCTCTTCGCTTTCTGGGGACGGAATTATTTTTAAAACCAGTGATAATTCCTCCAGTATTTTCTTCCATTTTCTTCCAATTCTTTGAGGCCTCCCTATATTTTAAATAATCTATTTTTGAAAATATTCCAAATCAGTCAAAACCTTGGGAATTCCACAATTTCCTTCTAGGAGCATTTTCGTCATTTTTAGCCTTATACAGACCTCTAAACCTTATTCCCATTTTTTTTAAATTTTTCTGAAGTGTTTAGGCCTTAACCTACCGTTTCTCATTTTCTGAGATTTTTCTAGGATTTTCGGGCATAATTTTTATTTTTGCCCTTACCAGTCCAAAACTTTACAAAATTATGATTTTGCCCTAATTTGGCTTAACCTCAAAATTCACCTCATTGAGCCCTCTAACATAATCTTTGGCCTATATTTATCTCTATTTCTCATTATTCGATCCCGAGACTTCTTCTAGATCTCTAACTTCTTCTTTTCTCAGTCCTAGAAAACTTTGCCTTTGCGATTTAATCCCTGAGAATCCTGCTGTTATTTCAGGGAATCTCTGGGACCTCTGCCAAAAAGGATGTGGTAACCTGTCCATTTCAGACTAATTTCGATACTTCTAGGCCCAAAATTCGGGATATGACACATCAACAATTCTAACCAGTTGATATTAGCCAAGGTGTGTTAATCGCATCACCGATTTAGTTAACTTGGCATCAACCAAGGTTAATCACATCAATAACTTGACAGAACCGCATTAACAATTCTAATAACTTGGTATCAACCAAGATACATTAATTGCATCATCAATTTTGATAACTTAGCATGAACCAAGGTTAATTGCATCAATTGGATAGCTGCTAGGTGTGCACATACTTTTGCAGAATATTGTACTGAACAGTAAAATGGATGCATATGGCCATGGCACTAGCTGTGGTAACGACTCTACATGTTCTTATGCTTATCTATAGCAAATATGGTACAAACAAACATGCAACTAATGCAAAATATACAAAATAATGATTATAGCGACCTTTTTCTGTGTTGATACCTTGCTCTGAGTTTTTTTTTGTTAAGTCGAGAAACCAATTATATCCTAACATTACATGTGTATATATATAATACAAAATGAGTCAAACTTGGTCTGTGATTAACCCATAACTAACTAGATCTCCCTATAACTCCCCACTGAAGCAAATTCTCTTCTTTTAAGGTGGTTGGTCATCTTGGACAAACATTTTATATTTTATCTTTATATTCTAAGCGTCTCTAAAGCCTCTCTTTTTTCTTACATTCTTCATGCTATCTAATTCATTATGATTTAGTTAAGGGAGTAACATTCAACTAACTATTCAGCTTCTCAAACATTAGCCAAAACATTAACAAAGCATAAAATCATTATAGAGTTCGAAGAAATGCCATTTAATCCAGAAAATCCTTCAGCAACTAGCAAATAATTTTGGTCATCATGATAAAGTTTTGGCATGCTTAACATTCTAATACTTCTTTTAAGTATCAGCAACACATGTATACCCCATTCAAATTCATTATATAGCTCTTTAAAACTTTACTTGATATAAGTAGGAAATCAACTTCAAATTCCAAAGTTTCCACGTCATTGGCACCGCATTAACCATCATTTTGACACTTTAAAACACAGGTTGAACATACTTAATACTAAAAAAGCATTAAACAGTAGGTTCATTGCATCTTTAGTTTCAACTACAAATTTTCATCAGGCCCAAAGCGTTACAGACTCGCGCACACATGCTATATCCATTACTTTTTAACATTTCTATGCAATACCCATAAAGAGAAGTCAACCAGCCTCCACTATACAACAAAATGCAGAACTGAACCCATCATTTTAGAGTCTTCAAGTATAATTTAATCATTCTAAATAGTTTTCTAACATTTAAGTGTTTTAATATTGCCTTCATCCTGAAATCTGGAGATTTTCAGCTTTAAAAATACCGTCTTTATTAGAGGATGTGGAGTCTTAATTCTCATTTAACAACCTAAAATGTGCACCAAACACTTCAACTTTCTACAATAATCATCTAGAAAAATCCATGTTATAACAGGAAAAATGATCGTGTACATAATATAATATTTCCTTAATATAACACCTATGTATAACATCATCGTTTTCTCATTTAAGCATTTGACTCCTTTACCATATGAGAAACCATTTAATGCCATATTCCGAATTTTTTTTTTCAGATTTTAACCCTATGTTTTGTATGAGGGAAAGGGACATGAGGGGAGGAATAATTTTGATGGGTTTGATTTAAAAAAATTGGAGAAGTGAGGTTTTAAAATTTTAATAAAAAGAAGATGTATGATAAAAGAGTAATAAAAACTAATTAAAAGCTTTTAACTTCACTTCTCCAATCGTTTTAATTGAAATTTTCCTTTCCTTCCCCTCATACCAAACGGGCTGTAAGTTACACATCTCATTGTCCTTTTTGGTTTTTTAAGAATCATTAACCAGAGCAAAATTTATCTCCCTTTAACCAAACCAACCAGTCCGTACAGGGGAGAAGAAAAGAGCCCGTATTCTCAAATCCTAACATTCCTAAACTCCATTTTACAATCACTGGACGTGATATATAGATTTTTCATAATGATTCGGTACTTTAAAACATTAACCAACAAGGTCCAGATCACCTTTTTAGTTTCAAGAAACACATTAAAATCATGATTTCAGATTCTCTTGAGCATGATTTAGAATTTGACAGCATTAACCAGCAAGTTCTCATGCATTATTCTGCTTCAACTTTAGCAATATATCATATAAACCATAGCTCAGCAAATCCAGCTTCAAGAACATTGATTTAATCATCATTTGGGCATCTTTAACCATACTTTAATACCTTGAGTCGTTGATTTAATATTCAAAACCCCCAAAACAGCAATTTATAATCAGCTTTTACACATGCAAACATAGATAAATATCAAACAGAAAGCTTCAATTAAATTCCTAGCTTCAACTTTGAGCTCATAAGGCTTAAAACAAATTGCTGAAAACAACTACAATCATATTTCAGGGTCCAGAGTCATAAATCAATGGGTCCCAGTCAACTTTTAGCTTCCAATCATCAAATTCATTCGGGTAGCAATAAGTCATAATATAGATATTTATATTTCAGCTTCAAAGGCTCTATTCATTAAGACATAATATCACACACACCTATAAAATGCAAGCTTTCTTTTTATAAGATTACTTTCCACCTTTAAGAATCATCATTCCAACCACACGCATAATATTAGATTCATGAGTCGTGCCCCTTTTCACTTTTTTTCTATTAGAACTCGAAGCTGCCGTAGAGAACAGAAACCTCTGTTTCGGTGACCAATAACCAGCAACAAAATAAGCAGCGGAAAAAACATGCAACACCATATCTTCCCCAAACAAGCCTTAGTCCACCCATAACTACTCTTTTCATAACTTGATCATCAATTTCTTCACTTCCTATCAGATTTCAGCAACCCACAACCTCCAAAACCTCACGCAACCAGTTAAATAGAAGGTAGAAGATGGGTTAGAAGGCTTACCTCATTTGGAAACCAAAGTTGCATGCAACAAGAGCCTCTCCGATCACTCCTCCGCCAACTCTTCCTCCTCTCAGATACTCAGGTTCTCTCAACTCTCCCTCAAGTTTACAACTCGGCAAATTCAAAATGAGAAGGGGAAAGGAGTTTAATAGGTGAGGCAGCGCGGGTGCTGGGCGCCGGGGATTTTCTCCGGACCATTTTGCCCTTGCTCCAATTTGCTAAAATTGTAAAATAAATCCAAAAATAAATTCATAATGTTTTATATGGATTTTCTTTATTTGTTAGCTTCTCTAGCCCATAAAATAATTTTTATAAAATACTCTGAGCTAAAAATTAACCTCTACTTATTTTTCTTGAATTTTTCAAGAAAATAAGCCTCTAGTGTAGGAAATTATATATTAAATTATCTATATTCCTTTTTGGAAAATAAACTCTTCCATAAAATCCTTTATTTTTCAAAATAATTATCTGTAACTTTTTCATAATTATTCTAAGCCCTTATATATTTTCAATGATTATTTCTTTCTTGATTTTTCTCCGTTTCTTACTTGAAAATAGGTTTTTATATGGAGTGATTATTTCCTCACCCCCTGCTTGGATGAGAAGAAAAATTGGAAGGAAAGAAAATGAGAGAAAAGAAAATAGAGAGAAGAGAAAACTAAAAAGAAAATATTATCACTCATTTTGCTTGGATGAGTGAGAGAAAACAAGAAGGAAAGAAAATGTATAAATATCAGAATGACTAAAATACCCTTATTATAATCAATTGGCAAGGAAATTAAATAATTTAGCCAAAAAATTATTTTTCTGTGTGAAAATAAAAGGAAATAATTTTTGAACTTAATTAAAATAAAAGGAAATAAATAACTTATACATTATCTAATATTTTAATAAAATGATTAAAAATAAAAAACTTAATCATATTTGTAGTTTCAGTATCTCCATTAACATTGCGCCCACAAGAAGAAAACGAAAGACATAAGATATATTATTGTCTACAAAAAACACAAATGTTTTGAATTGGCTGTGTCAAATGTTAGCAAAGCATTACAACACATTTTAGTGTACTAATTTGAAGTCAATAATCATCTCGCAGCCAATCAAGTGACGTGAAAAAAGAGATGGATCCAAGATTAGAGGGTTAAGTTGTGAAGTTGAATTTTTTACTGGTTTATGCGATCAGCTTTCCTTGGAGGATTAACAGTGAGTTTGAAATGGAGCAACGAAAGTCTGGGAACGTGGAAACTTCGGATCGAAGCAACGTGGATAATGGGAAAGGTTGAGGACTGATGGGAGCTTGGCGGGAGAGGGCAGTGAGGGGAATGAATTTGTTTTGGTAAAAATCTCTCCATTTGTGGAGAGAAATTTTGAGAGGAAAATGGGACATGGGACCTACTCTATTTTTTCTTCCACTTTTTCTTTCTTTTGTATTTTCTTTCCCATCCAAGTAACGAAAAACTCCATTCCTCTCCTATTTTTCATTCCACTTTTATTTCCTCTCTCATTTTCTCTCAATCCAAGCAGAGCCTAAGACTTTAACTAATTCTTTACACCTTACTAGCATCCTAATAATTCCTGGCTTCAAAATTCAAGATATTATAATGACAAAAGACTTTGGAATGACATAAATGTTTTCAGAATCGAACTTGTTCTGTTTAAAAGATTTCAAAGTTTGTTACTCCATGACATATTTGAATGAACAAGGGATTTCTCATCAAAGGTTTGCGTTATTCAAGTACTTCTCGAAGTCATTTGATTTTCTAAACAAATTCTTTATTATTCAAGTTAGCATTCCAGCAAAGAATATTCAACCTTGTTTTTGAAACTTAACTCTTTTTACTTTGATCCAAAAGTTATTCCATGACTTATTCGAATAAAGCTCTCAATACTTAAACTCTTCCTGATTTTAAAAAAGCCTTTTCAGAATATGTCACTTGAAGCCTCACTCGAATAATATTAAAGCATTTGAATATTTTCTTTATTTGAAAAGTTATTCAAATAACCTTCTCGAATAATATTAAAGCTTTGTTTTGAAAGCTTGCTTATATACATCACGAAGTTTTTATTCTGGTCAAATAAGTGTTCAGAACATTCAAAGCTCAAATTCTACTTCTATTCAAGTTATTAAGCCAAATTACTCGAGTTCTGCTTCTAGTCAAGTCTAAAACTTTGTGATGTATATAAGCAAGCTTTCAAAACAATTTTATGACTTTATTCGAATATTATTTCGAGTAATCACTTATACAATTCTTTATTCTAATCAGTATTCAAATAAATGGCTCAAGTTTTCACTGATAGAAATACTTTTATTTGATGTCTTATCCGAGTCAAAAAAATTTGTTCTTGAACTAGAAAATAGCTTTCAAACAAATGATAAGTTTTTCGAAAGATTTTCCTTTGAGTACTCGAATACTTACTTGAGTCATTCATTTTATCAAACTAATTGCAAAGCTACATTAAGTAAAAGGTTTTTGTTCCTTTGAAAATCCTGAGCCAGTATTTCATGCTTTACTCGAGTCAAAACTTTTTCTTTCCTTATTCTAACCCTTATCTGAGTTAAATGATACTCTTTTCAAATATTCACTCCAATACTTGTTTGAGTCAAATTAATTACTTTGTGTGTCAGATTTCTTCTTTGATTTGATTAAACTGATTAATGCCTTGAGTTTCTTAGTTTAAAGCTTCCTAACACTAATACACTTATTTTAGACCACTTACATCTTGTTAGGAAAGTTGTTAATTATGGCATTAAGGCTCAACAGATATGAGATGAAGGATTAATATTTTGTCACAAGCATTAAATGCACTCAACCATTGCAAGGCAACCACACTCTGTACTACTCCATTTCAATGGAAACAAGCTCATGAGTCTAACGAACATATTGGAGATCAATTATAAATAGAACAAGCATTCAATAAAGTGAACAATAATTTGAGCTACCAAGTTGAAAAATTTATTACTTGCATTCAACATTCATTATTCAATCTCTAAGTCACTCAAGATTGTGAAATCTTGAGAGGGTTGTTGTAACACCTTATCTTCATAAGCATTTGGAACCACATATATGTTGGCCACAATGCTTGAAAATTTAGTTTTCAAAAATTGTCCTCGGGTTACTACTCACAGCAACCTTTAAAATTTTGGCTAAATTTAAAAAATCATAACTAAATCTTAAAAAATTGAAATGAAGTTGTTCTAAGTTCTATTTGAAGCTCTTTTAATGGTCTACAAGGAAGAAATGCTCACTAATCTCATTACCTCCTCAATAGTACCCAAATTTAAACACCAAGTTGCACTGTTCACTTGGACTTTTTTAATTTTTCAGAATTTATGTCTAAATTTGGATAGGTGTAACTTTTTGTACATAATTCAAATTCTAATGTTCTATGACTCATTTTAAAGCTTAAAATGAGATCTATCAGTATACCAAATTTCATGGCCAAACTCCACTATTGGCTTTGATTTATGTGGTTGCCAATTTTGGCACTTATTTGGTCATTTTTATTCTCTTTGTGAGTCATTACTTGGAAATTCATGTCATGCCAACCCATACAAGTAATTTTCATGCATATCATCATCTCAACTTATTCTGGCAATAATTTATAGCATAATAGGGTTGTTGTGTTGTACATCCATATTCATTACATGATTACATACACTATACTTGAAAGGTTCAAAGTCATATAAAAACATGACATAATACATGCTTCTTCAATCCAAGGCTACCTCCTTTCCTTTTTCCTCTTGTAAATCCAACTCCTAGGTGGGAAGAATTTGGACATAATAAGGTGAGATTTCGGGAAAAATTTCAGTAGCATAGAACCACGATAATAATATCAACGATGCAAAGTAAGTCATGGTATGTTTCTAGTTATCAATAGGCTTTCTTGCAATGTTCATACCATGGTAAACGAACAAAGTAACATGTCATAAGTAACTCAACAATGGCATAGCCAAGACATAAAATGCATGGAGTTCAATACATTTCAAAATAGTAAGCTCTATCACATCATGGCATTAACACAAATAACAAACAAACAATGCAAAGTTGATATCAAAATTGGAAGTTCTAGCTACCTCTCTTTGAGTTTGTCCTCTTACCTCTTGGCTCTTCCTCTTGACACTTCTCTTGCTCTTGCTCAATGCCTATTAATCATGCATCAAGGCATCCCATATTATTACTAGATAATTCAACATCAAGCACTTCCTCGTTTCCTTAACCCTTTTTCTTAATCCTCTAAGGTCACTGTTTCTCCTTTGTTTTACTAACTCTTTTAGATTTTTCCTACATAATTTTGCATGTAAAATTCACGGATCAACTTAGTTTCATCAAAATCCATCTCCTTCACTATGATCCCATGTTGGCCGAATAGGATAGGGTTTTAGGTCCAAATTCCATTTTCAATTTTTAATGATTCTAAAAACATGTTCTTAACTTTATCCTACACACTTTCACCTTCTAAACTCATTGAAAGCATCAAATCGACTTGAATCAAACCCTAGACTATTCTTCTTCCTTGGTCGAGTGGTGTACATGGGCTCAGTGTCTTGGAGTTCTTCCTTAATTCATGCATAATTATATATTTCCAATCAATCTTTAACCTCTAATCCTTAATCCAATCTCTAATCATGCTTATCAAACCATATAGTGATTAAGGCAACATAATCCTCTAGGTTTAAGTCACTTAACCTCATCAAGATTAAATTCTAATCATTCATTAATCAATGTACTTAATTCTAGCCAATCATTAATTAACATAATTAAGCTTTTGATGAAAGCTTAAACATACCTTAACTAAGCACACAAGCTTGGATGTTCACCTTTTTCTCTCTTTCTCTCTCGTAGAATCCAAGAGCAAACATTCCCTCCTCAAGTATTCCTCTTGGCCGAAATATGAAGGGAAAGGAGGGGTATTTATAGTGTTTCAATTAACTCTTAACCCTTGAAGTTTCATGAAATTACAAGGGGAATGTGGCTAAATCTCAACCCTTTCTTTTTTTCTTCATAACACATGGACAAATCCTAGGATAGGATGCTTGTGATCTTGCCATATAATGGGATGATGTCATGGTGGTGATGTCATGAGGTTATGTTATCCAAGATTAATTAGCTTAATCCTAAGTTAACCTCCTTAATCCACTTAATTAATTACCTCCTAGAAGTAGGATTTTTATTTTATTTTCTTTAATTCTCTTCCATGTCCCTTTCATCATTTTGACATTAAAATAGAGAGGAAAATAAGGGAAATTCGTGTCTAATTACTCCCTTAAATATTTCTCCACCTGTCTTGCCAATTTACACCATATCGGGTACTTTTTCGAGTCTTGACTTACCCGATACCAGTGGGACATATTCTGGAATCTTTTTCTTATCATAAATAAGTCCACATGGTATTATATATATGTGCCATGGAGGGAGAAACATTCTTGCCTTTGCTTTCTATTAAAACATTTAATAATATTTACTTTAGAGTAAACTTTACCGAATTCTTTCAACCGGTTCATAACTTCAAGAATCTATCTCTGGGTACTATCACTGCTTGTTCATCATGGGAAATTTCTATAAATTTTTTCAAGTCAAAAGTCAACTAATAAACAATTTATTTTGACTTTTCCCAGATAGTATATAAATGGGCTTTAAATTCCATCAAAGCCAACATCTTCACTTCTTAGGGACAGAATTATTTTTAAAACATATGATAATTTCTCAAGTATCTATCTATATCTATCTATCTTCTATATATTCTATAAACGTTGTGAGCGCTTTGTGATTGGTCCACGTAGATGTGCAGGTGTTGCGCCACGTGGATTGTATTTTGTGGCTTGTGAATATTTATTTTTGCTTTTATCAGCATTTTTGGGGAAGTTCAGGGGTCAGGTGTTCTGATGTTTGTATTTAATTCTTGTGTGGGTCGTGGGGACTTGGAGAGGCAATATACAACAAACCCGGGAGGGAATATGAATCCATCACAAGCGAACGAATGGGAAATTCCATGGATATAAATCTCTTCGGTTTGGCCTTCTTTCTGCTGAGTTTGGTTCGGTAAAAAAATCTACAATTTATTTTTCTTATAGGCATGATTAAGTTGTGCTGTGAATATCACAACCTTGAACATTAATCTTTTGCAGAGAAATGGAAGGCCAGCAACCCCATACGCACTGAACCCACCCCTTCGTCTTCTGTGCGATTCTTCATCCAAATGGAGAATTTTAATTTTAAAAAATTTTCTCTTTTCAACTTCCTCACTTTTCCATCTCCTTTTAATTAAGGTTCCTGTGAATCCCAATCAATCCTCGTCTTCCAATATTAGGTCCAGGTAATTTTGTATTTAAATTTCATTCTGTTTTCAAATCTTGACCGCTCCTCTGGCCAATCCATTTTCATCCCATCGGCAACTTCATTCAGTTCAAATCTTGAAATCGAATTTAAATATAACTCCTTTACTACTTCCTCATTCCATTTCACATCTTTCTATTGGATTTGAATTGAATTATTCTCTTCCTAAACCTACTATGGTGCAAGACTAATCTATAGATGCCTTTCACAATTTCTCTATTCCTCACTCATTTTCTTCAATAGGGATCAGGTGCAACTTCCAGTTTCTATCGAACTTTCCGTAAATCTGGCTTGGATTTGTGATTTTGGTTTGTATATCCATTTCTACTTGAGTTGTAGGTTCATGTAAGTCTGATTTGATCTCTTTCTTATTCGACTGAGGTTTGATTGATAATTGGTTCCTGGGTTTGATTTCATTTTTTGTATGACAAAAGGGTTTCTTGGTAATTTGCAACAGCAGATTCTGATGGATGATTAAATTACAGAATCGACAGTCAATTTGGTAGAGGCGGTACCACCAAAAAGATTATATGGAAGCTGACCGGAGAAACACAAAAGCCTCGTAGGATACACCACTAGTGGTCGGGGAATTGATTTTACACACTAAAAGATTATTCTTGTTGTCGAGTAAAAAATATATATATATTGTTCTTCGTTCTTTTTATTGTCTTTACTTTTCTGATTTCAATGAAGTTATATTTCTAATAATATGAAGGATCCAGGGGAATGTAGCGAGACCTATGTTCTTAGGAGATGTAAGATGCTTCAGTTCCACAGCAATGAAGTTCATGTTTCTCTTTCCACTGAAGAGATGTCTTCAGCATTTTTCAAACTAAGTGCTAGTGCTATTTTTTGTCCTGTCGAACCTTTGTAAATCTGGCTTAGATTTGTAACTTTAGTTTGTGTATCCATTTCTGCTTGAGCTGTCCCGGGAGATGAAGTTTATTATGTTATTTGGATCATTTCTTAAACAAAAACAGAGGTTGGATTAAATATTCTCATCCCATATTCTCTGTGTGATAGTAGCAATCACTTTCATTTGCCATAATTTTCACCTTTTTTAAATTTGTACCGTTTTCGCTTTTCATTTTTCATACGTAACTTCATGCCTTATTTTGTGCATGAATAAATAAATGATAAGCATTAGTAAATTCAGCAGGACTTCAAGCAAAATGATAATGTTGTGAAATTTGAAGTTACGCTACAGTGTTGTGTGAGAATAGTTTAGTCCAATAATTGCATCTTTTTGCTGTTACAGTAATGGGGATTGTCAAAATTTGAATTTGAATTTTGCATCCCTTAAGGCCACATGCAATGGTGATGGGCGCCCTGGAACACCAAAATTACCTTCCAACATCAGGATCATTTTACATTGAATGGAAAGAGGATAATAGGATTCATATGAAACAAAGAATGGGGCCTATCTGCAGGTACTGATTCTCCTGCATTTTTGCTTATTAATGATAGCTATTCCTCTGAAGATTACAGAAACCACCATGAATTTAGGCAAAATGTCCTTCCTTCATATATTTTCTCTGCATTATTTCAATAGGGCTAAGTATTCATGTAAGATTCAAACATTTACCAGGTTAAATGTTTTTAATTTTTCTATGCAGGTTCTTGGAGATCTTAATGTGACTAAAGAAATATATAGAATGACAAATTCATTCCTTTTATTAAAATTTTCAATATTTTTACTGTGTGTTTCTCTCAGCTTTTAAGGCGATAGGCTATATTCTACTCATGTTTCATGGTTATAATCTACTAATTTTAGGCTATGGAAATACTTTCTTAAATGCATTTTCAGATGCATACAGTGTAGGAGTTGAGATTATCAATTTTTTGATTGTTCTATCTAAATTTCACAAAGAAACTATGTAATACTTTCTTGGTTTATCCATTTCGTTATGCATTGCATCTTTGGTGGCGGTTTAGTTTATTTGGTCACGTTGTAGGAAGGGGAACAGATGTGTAGGACAAGAACTATAAGGTGATGGCTCATATTGATAGTTTTGTTCATTCTGGTGTTGAATTTTATTGTTATTACCATTACGTTCGTCTTCCAGTGTGAGGTGGCTCAGCTGTGTGTTGCTTAAGACTTGCATTACGGTGAGCATCTTCAATGAGAAATCCATGAGCCCTTCAATTTATTTATTTAATGACTAATACCTCATCTGATAATCTCAAGTCTTTCCATCTTTCTTTGAAATTTAATTTTCAACTCAAGCGCCTTGGGTAGATGTCAGTGCTAAAAGAAAAATTTATTTTTAAATGTTCATGGGTTCTAGCATGAATTTACTATATTCTTATAAGTTTCATACAATTTTTTAACGATTAGCATGACTAGTTTTCTTTTGTTTTGGGGAGTTTTCTAGGAGAATGGATTGCTCTATGGAGATTTCTTTGTTGGCAGAAGGGATTTCTTTGTTTTCAAGAGTTTTCTTTGGATTCATTGTCTTCTCTTTTCCTTTGCTTTCTTGGTTTTGTTGTCTATCTTTGTATAAAATTGTTATTGCTTGGATCTACTTAGTCGATGCTGATAGCTTAAATGTTTTAAGGGTAATTATTTGACTTGCATTATGACCAGTGAAGTTGCAAATGAAACTGATCGGCGGTTGTTACTAAAGAGGGGCAAGGTTCCTAAATATCCACATTGAGAGATATGGAGGTGATAAAAATCTCCAATTTTTTTCGAAGGATATTAAATTTCCAGCTCGAATTTGCTATATTTTGCTTATTCTCTAATCTGTTGTGGATTCTTGCTAGGTTGCACTATTATTTGGAGTTATGGAAACTCGACCAATGTTGAGTTTGGTTATGTGAGTCTTGGGATGACGTTTATGAGGTTCTGTTTTGTGGCTGGAGATTGAGATGCTTCGATTGGAATGCTTGTGGTTCTATTTTTACTTTTGCTTTTCAGTGTTTGGATATGGTTTGGATTTGAGGTCATAGGTTGGTTGTTTACTTTTGACTGTTAAGGATTGGCTTCTTATGATGACATGAATTTGTAGTATTGACAGTATGGGTTCTTATTTACAGCATTTATATCTGTTTGTGACAGAAATATAGCCAATATGCTTTTATCTCATCTCATGCCTTTCTTCATTCATGCTTCGATATTCTGGTGTCCTAGGCATAGAGGAACCACACCAATCTATCCCGAACTTGGTGGTTAAACTCTACTGTGGTGACGATGTTGTAGGGGAGGTCCTGTGGAAAAATAGCTCAGTCCCGAGTGACTACTCGAGTCGCAATTGAAATTTATTTTGATCAGGTTATTCTTTATGGGTTTTGGATCAAACTGAATTTTGTCGGATTGGACTAGTCTGATGACCGGATTTCCAGACTTCTTGCACAGCCCTACTCTTGGGTTTTTATTGTTTCAATGTCATTAATAGACAATTGCTTCTGATTAGATTTCTTGGAGTTTAGGGGATGTGCATTTGAGGGCAACCATTGATGTCTATAATTAGGCATAAGCAGAATAACTGTGTTATCTGTGATTCTATTGGTTGCTTCTAATTATTTCTCGATAATATCTTTGTATTTAAGTTTAAATTTAGATTAAAATTTAGTTTAAATTGTATTTGGTTTAACTTTAAATTACCTTGAACGTGATGCAAATTGAATAGTGTGCGATGGCTTGGGTTATATTAGTTCTTTTCTTTAGGAAGTTAATTTTTTCAGTGTGTGCGGTTCAATTTTAATTTTAATGATCATTAAACATGATGCTTATCCGTTGCTTTATCTTTGTGTTCATCTTTACTTCCCTTCACTATTACTCCGAGCTTTTACTCTCCTTGCGTTTCTTCCTGTTTTCAGGCTCAACCTCTTTTCTGTTCTTCTAACACATAACTAGAATATATATCTATGTTTTGCACACATTTTGGGTATTTGATGAGGAGTTTGACAGGCACATCGGTCATAATTATGATAAAAGTACTGTGGGATTGAAGATATTAATGTTAGAGTCGGAGAAGAAACCAACAAATATGACAACAAATGCTTTTTCTTCTACCACTGGCCGTTTGGCCTAGTGGTATGGGTGTGTGTGGGGGTTCGATCCCGCCCCTTCTAATAAAATAAAAATGCTTTTTCTTCTGTACAGATATAACAACGAATGTTATCTACACTAAAGTATTCCGTAATGTAATTACAATTTGATATGAAAAGACTTGCTAGATAGGTGTATCTATGCAATTTCTCTTCCAACTACTGTTGCTCACACTTTCTTTGATTCTTCCTTAAAACAAATTAGTCCAAGGTCATAAAAATCATAATTCAGCTGCTCCAAAAAATTATATCTTTGAAAAAGATTTAAAAGTAAAAGACTCTGTTATGGCGGATCTCATGCATTTCACGGGATGACTCATGAGGAGAGAACAACAGCGAGATGGGACATTGATATGTTAAAATGTTTTAATGTCCATATTTCATAACGAAAAGTTTTGAAATGGAAAATATTATTTATAAATTTCTGAAATAAAGTATTGGGCAGAATTAAAAGAAAAGAGAATAGTTTTTTTATCAGAGTTTCATATAAACTTTTAAAACATAACTATATTTATTGCACTCCTCCGTCTGATTCATATGAGGTGCATATTTTTGGATGTAAAATTTTAATCATCCCAACTTAAATGATATTGCTTTACAAATTTTTGGTTCTGTTTTGATTAAAGAAACTTTTATTTTTCCTCCATCCGAAAACTTCATTTGTTAATATCTGACCCTAAAGAAAAAATAAGATAAGCACGTGCACCTTGCTTGGCTTTTTTTAATATCTCTGATGGCAGAAAAACCTTTTCATCTTGATAAAAAATCCAAAAAAATTTTATTTAATATTGTTCTTATCCTGTTTTTAAAATTTGGATTATTGAAATTAAGTTTCAATTCAGACTATTTTGGATCAAAAATCAACTAATTTGTATATGTATACCAAAAAATAACAATTATTTGAAACTAAAAATTAGTTGTAGAAGATATCATATAATAAGGAGAAGAGAGGGAGAGCGTAGTTTATGGCTTTTTAATTAGATAATTCATTGATTGATTGATTCATTGATCTGGCTAAATTAACAACTATTGATATTGTCCTGTTTTTTAAATTTGGATTATTAAAATTCAAACTTCAATTCAAACTATTTTAAACCAAAAATCAACTAATTCTCACATATCAAAAAATACAATTATTTAGGATAAAAAATTATTCCTAAAAATGTCAAATAACAAGAGGACTGGAGAGTAATTGATGACTTTTCTAAAAATAAATATATATTTCTTACATGTTTATTATTTTTAACTTATTTTAATTAATGTTTTATTATATGCAAATTAGTTATTTAGAGTTTATAATAAGAATAGGGTGAAGTATGTACTCCTCAACTCTTCCCATTCCATCTTCTGATGTCATCAATGATTACTTTCCTTGCATTTATTTTACATTGAAAACCATTTCTAACTGTGCTCCTTAAAATATTGTCTTTTGAAAGTGCGTGTTTTGTGTGTAGGTTACATTTCCCAATTTAAAGGTGTGTTTCGTTGTTCGATGAGTCATAACCTTTTAAATTCTTCTGTTTTTTCTTTAAACCATAACCTTTTAAATTCTTCTGTTTGTTGTTTAAATTTCAGTGTGTTTGTATTCTTGTGGGGCCTATGTGAGAAATTATAAGGAGGGGGTATTTTGCTAATTAAGATATTAACTTGACTAAGTGCATGGTAAAACTTAATACTCCCTGTCATCCTTATTATAGGGCACTACAACTAATTCTCCAATACTAAAAAGTGATAGTTATTTTAGACTAAAAATTACTTTTAGAAAATGCTCTATAATAAGAAATAGAAAGAATAGTTCATGACTTAATCAATTCATTAATTGATTGATTGATTAGTATGATAAAATTAACTACTGTTGTTCGTAGCATAGAGAGAAATTAATTATTGGTGTTACCCTGTATTTGGAATCTAGATTATTGAAATTTAAATTCCAACCGGGACAATAATTCAATATGTTTTACGCAAGACAAACTTTGAATTGCATTAACTTTATCTTAAAATTTAAAAATTTCTTAATTTTACCCCTATTATATGTACATTTTAAAAAAAATCTACGCTGAAATAAATGCAAAACAAAATATATAGTATGTTCATATTAAAAATTTAATGATATGACTTATAAATATGACAAAAAAAAATTTTATTTTTGCCTTATAATTAGATACAAAGGAGCACCATAGAGTGGTTGGCTGAGAGTAGGTCAAATGACAAGTTAACTATGGGAAATGACAAGTTCACTTTAGTAAATAACAATTTCAGTAAACCAAATCACAACTTGGCTTAGGGGCATTTCAGACTTTTCATCAAGATTTCATATTTGCAACATAGAACCAGGTCTTTATTTGCTATTTTTCAAATTGAGGGTCCTAAATCATAATTTTACATATTAGGGGTCTTTATTTATTATTTTTCCTAAGTATAAACCAGCCTTGACAGAAAGGGGATGGAATATTTGGTTTCAATTATGGTAGGGTGTGGAATTTGATATTGAAAAGAAAGTTGGAAGGTAATATTCGTATACTTATGTCAATGTGATCGTGTTAATAATATTTTTTTTTTATATTTTATACGTTCTATATAATTTACTTTTAGGATTATTATGTAAGAAAGCTATATCTCAAGGTTAAAATATACCAATAGGTGATACTTTAAATAAATCAAATAGTAATAAGTGATACTTTTTAGGGGGACATTGGTCAAAGTTTCCATAGGGTTCAAGGACTCCATAGTTTCTTTACTCCTAGAGGGAAAAAACTTCAAAATCTATAACATAGATTATAGTAACAAGCATATACTCTCTCCAGTGTATAATATAATTCGTCTTGGTTTGATTCAAAATATAAATCACTTTGAGAATAATAACTACCTTTTCTTGGTTCTAATTAAAGTGACACATGTTATGAATTGAAAGAAAGATGTGTTTTTATAATTCATGTGTTTATTAAATAATGGTGACAATATAGTTTTTTCAAGAGATAATTATCTTAGTAATTGACGATGTTATATATTAACATCACATATGATTATTATACTAAATTTATTACATATGTATAATCATGTTATCATTTATATTTCAAGATCCGTCAATCCTAAACCCTGAACATAACTAGTATAGTTTTTTATACTATTGGTAATGAAGAAAATAAATATCAATATACCTATTTTGAATTGACGCAAAGATTTACAATTATAATTTCTGATAAGTATTTTAACAATTTTGCATGTTTGGCATATTTTAAAAAATATGGTTAATGTGTGTTCTTAAATTCAAATTTTAGTGCTTGAACTGCACGGGATAAGGCGTCTAGTTATTTCCTATTTTTCTTCAATTATCTAAGGCCTCCTCATATTTTAAACAATTCAATTTCGGCTAACACATAATTAGCCAAAACCCTGAGAATTCCATAAATTCCTTCCAAGGGTATTTTTATCATTTCTAGTCTTATACAGGCCTCTAGACCTCATTTCTATTTTTTTGGAATTTTTTTGAAGTATTTAGGCCTACTTTCCATCACTACTCTTTTCGGCCTGAAACTGTTCAAATTTGCATTTAGGTCCTTGCTCAGGTTTAGTCTCAAGAATCCCCTTACAGAGGTTTCTAACATAGCTTCTAGCCCTTTATCACCTCTATTCCTCATACTCAACCCTCTGAAACTTTACTGGAGTTTCTATCTTTTCCTTTTCTTAATTCCAGAAAATGTTTACTTTGTAATTTAGTCCTTAGGAATCCCTTCATCTTTCCAAGGAACCTCCAGGATTCTTGCCAAAAGGGATCTAGTAGCCTTCACATCTTAAGCCATTTTTTGCACCTCTAAGCCAAAATTTGGGATATTACAATTGTAACCTTGTAAGAAGTAAAGAGGAGTGATTGAGGTTTTGTATATTGCAAATTGTTTTAGTTAGGAACTAAGGACCCGGTGAATCTTGGAAGATAGTGGAATCTTAGAGGTGCTCTGAAAATTAGACATAAGTCAAGTGGTACTCCAAACCAATACAAATCTGTGTTCATCTCTTCCCTCAGTGATATTGCTTTAACTCTATTCTCATTTCAATTTCTTTTATTTGAGCAAGTTTAAAATTTTTACTATCACCAAGTTCACCTCCATTGGGTGATCTTCCTGTCTAACAAGACCTAGGCCCAGTAAGTCTGTGCAATGTCTCCTAAAAAATTGTTTCAAAGCTGCTGAGCCACAGACTCCAGCTTGTATTATCCAAACTTGTAGAACCAAATCAGAGTGCTTTTCTGAAAGAAAGATAAATCACGGACAATATAATGCTAGCTGCAAATGTAGTGCATTAGATAATTTATTCGGGCAAAGAAAGACGTAAATTAGAAGTTTTAAAAGTAGATCTTTCCAAAGAATTTGATCGCTTTTCATGGCCCTTCTTTGCAGCAACTATGAAAAGGGAGAAATCTCCTGGAAAATGGATCAACCTGATTATGTAATGTGTCTCTACGGTGAATTAGATTCTTCTTAATGGCCAAATTATACAGCATCTGAATCCTATGGGAGAAGCAAGACAAGGCAACCCGTTATTAACTTACCTCTTCATACTATCATCCAGTATCTAGTGTTGCCTAATCAACAGGGTTCACCTAGCTGGTCTTTCGAAGGGAACTAGCATTCTGCAGGAATGCCCCAACGTATAACCTATTCACATTACGATGTCAAAATGTATGTCCTTTTTTGCTCTTTTTTTCTTGGAATAAATTAAAGATGATTTTATCTCTATTTTTTTTTTATGGATAATCTTGTATATAGGGTTTAAAAAATATCTATATTATCACTTCTATTTTATCTTGATTTCACAAATTCCCCAATATATAGCACCAATTAGTGGAACACTTCTAGCAATTCAAATCCATCAAGTAACGGGGCATTAAGTCTACTGATGAGCTTATTAGGGGCTCTTCCTTTTCTATCCCCTTTATTTTCAAAAATGAAGACTAACTCATATATAAAATGTTTTTGCGTCCTTATTAATTTTTCTTTTTTCCTCTCCTATAATTCATTTGGACTTGGAGGGAGTATAATCTTTTCTCTTCTCATTAAAAAAAGAAGTATAATCATTCGCTTAATTTTTTTTCCTTGCTTATTTCTAACCTATGAACTAATGACGTTGATTTTTAATGAATAAGTTCGCTAATTATACAAATTACCGAAAAAATAAACTCATTAAAATCGACAGTAACATTTTAAGAAGTAAGGCGATAGACTTTGAGTTACTACAATTTACCATTTTAAATCTTTGTCAAGCCATAAACTACATACTAAATTAAATTTTCTCATATAATATCGAATAAAGTCCTAATTACATTGATTTAACCTTATTTAATTTCTCGGACCAAGTTTAATTAAATCAGATCCAGGAAAGAAAATATGAAAATATCTAGCCTTGCCGGAAATTTTACACTGCAACTTTGACAAACCACGCAATGGAATGGATTGTATTTTTCTTCTCTCCATTTTCTAAAACTTGCTGAAGCATAGGATGCTGAACGAAAGTTAAAAATATATTCATATTTAAGGATCAAACTTAGAGCAAAAGTTAGGTCAAGTTCATAGGTTAATTTATAAAAGCACTTATGTATTTTAACAACTAACAATAGCAAAATAACAAGTATTCAATGCTATGAAAGCTGATGGTTTTTAAATTCTTAGGAAAGAAAAATTTATTGATAAATTGATTGCTTCTGTGCTTGGTAATGACGTAAAAAATGATGTATTATTCTATACTGCTAACGGGCTTAGTGCTTTGATTGACCCTTTTACAAGAATTCTTTCATACAAGCCAGATACTAAATCAGAGGAAAAATAAAGGAGTATAGATCCATGCATAAAACAGATCTGTGATACATAATATCTTAGTGAGTTTGAAATTGATAAAAAGGTTACTGTAGTTAAAAATCTATGATAAAGGAAGACTCATTCGAGTTTGTGTTTCCGATTATTATTGTTCTCGACCAAACTATCATAAGTATTTGTCAATTTCATCGTGACTTTTAGGTCTGATCGCTACTTTCAAGTCAGACACCATCTTCTATAGGTTTACCATTTAACAATGTTCTTGCGGGGATACACTATTGAAGACCACACAATTGTCTTGCACTTTTCTTGCATCAACTTTGTGTTTCTTTTAGTGGACTACTTTTATGATTAGTTAATTATTTGTTTCATTATTAATATCTCTTTTTTTTTTATTTTATTAACATCACGAGTTAAAATGTATGTGTTTTTTTTTTACCTCTGTTTTTAATTGATAATCTTGTGTGTAGGGTAAAAAATATCTACATTATCACTTTTATTTTGCAATGATTTTCTCATTGATGAACTTCACTCAATTGATGAAATTTTATAATGCTTTTCTCAAATTCCCCAACAAATAGCACCAATTAGTGGAGCACTTCTAACAATTCAAATCCATCAAATAATAATGGGCCATTTTGAAGTTGTTTGTTGCCAAATTGATTGTGACTTTCAGTTCCACATGCCATGCAAGTCAATCTGCTAATTATATATAGCGAATAGCAATTTGGAATTGCTTTGCAATGCGCATAGACCAACGTGATAACAAGTTGCAGTTACTTTGAAAATGTAATAGCAATGATGATAACTTAAAAAAAGTAATAATAATAGTAATCGACTTAGTCCTTGCGGTAATTGTAGCAAATAACCAAATTTTTATACAATATAAACAAATTTCAATGCAGTAATAATCCAAGTTTTACGTTGGAGACAACCGGGATGCTCACAGGCAAACTTCAAGAAAAACCGTGTCTAAAATTTATTCAAGTATAATACTATGCTATGAATATATAATTTAAAATGTGAAATCATTTTTGATCGGATGATTGATTTTGACACTAATCAATTAGTGATGACCATTTTTGTGATAGAAAAAGTTTCTTCACAAATTCTGTCACTAATTGATTAGTGATGAAATTTTATCACTAGATTTCATTATTAAACTTCCATCATTAATTTATTGTTTTATTATTATTATTTTTGTAGTGGAAGACTTGAAGTAATACAATCAAAATACAGTTCTCAAACTCAAAATTATAGCTCACAAAATTGAAAACCATATAATTTGTTGAATGCGGTCCTTGAATTTGCAAGCCAGTTATATTTTTTATGTGATAATTTTTATTATAAATGGTAGAATTTATTTGTACCTCCATAAAGTTGTAAAAGTCCAGAAATGAAGAAAGAAATAACTGTCTCACACAAAAATTATAAAAAGTAAAAATAAAACAGGAAATGCAAAATTGAAGGAACAATGTATCCCAACCATAAATAAAATAATGCAATGAAAATATGGTCCCATACGAAAAGTAAGGGAGGAAAAGCTTCTTCTCATTAACACAAATTTTGGGTTATTTTACACCCCATCAGACCCGTCCACAAAGAAAATAATGCACCCAAAAAATATAGTTAAATATATGTAAAAGCAAATATAATACGTCCAGAATATGAATTAATTTTTTAGTTGAGTTTCTTCTAATCTTATCACAAAAGACACCCTTTTGATTTGCAACTCCGCATTTTGTTAGTACGACTTGACTTGATTCGAGATCCGAGAAGTATAAAAAGATGTGTATGTGTTAATTCCTATTTGTGCAAAGATTTGATGAGTTTGATTTGATCAACATGGGAAAACCTTCTTCACTTGTCTTCCGCTTCTTACTTCATTGCTTCACAATTACTTTTGCTTCCATGCATACAAATATCACTACTAACAAATCTGCATTTCTTCACCTTAAATCCTTTATCAACTCGGATCCATATGATGTTTTAGCTAATTAGTTTGTCTCTTCTTCTCTATGCAGTTGGGTTGGCGCAATACTACAAAAAAAAGATATTTTACAACAGTTAAAAATGACTTTTTATGGAAATTTTAGAGAAGGTGCCTATGCTACTGATGTAAAAAATTGTAGGCTTTCAAGGCGAGGAAACTATTTTTCACAGTGGTTATTTACAAAAATTGCCATGGAAAATTCTCCATAATTTTTTATGGCCCACTATCCACAGTTGTTAACTTAATACCCACTGCGGAAAGTTGCTTTCCATGACGATTAGTGATATTACCATCATGAAAGGTTTAGTTTTTTAATACAATTTGTTTTATTTCTTACGCAACCTCCCTACATTGAAACAAATCAAAACAGACCAATTTTCAACAATTAAACCGAACAGACCATGCAGTAAATAATCAAGAACTATCATAAGCATTCCACTTTATTCTAGAATCCAATTGAATTCTATACCAACATTTCCAATGAACAATTCAACTAAAATTCAACTAAACCTAATTCAACTAAAACACAATAAAAATTCCAATGCCAAAACTCAAATCTAATAAATAAGATAACCAAAATTTCTAATCCTAATTCGACTAAACCTAAGGGACAATTTAATTGATAAACTAATTCCCAGTTTAATCACCCTCTAACCAACTAAAAAACCTACTAATACAAAAATTTTCACTAGTTCATCAACCCATATACTCAACTATTGTTGTTGACAACCCATCCCTCATTGCATTGATTTCTTCAACTTCATATTCCTCTTCATTTTGAAATGCCTACAAAATAAGTAGCCAAGTACTAAAAACGTGAAAAAAAAAAATTAAAGAAACACAATATTAATTGTGTCTCTTTTATTTATCTCATGTAGTTTCTCGGTGACTTTGTCTCAATGATGTCATGAATGTAGCGGATCACATAATATCCACATTCAACATTTCCATGTTGATGATGGTACTAAGAAAACAAAAATATTTAATTCAATAAATTAGTAAATATGTAAATTTCTACCTAATAAATTTATAATCATAAAACATAGTTCAAAACGTAAAAAATAGTTCAAAACAATGCACTCTTGGAAAAATCCACATTGGTTTAAAATGACCCTTTTTTTTTTTTGGTTGACCAAACTGGATCCTTGAAGAGTCCTATCACCAATTGGGCAAAAAAAGATATTACAACATGCTATTTTAAATTTTATACCTAATAAATTTATAAACAAAAACTCACATTTCGACAAGATCCTTAGTTTCATCTTAGGGCTATCCAAACAAGGAATCAAACCAATATATGGTGTTCTCATGAGGGGCGAAAACAAGAAGAGTCTAATGAAAACTACAAGATATCAATCAAGTAAATTATAATTCTATATATATGTGTGTGTAGTTGTGTGTGTGCCAAATATAAGAGTACACTTACTTTTCAATGTAAGGTGTAAAACATATTGGCTTCATTTGGGTCATTCTTGTCATCATGTACAGTGACCTCACTTCAGCAGTGTTTGATGTCTTCTGCACCTTTGGTGAACACATGAAGCCATATGTGCTATCCTTTCCTTGTTTTTACATGAGATTAAAGTCCATGTTGTTCAAATAAGAAAAAAAATTAGTGCGCGCATGAGTAAAACTTTAAATATGAAAATGAAATTGAAACTTACAATATGACCAGCTGTGTGAAGACTGCATCCATCTCCTGAAAATTTAGGAACTGAACAATGTCCTTCTTGTTGACGGTAAAGTCATGAGTGAGGTCTATACCCACAACCCCTAATGGTATCTTAACTTGCACCATAGAATGAAACAATGCCAAACTTCCAAACTCTGCGTGAGCATTGGTAGATCAATTCATGAAGCCCCAGAAGAATGACGCGGAATATAAAAACCTGGTACGCACTTCCTTTTTGCATTTATATTCCGTCAAATTATAAGAATTCATATATATTCAATATGCTGACTGCTCAAATATTAAGATTTATGCAGAACTAGTATTTTTATATGATGATCCATTCCCATTAAATGATGTTAAAATATGCTCTGTTTTTTGGAAGGGAAAAGCAGAGGTAAACCAAGTCATGTTGTACGATCATCCGCCCCCAATATTAATGTTGAAATAATTATGTTATGGTATAAAGTGAAGAAATGCATTCACTTCACAAGTTAGCTCATTTTTCATTTAAAAAGATGAAGAAATAATTTGAGTTGGAAGAGGCCATTGGAAGCTCAAACCAGAGGAACCATCTTCCTTAAGCCCATGTAAAAATTGAAACACTTAATGAACTGGGCTTTGGATTCCATTGGTAATAGACAAGACACAGTAATGTTGAATTAATAAGTTTATTGTTATTGAGACTAAATAGAAATTTTTATTTTTTTAATAAATTTTAGAAGTTTTTTAAACTCCTTGAAGAAGGTAGATATTTTGTGGCATTTTCTAAGATTTATATTAGATTATATATTGTCTTTTTTTCTAATAAAATGATGTAATATTTGACCTCATACTCATCTACTGAATTTATCTACTTTATGTCTTGGAATCTTTGGCCTTTTTTTTTTGACAAATTATTACTGGTTCGATTTATTTTAACAGATTCCACTTCTTTTAATTGAAGCGCTGGTTTGCTTTAATATTTATTCTTCATATTCAAAAAGCCTTATCAACAGTTTAATTTAACATTGATTACTCTTTTGTTGAACCCGGATGAGTCCATTTTCTTGACTCTGATGTTTCAAGTTAAGTTTGATTTTTACATTTTACAATATGCTTCTACAAGTGATCGTGCGGATTTTGTTACTGCGGGAGAATCACGAGGAAGTGTGATATCTCCAAGAGTTCCATGTCTTCAAATAATGCTAATAGTCCCGATTCTGATTACTGAATTTCTAATATTAAGATAAAAATGATGGTGGCGCACTTTTAATTTCTTGGGATATATTGAATGGGAGGAGGACAAGATAGTGAATCCGGGAAATGATTAGTAAATCTGAGTGTGTGAGGAGGAGAGAAACTATATATGAGAAGTGGAAGGGCCTTAATTTTGTTGAAAAAAAAAATAGTATATTAAAATATTGATATCTAAATAATTAATATTAAAGTGATGTGGTACTATTTGGGAGATAAATTATGACCCATTAGATCAATTTTATAATGGTTGGTATATGTATGTAAGAATAATAAAGAATTTCTATTAAATTCATATGAGCTGGCGTATCATGATTCACCAAGGGATGCGAGTGCTGCACTTCAGAAGTATTTATGCTCTCATTTATCTATCATGGATTTGTGACTGTCCATTAGTCTTTCTATTCTCTTTATCCTTAATTAATTAGTACTACTTCCACTCTTTAATATGAAAGTCAGTTGACTAATTTGAGTAAATTAAGAAAGTTAGTTTAGTTAGTTATTTATAATAAATATGTGTTGTCTTTTCTAAAATATCTTTGCTAATCAAATGTATTGGTTAAAACTACCATTATTACAAGGACTACCTTGAAAAAAATGGATGAGAGATAAAGTGAATTGGAATATTATATTTGAAATCAAAATAAAAGTTAAATGAACTCTTATATGAAGGAAAGGAGGTAGTACCTGGGAAGCATGAATGGCATAAGCTAAATAGCTTACACAGTTTTTATTTTCTTATATATAATATTTACAATCATTTTATTCATATTGTCATCTTTTATGTTTAGCATGTAGTCTTATTAGTCATTAATCACTATTATATATCGCATACAGTTTTTAACAGGAAATAATTCTAAAAAAGAAATCTAACATAACTTTTGCCATTTATTCTTTTTACCTTTTCCTTTAATTTAAATGCTAAACTCATCAAAATACTATTTAATTATTTATAGAAGCTGCATGATGTGAGGCCAGAGAAAGATGATCATCTTCCTATTTCACAACTCCTTACTCACTAACACTTGAAAAAATAGGATTATCTGAAGATAGAACATTGAATCAATACTGAATAAATAAATAAATAAATATAAATATTCCCTCCGTTCTAAACACAGTGCCTGGTAGAACTTCAAATTGAGAGTGAACTTAAATTTAGTGTTGATAAGGCGGACCCTAGATTCAACAGAAAAACGATAAAAAAACATATGTGCAACCCGCTCTCAGTATGCCAAAAGCACAAAGTAACACTTATCGACACAACAAATAAAATAGAATCTCACGCTATAATGTGAGTTCTTAAATATACAATCTCTGTGCAAGTATAAAATTAAACGCAGGGGCTATCAAACTATAACTTGTCTTCCGTCCCTAGTTTATATGGCAAATCAACCCACATTACATATAAAAATAATCCTTTAATTTTAATACAATTGGGTAAAAATAAATAAATTGTTCATGCATCCAAATTATTAACTCACACCGCCATCTAATGATGCTCAGATGACCTTTTAAATAATGCTGGAAGTGGTAACGAACTTTGTATGATAGGAAATAGAACGTCAGGTCAAGGGAATTACAAGCAAAAGGCATTTGTTTTTTTTTTTTGGGCCAAGAAAAGGCGTTTGTAATTTTTTTTTTTGGCCATATTAGACTTAATGTTTCTAAAATTACTTATAAAATTTCACACTTTCAAAACTACCACATTTTGATCATAATAGTTTAAAAATGCAATAAAAAATATTTAAAACAATTTTAAAAAATATTAAAACTCGATCACTCAAATTTCAATCTAATAGTAAAAATTGTTGGTGCAAAATGGGATGGATGGAATGGGTAAAGGGTAGAAGCCTTATCCAAAGCCTAGAACTCTTACCTAAGGATTTCTCCTGAACTAAGCCCACTTGAATTTATTTTGAATAACAAATTGGACAACCACCAACACTGCACATTCTCAACCAACATTTTGACTCGGATTATGACTCTGATATGAAGCGTTACAAATAATAATTCTGCAGTAACCTCAATTAGTTAGCCAGCGTTCAATATCATTAAATAGAAAAAAAAAATTTCTTCTCGACCAGCATTTTTAAATATGATACATAGAATGATCTCGAAAATAATATTTGAGAAAATATTTAATTTTTGTAATCCAACAATTCGATTATTTCATATTTAATAATGTTAACACAATATTCATTATCTAATTATCAATTATTTCATATTCAATAGAGAATATATGTATGACAACACATGTCACCATTCATTTTGCAATAGAGAGTGTTTTTTCATTCAAAATATCGGCAAACATTTAAAAAAAAAAAAAGATAACTATATATCACATAGGTAAAGTATATATACAATATGCACTGCTCTGCATATCGCATGGTGGAGAAGACCTTAGTTTCTCTCCATTAGAGAGATTAAATGAGTGTTGCTTTAAATTTTAAATTCAGGGTATTATGCAATTTTCTGCTTTCAAACTCACCAAGCAAGTATGCACATCTTTCTGTTTAATATTTTAGAAGTTCTCTATGGCATGCTTCCTTAATTTGATCTTTATTCTTTTTACGTGAGCCAAGATCATTTTATCTTTGCTTGTGCACATCTTTCTTCTTATTCTAGACTCAATTATCACAAAATAACTAATATTGATTTAAGAAAACGAATAAAATCTTATAACAATGATTTCATACTTCACTAGATAATGTTTGTAATTGATTATTTCATATTTTATATTTAGGAAAAAGTAGATATCTCTAAAATTTCTTTTCAGGTTTTGCTTTAACTAAATAAACAATGATCCATGCTTATGTAATTTAAGGATTTCAAAAAGTCATTGATTAGTACCAATATAAAATTTTAGAAGTTGTGCCTTGTATTCTCATCAATGGACTGTGATTACAAAGGGTCAAATATAAAATATTCCTTCGGTTTTTAATGTAGGACTTATTTGTTGAGTTAATCTTAGTTCTAAATGTAAGACATATTTCTCATATTTATTAATTTTTTTTAAATTGACCGATACTCTTCCAATCACAATCAAGTAGGAGAGGGAAAGGGACTATTAAGAAAGATGATTATAGTGTTTTAGAAAAAAAAATATCATATTGCTTATAATTAACTAACTCTCCTCACTTTTTTAATTTAATAAAATTAGTTAAATAGGTTTTATATTAAAGACCAAAAGAATACAAATTTGGGTTAATTGCCCACAAAAGACCAATTGTGACTTACAAGTCAAGCACGCCAATATTTTCCATATTTCCAAAGACTTCTGATATATTTGTTTGTTTCTTTGACATCTTCTCGCTAACGTTTTTTATGGGTAATCTCTAGTCGTAGCCTGCCAAACTGGACCACAAAATAGAAGTTGTTTCGTGCGAAGTGGTACATGACTTTGAGGTCTACTCACAAGTCAACTATTCCACGTAGCTATGAATATTAGGTGGTTGGTATAATGAAGTTAAGCACGCCAATATTTTCCATATTTCCAAAGACTTCTGATATATTTGTTTGTTTCTTCGACATCTTCTCGTTAACGTTTTTTATGGGTAATCTCTAGTCGTAACCTGCCAAACTGGACCACAAAATAGAAGTTGTTTTGTGCGAAGTGGTACATGACTTTGAGGTCTACTCACAAGTCAACTATTCCATGTAGCTATGAATATTGGGTGGTTGGTATAATGAAGTCCTCAGACTTTTGATATATACGTTTGTGAAGTAGGCACAAGATATGGCCTGCAAGATTGACCGTAAGCGAAATAATGCAGTGAAAATGAAAATGTGGTTTAAGAAATTAAAGAGAAAAACGCTCTTCTCATGATGAATATTATTTATGGGGTTATTCTATAACCTATACAATACGATGAAAATAAAAATAATTTCCTTGATGTGTTAACAAGCCATTTGTCGTTCTTCATCATGATTTTCTTTTTCCTTCATTGCATCAACTTCTTCTAGTGACCACTTAATGTTTGAAAAATCTACCATGCTTATGCCTAGTGAGTGCTCTTTAAATAAACATTATTTGACTATTAATGAGTGTATTAATAAAGGGAAAATAATAGAGAAATCATTTAATATATCTTATTGAAATATAAAATGAGATTTATTATGAAACACGTAAGTTTTTGTGACATTTATTATCAATTGAGGAGGTAGCTTAGTAGCACATACCAAATGGGTCCTTAGTCATAGTGAAACCTAAAAGGACTACTTACAACTCTACTTCTGAACAAAAAGCGCGTCTTATTAAGCTTGAAACTTCTATTAGTATCTTATATCTCCTCTTGATTAATTTATAATTAAATGTTTACTTAAGGATAATTTTTTAAAATTAGTAATTTTATAACAATTTATATTATAAAAATAAAGTATATTCTCTCTATCCATTATGATCGAGTAAATAATTAAAGATTTTTTTTTTGCCTCTTCCATTCGTGCTTTCTCTTTATCTGGTTGTTAACCCAAATATATTCGGGATTAGTGTTTTGCCAATGTCATTGTTTGGCTAGTCTCAAAAATTAAGATGTTATTTATATGCTTTAAAATTAAAACACTTGAAAGATTAATAAGTTTACTATTATAGGACTTATTGGAAATTTCTAATTTTTTAATAAATTTAAAAACTCCTCAAATTCTTCCAAGAACATATTCTTTAAATTCTTAGAACATGTTTAGTTGGCATTTTCTAGGATTTAGATTTAGATTATATACTTTTTCCCTTTTTTCCCACGCGACTTTTTTATACCCCCAAATCAAATAATGTAATGTTAAATTCATGATCATCTACTGAATTTCTATAGTGTTAATTTAAATTTAAGATTAAGATCTATTATGCAATTTCATGTTTTTAGATTAGTATGCACATGTTTGTTTTTATTTTATTTCCTATGGCATGCATGCTTCTTAATTTGATCTTTACTATAACATACGGTGTTTCATTTTCAGCCTATTGGTGCAGGAGCACCCTATCTTCTTTCTCAATTTAATTATCAACAGAATAAACATTTTTTTAAAGGAATTAACTAAAAGTTTTAGAATCTTCTAAGAGATGATTTCATACTTTACTAGCTAACATTTTTATTGAATATTTCAGACTTAATATTCGGGAAAAATTTCATAATCTCTGAAATTCCATTCATGTTTGCTTTAATTTAAAAATATCATTGCTTATATAATTTTAAGGATTTCAAAAATCATGAATTATTTCTTTTCGATGTGTAAAAAAAATCATCAATTATTTTTTCCGGTGCATAAAAGTTCACCAATTATTGCCAATATAAAATTTAACACATAACCAAATGAAGCTGTTTTCAGTCAGATGAATTGTAACTACGACTGCAAATTTGACTTTAATGCACAATAGACAAATTGTGTTTTGCAAGTAAAACGCGCTAGTAGTTTCTCTATTTCCAAAGACTTTGATATATTTATTTGTTTCTTTGACATCTTCTTGATCACTAATTTCTTTGGGTAATCTCTAGGTATATTCACAAAAGTATTTGAAGACTAACCGCTAAAATGATTTTCATTTCAACAATAAAATTCAAACCTCACACTCCTTTAAAATATGTGCCATATTGTATTCGTATAAACTAAACCAACTTTAATTTTGTTAATATGTTATCCTTCAATATGATTTTCAAAATGCTTTAAAACAATTGCACAAATGATCCCTTCAAGTTTGTGGCATAGAAAGTGGATTATCAGATTGAGTTTCTGTGCCTTTTGAAATATACACACAAAAATACATACTATTTTTTTTGCCACATACAATCTATAAAATTTGAGACAAAAAAATAATTAAATTCTGCGCTATTCATGTGTTTTTGAAGTCAACTGTGGTATTCTCTTTTGGGTAAACTAAAATGATATTACCAAATTAAAATTACAAACACACGCACACATATGATTTGTTTCGTTTGAAATTGAGTGTGACTTTGAGGTGTACTTACAAGTCAAGCGCTCCATGTACCAATGCATACGTACAATCAATTAAAGTTTGTAGACTTTTGATAGATATTTTGTTCATGCGTGCTTCTTCCCACTAGTAATTATGATCTTTTTTCCTCTGTATATGGCCTACAAGACTGACCATAAATGAAATAATGCAATGGAAATGAAAATGTGGTTCAGGAAGTGGAATTATACTCTCTCATTACTAACGTATTTATGGGGTCAATTCATCAACTTGTCTTTGGGGATAACTTTAATCTTTGGAATGCCAATTTCATTTATGCTCAACTCTTTGTTGGTATTAACTGGAATATATTTTGGTTTAGTGGTTTGTCAATATCTTTGTTTGGCTAGTCTTAAAGAAATTCAGATGTTATTTACACTTAGCTGTTATTTATAAACTTATTTTTGTGGATGTATTTTCATTTTGAAAATTCTCTAATTAAAATAAATTGAAGGCTGCTTTTAATAAAATAGATGATACACTAGTTGAAAATTGCAAATTGAGACTACATCAAAATTAACATTTTAAAAAAAGGGATAAGGTGATTAAATACTCTAAAAGTATTCATGAAAAAACAACCAGCATCTGAATTTTTTTTTTGGCTTTTATCTGCCATTATATAAATTTTTTATCTGTTATTTATAAATATATGTATTATAACATGTCGTTCAGATCTGAGTTATTAGGTGTAACAAAATAATCTTTAAGTTTCCATCCTGGAGCGTGTAATCTTGGCAAATACCGTTTTTAATTATACAATTTAATTTACTGTATGTGTCTTGAAATATTATCGAGCAAAAAAAATGTTTATAGAAATATTAAAGCCACACAAGACAAACAGAAGAGAATATAAATCAATTTTAAACGAAGTACAATACAAAAAAGTAAAAAGCTTTTATTATTTGGAGGTCTGTAATTAATCACAATCACGCAATATATTTTATTTTAGTGTTCACTTTTTTATGGTTATTTTTTATGTAGTCACAAGAGATGTCATTTTGCAATTTGAAATTTAACGTCCTGCCTTGACTTTGATTTAGAATTGGAGAAGTATAAATGGAGGTGTTTGTTAATTGCTGGATGCACAACACTTGCAAATTTGATAAGTCTGCTGTGCAAAACATGGAAAAACCTCTTCCCTTTGTTTTCCTTTTCTTTCTTCATTGCTTCATGTCCTGCTTAGCTTGGAGTCAAACAAACATGACTACCGACATATCTGCACTTCTTTCCTTTAAATCCTATATCACTTTGGATCCATACAATTTCTTAGCTAATTGGTCTGTCTCTTCTTCTCCTTGTAGTTGGGCTGGTGTCACCTGCAATACTCGTCATGGAAGGGTCCATTCCTTGATTCTTGGTGGCATGGATCTTAAGGGTAGCATATCTCCACAACTAGGAAATCTCTCCTTTCTAGTTGATCTTGATCTCAGTAAAAACAACTTTCATGGTCAAATTCCTCAAGACTTGGTTCAATTACGTCGATTGAGACTGTTCAACTTGAGCTATAATGACTTTCACGGACAAGTTCCAACATGGATAGGAGATTTATCTATGCTTGAGCAGTTGAGTTTTCGAAATAACAGTCTCAATGGGTTTATTCCATTATCTCTATTCAATCTATCAAGGTTGGAGACTTTGGATTGGAACTCTAATATCATTGAAGGTACCATTCCACCTGAGATAGGAAGTCTAAAGCACTTGAAGAATTTACAACTTTCAAGGAACAAACTTTCAGGAGCAATTCCCCAAACAATTTCCAACTTATCTTCACTTGAACTGCTATGGTTGTCTTATAATAGTTTGTCAGGTATGTTTGGATTAATTTTTATATTTATATTTGTGTTTGCTCAAAACTAGTCTATTTATTCATCTGGATATAAACTCTCAATAATCATGTGTTTGGGTGCGTTGAATGTGGTTGTTCTTTAATGATCCTTCGTTCTCAAAATTGAAGTTAATTATTTATAAAGTAAGGTGATAAAGCATAGAATTCAAGTTTTCATTATTAATATTGAATAACTCAGTTCTAATATTGATTTTTTTTTTGTCAATCTATGCAAATTATATCATTGTGAAAGAAAAATTTGTTTAAATTCTTAGGTATTACTTAGGTCATGACGTTTTAGAAGATATAGAATGGGTTTTATTTGTCATTACATACCAAACGGTTCTTGAGGATACTCCAAAAATGCGACTCCCGCATTTTTTTTTTAGCATTTTATATCGATGAGAATTTTTTTTTTCAATTTGTGAAATAAAAAGCTATGGCGAGTTGAATTTTAGAAGTTTAAAATAGTTAAGACGTGCTTTATGGCGATCCGTTATTCGCTACGTGCTTTGAACATGGCACCAACTGGGATTCCTTCTTTCTACTTTTTTGGTATTTTTCATTTCCCCCCATATTTTCTTTTCAATGGCAAGTTTTTTGGTTTTCTTTTGTTATAGACAATCCACTAGAATTTAATAAACACACATAATTATCATGCTTAGAGTGTGTAAAATTCGCAAATACCATTTTTACTGTATGTTAATTGAAATTTTAAAAGGGCCCCATACACCACTACCTAGGGTCACAAGGAATTAAAATGCTGGAGTATTTCTTACTTTATTAATGATATTTCTATCTTGGGTCATTTGTAATTAGCTGTTTATATTTAGGGATATCCTTATAATCTGAATAGTCTGTTTATTTATATATTTATTTTAGCTTCTCAAACTTTGAAAAAAATAATAACTTTAGATGTATTGAAAAAAAATATAGCACACCACTCTAATTAATTTTAATTTGATGTAATCACGAGAGATGTCATTTTCCCAGTTTGAAATTGAGTTTGCACTCCTTGACTTTGATTCGGGATTGGAGAAATATAAAATGACGTGTCTATTAATTTTTGGATGCTCGACACTTACAAATTGAATTTTCTATTTTTATCTTAATTATAACAGTTTGTTAGGTATGTTTTGAATGATTCTGGGTTGTCTTCATTTTTTTTTAGTTGTTGTTATATTTTTGTGCATTTCTTATTGTTTTTTTCCATCATTTTTCTATTCTTCTTAAAAGAATAAAAAACAATTTGTCATCCCAATTTTGAGATGGTTAGTAACCCTATACCATAGGGAAAAAGACTATTGTTATAATATTAGTCTGACGAGATCTTTTAAGGCCTATTATCAATCTTTGAAAACGATATTTATTATTATCATGCTATTACAAACTTTTTGAAGTTTTTTTAATTAAAAAAAAAGAGTAAGCCTTACCAGCAACATGTTTGGAAAATGGAACATTTAATTTTAATTTGGATAATATAACATATTAATTTTATGATATATTATTCACTTTTATTTTAAATAAGTTTGTAGAAACAAAAATTATTTTTTTGGAGTCTCCCAAAAAATATGTGCTTTGAAAGAAATGATGAATGGCGTAAATCTGAAAAAATAACAAAAAAAATTTAAATTAATCAAAATTACAGAAAAATAAACTGAACTGAAACATAAAACAGTGTAATGAATCCCCATATCCAAAATATTTATTCTATGTTATTACCTAAGCTGAAATGAAAGGGTTATTTCTATTTTGAAAATAAGTATTGTTGTGTTTATTATTTAAATGTACTAATGTTATTTCTCATATAAGAGCGCAAGTCTTACTATGTGTTTTCAAAAATGCAAATATGTCTCATGTACATAATATTTTTGTCAACTACACCAACGATCTTGAACTGTCCCTATATAGGACTTAGCTAGCTAGTGACAAATTTAATTTTTGAAAATAATTATATTTCTTAACACTGTCAGCTTAGCTTTGTAAGGTTATATCTTATCCTTGAGTATATTTTCAAAATTGTTTTCAATAAAAATGCAGACATAAAATGCAACACTTGATTGACAAATATAAATATGAATTAAAAATACATACTTTAAAAAAATCTTCCATATGCATGGTCAAACCCAACAGCAAGAAAAAAAAAAACCTAAAAAAATCCACACTCTTAACTTCTCTTTCATTTACTTTCTAGTATTTAACTTAAATTAATTGTTGATTATGTCTTTCAATATTTATACAGTGAAATAATAATTTTTGCTATGCATATTAATTATTTCAACAGCGGATTATTTGATCATTTTATTATGACATATGATAGTTAATGCGCATGCTATGAAAGTTGATATTGACATATTGTTTATCATTTAATATTGGAAGGAGCCATTCCAAATGAAATTGGTGATCTTCAACAGCTTCATACAATATATCTTGGAAGTAATCAGCTTTCAAGCACTATACCAACCTCCATATTTAATAGTTCAGTGCGACAATACATTTCACTTGATATCAATAATTATCTGGGAGTCTGCCAACAAATGTGTGTTCTGGGCTTCCAAAACTCAAATTATTTTATGTGAATGGAAATGATTTGTCTGGCAAAATACCCTCCATTTGGCATCAATGCAAGGAATTGGTAGAGTTACATTGGGGATAACAAATTCAATGGAGGAGACATACCAACTGACATTGGAAATTTGACCAAACTTGAGTGGCTATATCTTAGCAGCAGCAACTTGCAAGGTAAGAGCTTTAATTATGCGGTTGTCTAAAATTTTGTTTTTACTATTTTGATAAGTCATTAATTTAATTTAAATATTAAAAAATTTAGTCAATAATAATTTTGCTAGATTAATTTTAAAGACATGGAACTTGATGCTTTCTTTTAATCTCAAACTGGATATGCTTTCTTTTATATATAATTTAATTTTCACACATGTCAAAACATGAAATAAAATATTTAAACTGAACAAAAATAAATTAATCAAAATTTGTAATTAACTTTCATGTGGTGTGGCATTCCTTCCGTGTCGGTTATTTTCCCCTCCATTTTGTTGTTGGCGGCTATTTTTTAAAAATAAATCTGGTTCTATATTATCAATTAGAGCATATCAGTGTTATTTTTCAAAATGAGTAAGCCTTGAACGATGTTATAGAAAAAATATAAATTTTGTATCTCGTAGACATAACATGTAAATGAAATATATCATTAAAAAAAGTAGAAAACTATTATTTACTAATATTATAAATTGCTAACACGCACAAATATGTTAATTCATTCGCATTGAATTGGAACAATTTTCTGGCCAAAAAAATTGGAACAATTCTGTACGTTCAATTCTTGGTAAAATTGAATAACGCTCTTGAACATAAAAATTTTCACTGGTAATTTCTTAATAATTATTTAATTTGAAGTTAAAAGAAACATCCAAAAAGGGGGAAAACCTAACAAATGGAGAGTCATTATACATTATGTGGAACTTTTTTTTTTCCCTTATTAAGCAAATATACTTAATGATTTGGAAAATTTTCAAATAAAGAAGCCTGAAATTATGATATTTTAATTTTCAAATCAATTTCATCATGAGTGAAAGTTAAAATAAAAGAGTAAACTTATATTATTTTTTTGCATTACAGTGTTACTTTTAATTTTAGCAACCACCCGGTTGAGAGATTAAATCCCACTAACCCCATTGTCTTAGGCAAAAAAGATAAATGCTTCGGCAAGGGGTTCCAAAGTTATTTAAAAAAAAGAGAAATTTTTATAATTTGTCATGAATTTCAAAATTTTAATTTGATTTTTCTTCATTTTCTATAATTTTAAAGTATTAAGTACCTAAATTGAAATAATGTAATTTTATGTTTTTTTTTCTGAAATTTTTGCTAATGAATTCTCACTAAAATTGTGCCAAAAAATTCTTTCATGCAAAGATAAATTGCTGAAAAGGTAGCCTAGTGCTTTTTGCCGTACATGATTAATTGGAAAACGTACAAAAAATTATTTAGTCAAACTTAACGTACTGACTTGCGATATATTTTTTTTTTAACCAAATTTGATGGTTGGACAAAATTTGCTTCTCACTTTTTAATATTTATGCATCGATTAATCCGTATAACACATATATTCAAGTTTTTGGAATTAGTACGTAAGAAACGTATATATATACATATATATATATATATATATATATACCTATATGCAAATAATATCTTTTGTGTTTATTCCATTTCTATTTTTCAAAGTGGAGGGGTGTTAGAGGTCTTTGTAAAGAATTTATGTTCCTTTTAATTCAAATATAAGCATAAAATGACTTATGCAATTTAAAAAATTAGTTAAAATTAGTTAAAACTAGTAAATGTATAAAATATATAACTTATTATCCTAATACATCCTTGTTTATGGTGAGGTTTAATAAGAGCGAGGATGAGAAAAAAAAAAGAAAAAGAAATAGAATGAGTTAAAAAGGGTCAAAAAGATAATATGAGTGAGGCTTATAATTAATTTGGGAATAAAATTTAAAAAGTACATTAAATGATCCAACGCATCCAGAACGAAGCTTATAAAAAAAATTAGTCACTCTTAAAGATTTGATATTGATATTTTTTAATTGGTAGGAGTATGTCATTGTAATGTTCAGTTACGAGTATTGAGCTTTAGGTTCTTAAAGCCCAGTCTCTAATGTATGTGTTTCTATATAAATATGGGCCAACTAGTCAGTGTTATACGTGAATCCAGTCTCCCTTTCACTCAATAATAGATAGATTTTGGTTCATTCCAGTTTTTTTTTTGGCATCTCTTTACATTATATTTATACTTTATGCATTTTATACAAAAGTATTATAAATTGTTTATTTTCCTATTTACAAGTCCATTCAGCGTTTTCACAAGAAGAGTTGTTAATGAATCATATTAAATGCCAACCTCTTTACAAGTATTGAGATTATTATTTCTTATTTTTCTTCTTTTATTTCCTTTTTTCAATATTCTTCAATAATCAAATAAATTTAAAATGAGATTTTATCTGTTATTTCTTTATCATCGTTCATTTTTCTAGTGGAGGCTTGAATATGGCTAATGATTTATAATAACAAAGCGGCAACGATTTTTTATTTTTTTTCTGGTGATATTTTCTTCATTTTGAGGAAAACAAAAAAGTGATTTTTTTTTGGTCCTTTCATTTATTCATTCATATTCTTCGTTCATATAATGGGACTTATGTTAAGCTTGTGATTACAATGCCAAAATAAAAGAAAGATAAGATCAACAACCAATGGGACCGCTTGATATTTAAAATGCGTAGGACTTTTTTTTTTTTAAATCTTACTCTTAACTATCACATCATTTATATATACTTTGATCAATAAAATGGCTTCACCATATATAATTTTCCCAGGAATCATTCCAAGTGAGATTGGAAACTTGACAAACCTCCAGACTCTTGTTCTTAACAGCAACAATTTGCAAGGTCAGAATTTTAATTATATGACTATCTTATACCATGTGTGTATTTTTGTTTTGTTTTAATCTCCGGAATGAAAAATAATTTTAAAATGAGATTCTGTTTTTATTTTTTTCATTCATTTTAAGGAATCATGAAAAGGTTTGCGTTCATAAAAAAAATGTTTAAAAAGAGTCATAACTTATTGACAAGTACTTGTGATGTGTGTGCTTGTTTGTTCATGAAATGTGGCTTATCTATTTTTCTCTTTATTTGGAAAAAGACACATCTAATGGTGATGTTGTCTTTTAATCCCAAAAGCGAATATTGCTTTATACATATATACGCGTGTTTGTAGCTTGCTTAGACTGTGTTAATTGAAATTTATACATATATACATATATTCATGTCGCGCATACATTCGTAGCGTGCTTTGAACACGGGTTTTTGTGTGTGTGTATTACTTATGTGCAAACAATATATATATATATTACCTATATGCAAACAATATCTTTTGTGTTTATAAATAAAGTATTCCATTTCTATTTTTTAAAGTGTAGGGGTTGTTAGAAGTCTTGTAAAGAATTTATGTTCCTTTAAGTTTAAAATATAAGTATAAAATAACTTATGCAATTCAAAAAGTTGGTTAAAATTGATTAAAAATAATAAAAATATTAAATATATAACTTATTGTCCTAAAATATCCTCATTTATGGTGAGGCTTATAATTAATTTGGGAGAAAAATAAAAAAAAGCATTAAATGATTCAACAAATCCGGAAACAAGCTTATTAAAAAAAAAAAAAGTCCCTCTTAAAGATTTGATGCTTATATTTTTTTACCTAGAGGGGGTATTGGGTTTTAGGCTCTTAGAGCCGAGTCCCTCGTGTCGGTGCTTCTATATAAATATGGGCCAATTATCCAGTGTCATGCATGAACCCATTTCCACTGTTGCTGAATAATAATTTTCACTTCTTTCCAATTTTTCACCGGCATTCCTTTACATTATATATGTACTTTATGCATGTTATACAAAAGTATTATAAAATTTTTAATTTTCCTATTTACAAGTCCATTCAACGTTTTCACAAGAAGAGTTGTTAATGAATCACATTAAATGCCAACCTCTTTACAAGTATTGAGATTATTATTTCTTATTTTTCTTCTTTTATTTCCTTTTTTTAATATTCTTCAATAATCAAACAAATTTAAAATGAGATTTTATCTGTTATTTTCTTTATCATCGTTCATTTTTCTAGTGGAGGCTTGAATATGGCTAATGATTTATAATAACAAAGCAGCAACGATTTTTTATTTTTTTCTGGTGATATTTTCTTCATTTTGAGGAAAACAAAAATGTGATTTTTTTTTCAAGACTAAAGGTAATAACACAAATATTCAAGTTTTTTGGAAGTAGCACGTAAGACGCATCATATGCACACATATTGCTTCTATGCAAACAATTTATACACACACACACATATATATTACCTATGTGCAATCAATATCTTTTGTGTTTATAAATAAAGTATTCCATTTCTATTTTTTAAAATGGAGGTAGTGTTAGAAGTCTTGTGAAGAATTTGTGTTCTTTTTTATCGAAACATAAGTATAAAATAACTTGTGTAATTTGAAAAGTTAGTTAAAATTGATTAAAAATAATAAATGTGTCAAATATATAACTTTTTGTCCTAAAACATCCTCATTTATGGTAAGGCTGAATGGGAGAGAGGATTAGTTTAAAAAAACAAGAGGGAAAGAGAATGAGTTAAAAAGAGTCAAAAAGATAATGAGAGAGGCTTATAATCAATTTGAGAGAAAAATAAAAAAAAATGCATTAAATGATCCAACAAATCTGGAACAAGCTTATTATAAAAAAAAAAGTTAGTCCCTCTTAAAGATTTGACGCTAATATTTTTTAACTGAAGGAAGTATTTTGTGGTAATATTCAATCAGGGATATTGGGCTTTAGGCTCTCAAAGCCCAGTCTCGAGTGTTTGCGTTTCTATACAAGTATGGGCTAATTATCTAGTGTTATACATGAACCCAGATCCCGAATCGTTGAATAACAGATTTTTAGTTCTCTTCAGTTTTTTCATAGGCATCCTTTTACATTATACATATACTTTATGCATATTATACAAAAGTATTATAAATTTTTTTATTTTCCCATTTACAAGTGCATTCAGTGTTTTCGTAAAAAGAGTTGCTAATGAATTATATTTAAATGCCAACATCTTTACAAGTATTGAGATTATTATTTATTATTTTTCTTCTTTTATTTCCTTTTTTTAATATTCTTCAATAATGAAATAAATTTAAAATGATATTTTATCTGTTCATTTCTTTAATATCGTACTTTTTCTAGTGAAAGCTTAAATATGATTAATGACTTACAATCACAAAACAATGATTTTCTTCTTTTTTTTGGGTGATATTTTGTCCATTTAGAGAAAAATAAAAATGAAATTTCTTTTGGCCATTTCATTCATTCATACTGGTCGTTTATGTAATGGGACTTATACTAAGCTTGTGATTAGAATGCCAAAATAAAAAGAAAGATAAGATCAATAGCTGATGGGACCACTTGATATTTAAAATGTGCAAAACCTTTTTTTTTTTTTTTTAGTTTTACTCTTAAAACTATCACCTCATTTATACTTTGATCAATAAAATGGCTTCGCCATGTATAATTTTAGCGACAACAATTTGCAAGGTCAGAATTTTAATTATATGACTGTGTTAGACCATATGCGTGTTTTTGTTTTTGTTTTAATCTTGAGAATAAAAAATAATTTGAAAATGAAATTTTGTTATTATTTTTTTCATTTGTGGAAGTATGTTATAACAGTTTATTAGGTGTATTTTGAATGAACCTGCGCTTTGGATATTGCTTTAGATTTTGTTGTATTTTTGGCCATTTTTTCTTCTTTTTTATTCAATCATTTTTCTATTTTTTTTAAGAATAAAAAAAAATTTGTCATCTGATTTTTGAAATGGATAGTTATACCAATGGGAAAAAGAATATTATCATAATAATAGCCCAAATAGATCTTTTACGCTGATTATCAATCTTTGAAAACAAATGTTTATTTTTATACTCGTATAATTTAAAACTTTTTGAAGCTTTTTCTTGAAAAAAGACTAAGCAAGCCTTACAAGCAACATGTTTGGAAATTAGAACATTTAATTTTAATTTGCATAACATAAAATATATATTAATTTTATTAGTTATTATTAATTTTTATTGTAAACTCATAATCTTATTTGTCGAATGAAACGGATGCAGCTTACATGATATATAGGAATTTCTCAGAATTAATTAATCCACAAATCTGAAAAAGATAACAAAAATGAATCTAAAATTATAAATTAATCGAATTTAAATTACAGAATAATATATGCATCGATTAATCCGCACAACACAAATATTCAAGTTTTGGGGATCAGCGCATAAGACGCATATAGTTATATATATATATATATATATATATATAGAGACACAGAGAGAGAGAGTACCTATCGGCGAACAATATTTCCTGCTTTATTTTCCCTTTAAAGCTGGTACACCTATACAAATATATTATTAACTATTTTATTTTTCTATTTACAAGCCCATTCAGTATTTTCACAATCAAAGTTGTTGTTAATGAATTGTATTTAAATGCCAATCTCTTTACGAGCATTAAGATTATCATTTCTTATTTTTATTATTTTCTTCTTTTTGATATTCTTCCATGATAAAATAAATTTAAAATGAGGTTTTATCTTTTAATTTCATTTATTGTATATATTCATAGCAGAGGCTTATATATATAGCTCGTAAAACTAAAATGAGATTTTGCTTTTTGTCATTTTATTCATTATATTGTTGATTCATAGAATGTGGCTTATATATAGCTTATGATTACAATGCCAAAATAAAAGAAATATAAGATCATGAACTGATGGACCACTAGATATTTATAACGTGGAGAATAAATGGCTTGTTTACTTCTTCTTCTCTTTTTTTAAATCTTTTTTCCAGAACAATTTCATATTTTTTTTAAAAATAAGTTTTGAGAATAAAAAGATGAAAAATATGTTTGGATGACGATTTTAAAAACCACATTCGAAACAAAAAAAACATAAAAAATCACATTGGGCAGTTTGATTTTATTTAAAAAAAGTTAAAATGTGTTTTGGATCATTAGAAATATGTGTTTGCTGTTTGTTTTTATATATAGAGTAATCCGTTTCTTTTCAACATGCTATGCAGTTTATGTGCTTTAAAAAAGTTTCATATTTGTAATGTATGAGTGGACGCAATGCTTTTGTTTTTTTTAATGAAAGGATTTGCATTTGAAAAGATTTTTATGATACATCCAATTCTCTCGTCAAAATATGTATAACTCAATTCTTATCCTCTTTTAAAATGAAACAGGTGAGATTCCATCATCTCTCCTCAACATTTCTTCTTTAAGAGTGTTGGATTTAGCCAAAAACAATTTGAATGGTAGTCTTCCAATATCAACTGGCAATGGGACATTGTTGGAAGAATTATATTTAGCATGGAATTTCTTTACAGGTATGCCCAATCAATCCATTTCTTTATTTTATGTTTTAAAGATTTTTATTTTTTATTTATACTTATTTTGTATTGCTTGCAAAATTTTTAATTGAGATTGCTTTAACCCCCTGTTTGGATGGAGAGAAAAGTTAGGAAGAAAGAGAATAGGAGAGAGAAAAGTGGGAAGAAGAAAAAGTGGGGGAAAAAATGGGGTGTGGGATTCACAATATTTTCCTTTCAAACTTTCTCTCCACATGTAAAAAGAAAATGGGAACAAAATACACCCTCCACTACCGCCCTCACATCCGCCCCTCTTGGTTATGATTTTTGTGAGTAAAACTCATGGCAAAACTGAACCTCACATTATAGCTGTTCTTATTATCCCCAGAGTTATTGCTTCACATGTGAAAAGAAATTTAATGTTCAATTGATCATTGATAGTAGAGGAGTCCATTTTAAATTACTGTCGTCAACCTAAAAACTGAATTATTTTCTATTAGTTTTAAGTCTCTAATTATCAAAATTCCATGTATTATTTATATGCTTGTGTACGTGTGAGTTTATCAGGGAGTTGCTTGCCATACTACCATGTAATTAACAAATATTTTGTATTTATTTATAGGTGAAATTCCTTCATTTCTTTGGAGCATGCCTTCTTTGAGAATTGTTAATGTTGGCCTCAATCATTTAAAGGGTAATTTGCCTGAAGAAATGTGTCATCATCTCCCTTTGCTTGAAGTCTTTGATGTTGGTTATAATCAATTAGAGGGAAGCATTCCAAGCTCAATAAGCAACTGCAAATCTTTGAAAGAATTATATTTGAGTGGTAACTCATTTGCAGGTATTCACTTATGTGTGTTTGTTTTCTTCTTTTTAATATTTTATATGCACTTATGATAGTACTCATATGATTAGAATCCCAAAATAACAAATAAAGCCAGGATTATGAATAGACAGAACGTCATGATACTAGTAAGACCGAAAAGTTAGATGTAAATAGTTTTTCCTTATTCAGTATATATTTTTTTGAGAAAAATTCTTTTTTATTATATATAAAATGTAACAATTCTGTATTGTTTAACTGTAATTAAAATTACACATACTATTTCTTAAAAAATTATAGTGTAGGAATTGAAAAATGCACAGTAAACAAAAAAATTATTTAGATAATCATAGAAAATCAATTACAAATAAAATTCAAAACAAAAATTTAAAAGCAAATAAAAAAATTCTTATTCAAGCAAATTTAAATTCAAATTAATGAACGAGAATACATAATCTTTTCAATAGTCAGTCAAATTATTAAATCACATCATTCGAATTCATTTGAGTTTACAAAGAAACCGTTTTATGTTCAATGGCATGTGAAATTAAATATCTGAAATTAAAATCAACAGGTTGAGGAAAGTATGCTTTCATAATTTCTCACTTCAACTGTACCCTAAAAAATCTCCTGGAAAGAAAAATTTCCGGAAAAAAATAGTTTAATGCTTTATGCCACATATGATTTATTGGCAGTGCACAAAATATTCATGCAGTTAAACTAACAGATTCACATGCAATTTGTTAATTAAGAAATCTGCGTTCTTCCTTCTTAATATTAATAAGACACGTGTAATTTTTTTAATAGTATGCATGTATATTATGTATATTGTTATATGCAAAAAAATGACCTGCTTTATTTTTCCTTCTTATAAGTCCAATCAATTTTTTACAAGCAGTTGTTACTAATTAATTATATTTGGTTGCCACCCTGCATACAACCATGAGATTATTATATCTTATTTTTTATTTTTTTTCATTTTTAAAATCATTTTTTTCAATAGACTAAATTTAGATGAGGATTATGTTTTTCATCATTTAATTAATATCGTACTATTCATAGTGGGGGGTTTTAATATAACTATTAATTTACAATCCAAAATATCAAAAGATCAAATCATGAATTGATGGTGGTCTATAAAATATTTTTTGGCCATTTCATTTATTCATATTGTTCATTCATATGATAGGAGTTATGTATATTAAGTTTGAGATTACAATGCCAAAATAAGAGAAAGACAAGATCAAGAACTGATGGGACCATTTAAAACTGCCACGTCATTTATACTTTGATAAATAAAATAGCTTCACCATATATAATTTGCTCAGGAATTATTCCAATTGAGAATGGAGATTTTACAAACCTCCAAATGCTTGATCATGGTGTGTGCTTTGCTCATAATGTGATTTGTCTTGTTTTTTTAAATTATTTTTTTAGTCCTCCAACTTTTAACTACACATCTTTAGTTTTTATTTTTGTTTTAATATATACAATGCAGGAAAAGATAACACACGCCTTGCATGAACAAAAATGAATCAATAAACATTTCTAAGTTTATCTGTGGTCGCATTCCTTCTATGTGTGAATTTCTAACTTCAGGTGCTGATAAGGATGTTAAAAAGGATTAGCTTTAATATTTCTTTCTAACATCCAGAATGTAAAACTAAAAATATTTTTTACATCAAAAAAAAATTAGTTTAATTCCTCAAACAAAATAAAATAAAATTTCAGCCTTTTTTGGCATATGATAATTTCATTGTCATATTTTAATGTTAGAGCCTTTTAAATAGTTAACAACCTTCAAGCAAAATATAAATGATTTGGTAGTTCATTTTAAATAGGTGAAATTAATTCCACAATCTTTCTTTACCATTCTTCTTTGAAAGATATTAAAGTAAAATACGTTAACTACTCCTCTATTTTACTTAAATTACAAAAACCTTTAATCTATTTTGAAAAAATATATAAACCTCCCTTAAAATTAAAATGTATGCTACAAAAACTTTCTTTGTATATTTCATATTTTATTTCTATCTATCAACTATTAGTTGACTGTTAAGTTTGACTATTAAAATTTCTTGAACTAAATACCCTTCCTTAATATAAAAGTTATTTCAACATTTACATTTTTCAAAAAAAAAATTAATACATGTATTTTCAAAATTTTTAAAATGTAATAAAATTTACTAATTTTGATTATATTGTAAAATTTTATAATTTTAATTCTTCATCACATACAATGAAACTTATTTATTTAGTTTTTTTAAATGGCTAGAAAATAAAGTAAATACATTTTTTCTCATTATATAATATAAATTGTCTCAGTTTGAGAGATTATAGAAGTCATTTAAATTTATAATTTAAAACTTTTAAATAAAAATTTTATTAGAAATATTTATAACTTATTCAATAAATTATATATTTACTTAAAAAATTAATCAAATTTCCATTCAAGGTTTTTAAGTCTACATTAACTAAATTACTTAATTTTCTATCCCCATATGATAAAAACATTAAACAAATAACTATTTGCAAAAAGTAAAAAATAAAATTCAAAAAAAGGAAAAAATTTTAAATTCTTTAAAAATTTTAGCCAACATTTAGGGATTTAGTATTATGAAGGATAAATTAGTAAATAAAAATATTTTAATATAAATTTTAATTAAAAATCTTTTAAAAATGTTTGTAACAAAATTAACAATTTGGATTAAGTGTATGTTTTTAAAAGAGAGGGGAGGTCCATGTAATTAGGACAAAATACAAGAAAGATCAGAGTATTTAATTCTAAATTTATTTGTATATATTCTTATCTAAACTATATAAAAGTCACGATTTCCATCAGTTTTTTCATGTCTAGGTTTTGTACCTAAAAAATATAGGCAAACTTGATAAACTTAATGTGTTAGACTTGACCCTGTTCTTTTTAATATATTCAACATGTGAGCATTAATAAATATTGAGTTTTTGGAATTAGTAAGAGAAGTATAGTTTTCTATGTTATAGTATGCATGTATATTATCTGCAAACATTATTATCTATTTTGGTTTCTTTTAAACTTGAGAGCAATTAAACTATTGAACTTGTCCAGAAACCAAATTTCAGGAAGCATCCCTGCATCTATGGGCAGCTTGCAAACTTTAAAGAATTTATCTTTAGCTCACAACAAATTGCAAGGGCCTATTCCTGAAGTGTTTAGTGGCATGATAAGTATGGAGTCTATGGATCTTTCTCATAATTACTTATCTGGGGTGATTCCAAAGTCCTTAGAGTTATTATTCTATCTTAACTACATCAATCTTTCCTACAATTTATTGCATGGAGAAATTCCTGATGGTGGCCCTTTTTGGAATTTTACTGCCCAATCTTTTCTGATGAATAAAGATCTTTGTGGGAAATCCCAACTACAAGTTCAACCATGTAGGAGAGGAAACAAGCACATATCAAATAAAGTGATGCTAATGATAAAATGCTTATTGCCCATCATGTTTGTCATTTTGGTTGTTTCAAGCATTATCTTTCTAAAGCATAAGAGAGATGATGATAATTATTAAACCAAAAAGGATTTAACAGATTTGGATACACCAACTAGGATATCCTATTATGAACTTCTACAAGGAACAAATGGATTTGATGAGAGTAATCTTCTAGGCTCTGGAAGTTTTGGATTGGTATACAAAGCAATTCTTCCAAATGAAAATATAGTTGCTGTCAAAGTATTTAATAACTTAGACATGGAAGAAGTATTGAGAAGTTTTGATATTGAATGTGTTGCCATATGCAATTTACGCCATTGCAATCTCATTAAAACCATTAGTAGTTGCTCAAACGATCATTTCAGATCTTTAATAATGGAATTCATGGCAAATGGAAGTCTCGACAAATGGTTGTACTCTCATAACTATTATTTAAATGTCTTGCAAAGGCTGAATATAATGATAGATGTGGCAACAGCTTTGGAGTATCTTCATCATGGTTCTCCTATACTAGTTGTTCACTGTGATGTGAAACCAAGCAATATTTTGTTAGACGAAGATATGGTGGTTCATCTTACTGATTTTGGTATTGCTAAATTATTTGGTAAAAAGCAATCAAAAATTTATACCAAATCTTTGGCTACTATTGGCTATATGGCACCAGGTAATGAATTACTAATATTATTGTGGATTTATTTCTATGTTCTTTTGTTTATCATGCATGCTTTATAAAATTCTATACTACTCAATTTGTAGCAAATATTTCGTGGTTTTATATGTAAATATTTGAACAAATGATACAAAAAAAAGATTAACAAGGGACAAACCTTATGGTTATGACATCATGACTTTTATACTGATTATTCAACATGATATACAGAGTATGGATCAAAAGGAGTTGTCTCTACCAAAGGAGATGTGTATAGTTATGGTATTTTGCTGATGGAAATGTTTACGAGGAAGAAGCCAACAGATGAGATATTTGTTCAAGGATTAAATTTGAAAGACTGGGTGAGCAAATCCACACCACATTCAATCATCAATATTATAGATGCAAATTTGTTGCATAGAAAAAATCAAAATACTGATAATATATTATCTCATATATCATTAGTTTTTGATCTAGCATTAAAATGTTGCAATGACTTACCTAAATTACGACTTACTATGATTGATGTTGTAGTGTCATTGAAAAAGATCAAGGCTTTGTTAATGGAAAATGCTCGGGACATTGTTAGTTGAGTAATTGTTAAAGCAATTTTAAGTACCATTTCTTTAACCCTTTTTTTTTGGTAACACTTATTCTTGTAAATTAGAGTGATTCTATGTACAATGTAATAATATGTAAAATTATTTGAAATTTGAAATTTTCTCACTTGATTGGATTCATTCTGAATTTCTTTATGTTTTATTATATCACTACTACAAAATGAACATTTCTGCCCTCCTTTTGTTTAAAAAAAAAAAAAGCTATATATACACGTTTGTCAAAAGAAAACATATTAGGATATGAATATATACTTGTTTGTTCTCCATGAATAGATGAATATATGTTCATATACTCATATGTTATCCTTCAACAGAAGTGAATGGATGTTTAAATGCTATAAATCAGATTGAATAACCCTAAGGCAGAAAACCCTGTGCATTCTCCTCCTTTCCACGACATATCTTCTTCTCTATTGACAAACTCACAACAACAATGTGTATAGATGCCCAAACTCATAGTGGACAACTTAGCTTGAGGTGAGGACATGTATTACAACTCTCCTTATCATTTTGCTGTAAAAAAAAAAAAGTTATGATTTTGCATTTCTAAAAGTTGTGACTTTTCAACTTGTCTTGTCCATGATAGTTTTGAGTTTAAGAGCTTGAAAGTCCACAGCTAGTCGCGAGGTAAGTTAAACACTCTTTCCCCTGTTTGGTATGTTAGGTGCTGCTTGTTTTAGGTGTGTATGGCTGCTATTTCATTTGGTTATGTGGGTATTCAAAGTGATGAATATAAGTGTTTTGTGGGCACATAAATTTTTTGTTTAAATTGATTATTGGTAAAGAATTGCATTTAGGAAGCACTGAACATTGATTGGGCAAAGCATTTGAAGATTGAAAGCTTGGTAAATTTGTTGGAATGTTAATGCACATAAGGTGTTTGTAAAAAATGTCTAGGAGAGGAATTTGGTTGGAATATAGTAGTTAATTAAGTATTCTCAATATATTGAGGATTGAAATTTAAGAACAAGGTTGTTTAATCTCCATCTTGATTTTTAGAATGCTACAGATGATATTTGAACACACACACACACACACATTATGGTGGTTAAGAATGTCATATTTAATATGAGACTTCTTTGAAATGTGATTATATATAAAATGTTGGGTTCAAATAGTTTCCTTTAATTTTTTGTTTTAATTGATTCTTGGTAAGGAATTGCATTTAGGAAGCATTGAACATTATTGGGCAAAGCCTTTGAAAATTAAAAGCTTGGTAAACTTGTTAATTAAGTATTAATAATGTATTAAGGAATGAAATTTAAGGGCAACGTTATTTAATTTTCATGTTAAATTTTAGAAAACTATGAATGTAATTTGTACATAAATATACATGGTGGTTAAGTATGTGAAAAAGGGAAATGTTATATTTTGTTTTAGGCTTCTTCGTTAGTTTCCCAACTTTGTCTTATTTTTTCTTCTATTCCCAAAAGTGGAAGCTTATGTTTATTTCACATATTTATCCACATCCACTATATATTTCACATACCTATGTAAACTAACAAAACATGGCTAGATATCTTCTAAAGTTAGTTAGTTCCAATGTTGTTAATAGAGTTTTGGTTTTGTGTTCTTGGCTCATTTTTTTAGTTCCAATTACATTGGATTCATCACATTAGGCACAATGTTAGAATATCTACACATGATAATTTCTGGTCCATTGAAATAAACATATTAGGCATAAACTTATATATTAAATTGTTGGATTAAATTGTGTTGGATTGAATATCTGAACTTTGTTTTGAATTGTTTAAATTGGACTTGAGCTGAATTAGATTAAATTACAAATAATCCAACATTCTATTTTTTAAAAAATCATTATTTTCATTTATTGAAGCCAAAACAAACAAAAACAATCCACTATTTTCATCTATTTTGGCCCGAACAAATGAAAATAGTCAACAGACCAAAAAAAGGGACTATTTTCGTCTATTAGAGCCAAAACAGATAAAAATAATCTCAAAATAGACAAAAATAGTTTATACTATTTTATCTATTTTGGCTCCAGCAGACAAGAATAGTCCTTCTTTTTTTTTTTTTTGGTCTATTGTGAATAGACAAATATATATACACTCTTCTATCCCTTATTATAAGATTTAATTTTTTGAATTGGGTTGTCTCCTTTTATAAGATTCCATTGGGTTTGTCTAAATAATAAATGCTTTTTTTGCCCACTTTACCCTTAATTAATATATTCTATCTCATTATATTTTCCCTATACATTCTCTCTCATTTTGTTTTTCTCACTCGCACCTACCCACCTATAAATAAGGACATATTTGGAAAAAAAAAGTACATTTCCAAAATATTTATTACTTTTAACTAATTTTAACAGTTTTCTTAAACCATATAATACAATTTAGTGGATTTTATGATAAGGGATAGGGGGAGTACTATTTATATCTCCTTTAGCAGCATCTTCCCCTCAATGGACCCTCAATGGACGCTTCAAGTGACCAAGAAATAAAGATGGAACCATGACCTGAATTGCACGAATAAACAATAACACTCAGAATAAGAAAGAATGAAACTAATTACAGTTACTTTATTTTCTCCCTGTCATTCTTCTTTTTCATCCCCCCATCTCCCCAACCTTCCTAAGTGTCCTAGGAAATACAAGAAAATTGGGGGAAAAGACTTTAAAAGGCTAGTAAAAGAAGTGACTTCTAAATGACCATTTCACCCCCATTTGCTACTTAATATATTTCAACTTTTAATCCCATTATTGCATAGAAATGTTGCTCAATACATATTTTATAACTCTCCATTCCATAAACATACATTTCCAAGGGTTAGACTGGCTTGAAACTGTACAAGATATCTCATAATAATGTTTGTTGCCAATTTTCTCATTTCTTGGCCATTACTATGTTAGCAATTTTAACCCTTCCTCACTACCAGAAAAAAGGCTTTTCACGGCAGTTTTAAAGGCGAAGTTGATAAAGGCGACGTTGAAAGGTAAAGAAAACATGACGGTTTGAAACCGTCGTTGAAAGTTGATTTTCCACGACGGTTTTCTATTTAATCACCGTTGAAAGTTGATTTTCCACCGGCGGTTTTCTATCTGACCGCCGTGGAAACTCCATTTTCCATGGCAGTTAAAAAAAAAAAACCGCCGTTGAAATTTGACTTTCAACGGCGGTTTTTTTATAAACCTCCGTGGAATATACTTTTAACGGCGGTTATATATATAACCGCCGTTAAAAATACATATTTTTTTAAAAATTCTGCTTGATTTTCATTTTTACCATCCTGCAGTTTACAGTTCCAAATAAATGTAGGCAGTGCAGATCACGCAGAACAAGATCAATTAGCTAGTTAATATATATACAACATTGAAATTTCTTTTACACAATTCGAAAATAGGAAAACCGGCCAATATAATAGAACCAAGTGGTTAATTAAGACCAAGGAACACGTATTGGCTAGGTCCAACAATTTTGAAATAGAAGTAACTACTTCTCTGTACAATATAAATCATGAACATGTACATACAAGAGGGAACCGAGAGAAAACATCTAACAATGAATTTTTTGAGAAATAACCTATCTATTTGAAAGCTAAATTTCAATAGTTTCTACCAATGTTGTTGACAAAGTGTCCCTCATCAAGTTGATGTCATCCATGAGATATGGCGCAGTATTTTGAAATATCTGTTAATAAAAATAACATAGTAAACTTAGTCAAAAATGTGAAATGAATTGAAGAACGTCATGCAACGTAACTCATCTTTACCTCGTCTAATTTCTCAGTCGTTCCTGTCTCAATTATGTCATTCATGTAGCGGATGACATAATATCCACACTCAACATGTCCTTGTTGACAACGGTACTAAAAAAATAAGATATAAAATTGAATATTAGACATTATTGATTATAAACATTAACTTTAATTCATCTAAAAATGTTTAAAAGTTAGTTCAAAACAACATATACCTTTGGAAGAATCCATGTTGGTGCTTGTCTATTTTGTTTAATCGCCACAACATTAAAAGTATGAAAAGCCCTATCAACATTATAAGAGAAAATGATATTAGAGCATGCTTGTATAAACTTCACAAGTAAAAATATATAAATAAAAACTAACGTGTCGATGACATCTTTGGTTTCTTCGGATGGACTTCCACAGAGTGAATCGAACCAGTAAACTTTGTTGTCAAAAGGGGCACAAACAATTAGAGTCCAATGATAACTGCAAAAGGCAAACCATGTTAATTATAACCCGACACATACAACTTGTATATCTCAAATACAATAATACACTTACCCTTCCACGTAAGGTGCAAAATATATTAGCTTTCTGGTCTGAGTCATTGTGGTCATAATGTAGATTGACCTTGCTTCCACAGTATTAAATTCTTTCTGCACCCTTTGAGGACACATAAAGCCATATGTTCCTTCAAGTCCTCCGTTTCGACAGATTTGATTAAAGTGCCTGTTGTTCAAGTAAAAAACATTAGGACATGCATGAAGTATAATATGTAATAAGAAAATGATATTGTAACTTACAAAATAGCGAGCTGCATGAAGGCTATATCAAGCTCCTCAAAGTTGAGGAACTGAACGAGGTCCCTCTTGTCAATGGTGAAGTCGTATGTTATATCTGAACCCACAACCCCCAACGGCATCTTGAAAGTCACAGGCTTATCCATGTTTGGCACCATGGAATGAAGAACCTCCAAACTGGAATACATAAGCGCAACATCACCAGGAAGAGGCAAGAGTACAGGATCAGATGATGCGCTCGTTGTGGCCTTCTTGCTGCCGCCTTCTTCACCATTGGCTTTGCAATAAGTCTCTTTGGCCACAAAATGAAATGTCCTTTAGCTTGGGCCAAGAGTCGAACCTCATCAGTAGGATTGGGCACTGGTGTACCCCCTGACCACGAACAATCCTCTCCACTGTCACCCTTGCTTGATTGCTCGGAATTTTGTTGCCGTGAATCGTTGTGCCCATGAATGCTCGACCACTAGCAACATGAACAGGTGAATTTTCATAATCCACATAGAGAGAACACGGCATCCCATTGTCTTCGACAGGGTCAGGGCTAGGGTCAGGGTCAGACACTGTCAGTGGCTGTGTCTGATTATTACTGCCCTTTCCGCTTTTTATCACAGGTGAACCCTGAAACATAATATGAAATTAGTTAAGAAACATTAAATAAGTTTAAATGGATCAAATGAATCTTTAGAAGATTTAAAAAGATGTGTGATTATTACCTGGGAAGGTTCAGATACTCGGGGCATCTGGAATCCGCTCGTACCCATCATCATCAGAGTCTGTTGAAACTTGGCATCGAATTCGTCACGTATCTTTTGCATCTCTGCCATGTGTTGTTGACTTAGTTCAGCTCGAACTCTCTCTGTTTCTTCCTGTAGTCGTTGGTCGAGCTCCTCTTTAGATACCATGTTAGCGGAGGATGATCTAGTGCTTCTTCGTGAAGCAGAGCCAAAAAATTCTTTAATACCAATCCCTTTAGGGGTCCCTCGACTCTTCCGGGATGGTCAGCCTTTCCAATAGCAGTGGCCAAGATATCCATCCGTCCTTGAGGGATGAATGTACCTTGAGATAATTGCTCCTCAAGTGTATCCTATATCATTAAAGCAACAAATTCAATTTAAGATAATTGAAAAAAACAATTAATGAAGCATAATTCTTAAATATTACTTACAATCCTCTCAGCAACAGCAGCAGACTGTGGAGTAATGTATTGACCCTTTTTAATCCTCGCCGCCTTCCATTTTTCTTGGCGAGAAGGACGCTCAATAGGTGGCATGTAGCCAGTAGGATCTGAAGCAGCAGCCATCTGTGCATTCTTCAGCGTTCCTCCATCATACTTCTTTCCAACCCACCATACCCTGCACGAGACATGGTATGTGGGTATACATTCTGCTCAGATATTTGTTTGTTCTTCTGACTCAATGCCTATGACAATGAAACCAAATCGACAAAATTAGTTTAGTTAAATAAAATATGACCTGATTAAAAATTAAGTTTGAAGAAACCAAACCTGAAATGCAGGGTCTTCACGTTGCTTCACAAAATTCTCCCATGCCTCTTCACTAATAAATGAATATCGTTCCTTAGGATGCTCACCCTTTCTTTTTCCACGAATATAATGTTTTGTAAGCGTGGCCTTAAAATCCCTCCACCGTTCATCAAGTTGCTTCAACAGACGGTCTCTCATTTGCTTAGTGGCAAGAATATCAAATGTCAGCTGCAATACAATAATAGCATAGAGTTATAAAGTAAATAAGCAACTATAATTGAAACAAGTAGAGAAAACAATGCACAATATACCAATATATCCTCCCAAAGGTTTTTCTTCAAATCTTTGTCCACCTTCTTCCAGCTAGGAATGTCAATGCTAATCTTACTGCGTGCGAGATAACCCACATAACTAGTAAATTGAGCCCCAGCCTTTCCTATAGGCTTCAGATCATCATCAAACTCCACTGTAATCCTCATAGGCTGTGTGCTCTCATCACGTAAAGCTAAATGCCTCATATGGGTTGGCCCTCTACCCTTTCTCCGGCTAGTAAAAGAGCTGTCGTCACCAGAACCCTGTTGACCGGATCCGTCCATTTCCTGTTTAAAGAACAACAATTAATAAATGTAAGAATAAGAAATATCAAGTTAATATAAAACATTATATTATTAAGTATATTTAGCAAAAAAATATCAAATAATTCATTTAAGGCTTACAACGATTATCCTCCCAAATTCCTTCACAATGATCATCTCTAACAGCATAGTCATCATCTACCAAATCTAATTCAACTGCTTTAGGTCGAGTAGCTGTGAAAGGCGGGGTTTCATCAAGATTAAGCTCTAAGTCACCATCATCTCCACCAACTCCTTGCCTTTTACCTTGAAGCACGATAGACAATTTCTTTTTTGCTAGATCGGGAACGAAGAACACTTGTTTTGCTTGACTTGCCAAAATAAATGGCTCGTCTCCATATCCAAACCTCTCAAGATCGACCGAAACAAATCCAAATTCTTCATCCACTTGCACAGCATTACTATTAACCCACTTACATTTGAAGACGGGAACTTTAAACTTGGTATAACTAACCTCCCATATCTCTTCTATTATTCCATAATAGGACATTGCCGCCAACATTGGGTTTCTGTCTTTAGAACTAGCAAAATGCATGGCTTCCGCTACTACCATCACCCCACTATTCTGCATAGTACTCTTATCGTCTTGGGTTTTTGTGTAAAAAGAATAACCATTTATATCATATCCACCCCAACACAAAACCTCAAAAGAAGGCCCTGCAGCTAGCCTCTGTATTGTCTCAGAAGGATTGCCATCTTTTAACACTTCTCGCTTGAACCACTCTGCAAATGACTTATTATGTTCATTAGCTAGTTGCATATCACTCTTTCTTGGATTCAAGTTCCTCAGCATATTCTTGTGAGCATTTAAGTAAGGCAAAACTTCATCCGTGTTGTTTAAAATGTATAGATGTGCCTGCATTACAACTTCTCTTGACATAGACCTCACTATGACACCCCGTGTTCCCTTGCTTCTTCTCCCCTGATCATGTCGAGATTGAGGAAGACCAACTGCCTTTACCCTATCAAGATATGCGTTACAAAACTCAACTGCCTCCTCAGCTACATATCTCTCAACAATTGATGCCTCAGGCCGATAAGGATTCTTAGAGTACCCTTTTAGGATTTTCATGTATCTCTCAAAAGGGTACATCCATCTTAAACACACAGGGCCACAAAGTCTTATCTCTCGCACAAGATGAGCTATCAAGTGGACCATAATATCAAAAAATGATGGAGGAAAATGCATTTCCAATTGAGAGAGGATCACATAACCTTCATTTTCTAATTCATCCAACTCAGCAGGATCAATGACTTTGCTGCAAATGGCACTAAAAAACATACAAAGTCTTGTAATAGTATTTCTCACATCGGTTTTCATAATGCCTCGAATAGCAAGTGGAAGTAATTGTTGCATCAACACATGACAATCATGAGACTTCATTCCCGTTATCTTCAAATCTTGCATTGAAACAAGTTTGCTTAAATTAGAAGAATAACCTTGTGGCACCTTAATACTATTGACAAAACCACAAAACTTCTTTTCTCTTCTTTTGATAATGTGTGCGCAGCTGGATGTAAATAAGCCCTCTTACCATCTCTTTCTTGTGGGTGAAGGACATTTCTTATTCCAATTTCGACTAAGTCTCGTCTTGTATTGATTCCATCTTTAGTCTTTCCACTTATATGCAAAAGTGTACCAACAAGGCTCTCACATACATTCTTCTCCACATGCATCACATCTAGACTATGCCTCACATCAAGACTTTGCCAATATGGAAGATAAAAAAGACAGATCTTTTTTTCCATATATTTCTCTCACCGGCAGTCTTCTTCTTCTTCTTCTTACCGAAGACCACATTAATTCCCTCCACCCGCTGATAAACTTCTTCTCCAGTTAATGGTCTTGGAGCCATTTCATATTCTTGTGAGCCATTAAATGCCTTTTTCAATCTACGGTAAGGGTGATACCGACTAAGAAACTTTCCGTGACCAAGGTATACTGTCTTCCTGCCATGTTTAAGTTGCATATAGTGGGTGCCTTCTTCGCATATCGGGCATGCTTTATGCCCCTTAACACTGTATCCTGACAAATTTTCATATGCTGAAAAGTCATTTATCGTGGTGAAGATCATGGCACGTAAATTGAAGGTCTCTTGTTTATATGCATCAAACACATCAACACCTTCCTCCCATAATTTCTTCAGATCCTCAATCAAAGGTGCCAAATACACATCGATATCGTTTCCTGGTTGTTTTGGCCCCGAGATCATCAAAGATAGCATGATATACTTTCTTTTCATACATAACCAAGGAGGCAAGTTGTAAATTATGAGGAGCACTGACCAAGCATTGTGTGTACTACTAAGATTACCATATGGGTTAATTCCATCCGTACAAAGCCCTAGCCGAAGGTTTCTTGGCTCGCCACCAAATTGAGGAAATTTTTGATCTATTGTTTTCCATTGAGGAGAATCTGCTGGGTGACGAAGCTTTCCATCACATATTTTTTCATCGAAATGCCATCTCAAGTTCTTTGCATCTGTGGCATTAGCAAATAGACGCTTAAATCGTGGTATTATTGGAAGATACCATAGAACCTTTAAAGGAGAACCTTTGGTCATCTCATTATAATCACCATCATCTTTCTTCATTTTGTATTTTGAAGTCCCACATTTAGGGCACTTATTCAACCCTTCATAATCATTTCTGAATAATATGCAGTCATTAGGACACGCATGTATTTTCTCATATTCCAAACCCATCGACACAATCTTTTTTGCCTCATACATTCGTTCGAAAGTGAATTCCCTTTGGGAAGAATATCACTTAGCAATTCAAGCAATTCCGTAAAACTAGCATTGGTCCAACCATTTCTTGCCTTCAAATTCATCAGTTTCAATACGGTTGTCAATCTTGTGTAATCATCTTTGCACCCTGGGTATAAAGGTGTCTCTACATCACTACACAAAGTTTCAAAGGTGGAAGAGAACTGTGTAGAGGATTCAGACCTTATATCATGAAACATATCCGAAATTCTATCACCAAAGTCTTTATTCACAACCTTCTCATTTGCAGACAGTGTAGTCTTTCTAATTTCTCCATGCCATATTCAATTTGTATACCTCAAATTTATCCCATCACAGATAAGATGCTCTTTTATCTCAGAAATACTCCGTCAACTATTGTTTAAACATTTGACACAAGGACAATAGTACAATCCATCTCTTTTACTAGGGGCATTTCTCTGAGCAAACTCAAGAAACTTTTCAACCCCATCCTCATAGTCTTTGCTAATTCTCTTAGCTTTCATCCAACTACGATTCATTGTTCTACAGATTATTTAAACAACACTTTACTATCAATCAAAATTCATAACGAAGAAAAAAAACACAAAATAACAAACAGATTATTTATTACTAAATTCTTATATTTATTACAAAAAAGTTACCAAAAATTTGAAATAAATATAAAAAAATTTAAAAACTTCACAACTAATCAACTCCAAGCACTTAAACATGTTTCTAATATAGTATATAAGAAGGAATTAAGGTTTTCTCACATCCAATGCCCACCAATCAACACCAATCAACGGTTCAACCACATAAAAAATGCAAAATGAACAATACAAGCCAATCACAATGTAAAACTAATAAACCCATTTCATATATAACAGATTTTCATGGCCAAAACATTCAACAAACCAAGAAAAATTGAAAAGAATGAAAGAAGAGGATACTCACAGAGCAGAGAAGTTTCAAACGAGAAGTGAGGGCGGCGGCGAATGGCGGCAACGCACCACAAGCTCAATGCAGGAGTTTCAATGGTGGGATAGTGGGGGGTATGACCAGTTTTCGGTGGTGGGACAAGGGGACCACGGCTGAGCAAGAACGATGTGAAATGAGAGGCGTTCGAACCACGGCGGACGGCGACAAGGCACCACAAGCTCAATGGAGGAGTTTAAATAGTGGGATAGTGGCGGGAATGGCCGATAATGGCAGTTTTTCGGTGGTGGGGCAGAGGGGGACCACGGCGCACTGAAGAAATGAGAAAGAAAGTGACCGAAGTTGAAGCGGAGAAAGGTAAAGAGACACACTTTCCACGGCGGTTTTTAAGAAAACCGCCGTGGAAAGTGTAGGCCCTCTTCAACTTATTTACAAAAATACCACCGCGTTTTTTTCCACGTCGTTTTTCTGCTTAACCGCTGTTATTTTGCGACGTTAAAAGTCTTTTTTCTAGTAGTGCCTTGTCAACCTAGTTAGCTCATTGAACTCCAATATAATATCGTATGAAATAGCTTCTCACCATATATACAGTATTCAACTCCTTATATTTATATCCTTAACTGCTGGGTTAAATTTCCGTACTACTTTCTCTTTTATGCCTACTAGCTTGATCACAATTTCATCAAATAACCTTTAAATACATCTTGAGCCTTATAAAATGAAATCCATTACATAGTTTATTATTAAATATTGTGTGTTATTCACATTTTGCTGATTGTAAACAGTAATAGTAATGAAGAATAAGTCGATAAATGTAGTTAGTCATTCAATGGTAATGACAGGAAGAGAGGCTAAAGGAAGATGGGAGGAAATATTAAGACCATAAGCAATCAATGGTAATGATGTAGGAAGAGATTTATTCAATAACTTCATATTAACAGACAATACATTAAAAAAAAAGATTTATTCAGTAACTTCATATTAACAGAAAAGACATTCAAGAAAAAGAAATTTGCTGCTCCAATTAACGTCACTTATTGATGCGGTAAGAAAGAGGTCGACCAACAGTCCACACACAAGAACTCAACAGCAACTAATTGAAAAGGAAGAGAGTAGAAATGAAAATGATTTTGACAACAAACTTAGGAAGCTTCAAGAGATGGAAATAAAGGGCGAGGAATTATCAAATGGAAACAAGGGGGGGAAAAAAGAAGAATGAACAAAAAGGGGTATTTGAGTAACTTAATTGCATGTAAATTAAAGTTGTGAAATTATAAATTGATATATAATCTAATATTTTTCTTGCAAACGATATGTAATCTAATGTTATATAGGGATATATCACATTTGATAGAATTAAATAATTTATTTACTTTTCTTAATCAATTTAAATTAATTAAGTAGTACTTACGTTAAGAAATAAGAAATAGAGAAATATTTACTTGGTACAAAAGTGGTTCATTAAGCATGGTGCAAAATGTTATATTTGGCATCAATTAAAAATACATTTCTGCTTCTACACAAGGGGTTTAGTAGAAATAAGAGTAGCAGAAAATAGATATTATGGTGTGAGTTAGGCAACAGATACCATGAGTGTATGCATTACGGCGTCAATTATTAGGCAACTCAAGCTGTAATTGGAATTTTTCTTTTAAAAAATATATTACATAACCTGCTACTCCTCCGGTCCTTAATATAGGACCCAATTATTGAGTTAGTTTTGGTCCTAAATATAAGATTCATTTATCATATTTATCATTTTTTTTAAATTACCCCTATGGATACTCCCTCAACCATAATCAAGTAGAAGAGGAAGAGAGAGTATTAAGAAAGATGATTATGGTGTTTTAGGAAAAACATGTCATATTTCTTATAATTAACTAACTTACTCAATTTCCTTAATATAATCAAATTAGTTAAATGAGTCTTATATTAAGGACCGGAGGAGTATTATATATAGCCAATGTACAGCCATGGAACTTACTATATATGCATCTAATATTATATGCAATCAATATACAAGATATACAACTAAAGTTCACAAATAAATGGTTAAACAAAAGTATTCATTTAATATTAGGGAATTTTACAAAGGATAAACATATGCAACTTAATGTGTATCTTCTACTCTATTTGTTAAATGTAGAGAGTATTCTGACGAAATGTTGTAGGATCACTTCAAACTTTGAAAATGCTACAAGTCAATACAACCAATCTTTACGTTAGCAGTATTCTAAGAAAAACTGTGTCCATGTAATACCCTAAATTTTGAAATTAGGAATTAATAAGATTCTTAGGAGGTTTAAAGAATTAGTTAAGGCCTCAAAAAAATAGTTATTAAATAAAAACCTATTTTTAATTAAGTAAAAAATTCTGGAAAATCAAAAAATAAAGAATTATTAAAAATATATAAAGTGCCAGAATAATTTAAAAAATCATAGATAATTATTTTGTGAAATAAAGGAGTCTATAAAGAGTTGATTTCCCAAAAAGGAGTAGAGATAATTCAAAAGCTAATTTCCTAAAATTAAAAGCTTTTGTCTTAAGAAATTCAAGAAAATAGTTAACTAGAGGCTAATTTTTAATTCAAAAATTTTAGAAAAATTATTTTATGGGTGAAAGAGGCTAAATAAGAAAAAAATTCTTGGAACACATTAAAGAATTAAACTTTTACAAGAATAATAAAATTTACTAAAAGGTGAAGTTGAGATATGAGTAATAACTAGAACCTTCTTTCCTGTGCAATGCACAGGATGACACATTAAAATGGTTGATACTACTGAAAAATATTTTATTATATTCCTCCTCTTCTATTGTAAAAAAAAAAAAAATTCATCTTTTTTTCTTAATTTTTGGAAATATGATTTTTCTTATATATGATGATTTGGACAATAAAATATAATATTTAAGTATCTAATGTTGACAGGTTTACTAAATACTGATTTCACATTAAATTTTTTAGTAAAACTACCTATATTGTTATTCTCCCTGATAAAACATCAATGTTTAGTTCCAAAAAACTGTGAAAGGTGTAACCACAATTATTGTGTCATTAAAATAATTAAATTCACAAAGGTAGAAAACAAAAAGGTTGAGTGTCAGTTTCAGGATAACGTATATTGCATAAATGAGATGTTAAGAAATTCTATGAATAATTTGTTTGCGAAACTCCATTTGCATCTTTTCCAATAGCGTTTATAGTGCCCCTCAACTATCAGTTTCATAGTATTAAGTATCAATTGGATAGTTATTTAATTACCTAACCCGACCCATTTTGATATTATCGGGTATTACGAGATTTTATAGTTAAAGTAGATAGAAGATAGATAGATAGATAGATAGATAGATTGAAGGGCAACTCAGTCTTTTAGGCACCACCTCACACGTGCCTTCCCAAATTGCGTTGGCAACCACGGCGCTCAATCCCTCCCTTCTTGCTCGACGCATACGCGCACACTTTCCCCTTTCACACGATGCCTATCAAAGAGGCCAAGAGGGATAATAAACAAAAGGGGAAGGAAATCAGGAGTGTGAAAAGTGAAGGCGAGCTAGAAAAAGCTCTCAAAGGGTGGAAGAAGGAGTGGGAAAGAGCTCGACACTACAAAACTGGATCCTAGGCCCAGGTGAGATACCCAAGCTCTCTCCCATCTTTAGTCTCTTCGATTAATATCACCTAGGGGTTGACGGGAGTGATTGGGACTAAAAATTATTGGTTAAGGAAAAGGGGGAGCAGCATTAGAATCAAGGGATGGTTGATAGGAGTAGAACAAAGCTTAGGCTGGAATTTTGTTATGTTATATGTGGGAATATATGAATTATTGTTTTCATTTTGCTCTTGTTATTGGGCAGAATTGTCGCAGGCCCGGTTGGTATGTTTAGTCGACAGCTTATGTTGGACCATGGCGCTTGGTATGGGGAAAGAGAGAGAAGAAGCAAAGAGAGGAAGGATGAACGGGAGAGTTGCAAAGTGGAGTAGTGGCCGATATAGGACATGACGCTTAGTGTGGGTAAAGAGAGAGGAAGGATGAGAAGGAGAGAAATTGACAAAGGTAAGAGAGAGAATATATGAAATTGGGATAGAAATGGGATGGGACTGGTCCTGAGACATTTTTATCTTGTCCCAAGACATTTTTGTCCCGAAAATTTTCGGATTGGGACAGGGCTTAAGTGAGCACTACTAGTTGTTTGATGAAATTGGATGCTGGAAACTGATTCAAACTTGTTTGCTGTTACCAACGTTAAATAAAAATCTTCAAAAGGTTCAAAGATACTGATTTATATGCTAAGGTGATGAATATGGGAAATAAGCATATGGGTTTGATTGCGACGTTGTGAACAAAATGGAGGAAGTTTAAAAGCATGTCTAATATAATGGATAGAATAAAAGGCTTGGAGCTGAAAATCCAATTGAAGTTTGCTGTTTGGTATTTATGAATATTAAGTTGCTCGTAGAGTGTTAAACAAATGCTTATGCAGATGTTTAGTTGCTGTAAAAATTTCTAGATTTTATAATGCTTGCTGAATCGAAGTATTAAAGCTTAAAAACTGATTTGAACTTGCTGATTTATGTCTCTAAGTGCTGAATCGTTGTTGCAGCTGTTTGAACTAGTGATTTGTTCTGAGGCTTATGGGTTGAAATTAGACCTGGAAAATCAGGTTCAAACTGTTGCTTGATGCTTGCAATACACAAGGATTGACTTGAATGCTTAAATCATATTAAAATGGAGATTTAAACATTGTTTTTAAATTTGGAAAAATTCCCAGATTATAATGGGTTGATATCCAAGTATTAGGTAAGCAACTGAGGTTGTTAAAACATGCTCAACTATTCTAGTAGGTTGGCATTTGGAAATCTGAAAAATTCCAGATTTAGTGAGGAAGCCATGAAAGTGAAATTTAAGTGTGGAAGCTGAAACATTGATTTAAGTGAGGATAAGGTGCAAATATATCCCGAAAGTTTGCTCTTGGGAGCACTGGGTATTTGGAAGTATTTTTTGGCTCAATGTCGTCTTGAAAGTTTTCAAATTGTAGCAATGTTGCCCTGACCATTATCTAGGTTAAGTTTGACCTTTAGTTGATCAACTATGTTGAGTTGACAAGTCCACGTGTTGTCCACGTCTTTTTCTTTTCTGAGTTAAGATGCAAATTTGCCTCAGCAGTTTTTACTCTAGAGTGTTTGGTATCTAGAAGTTTCAAATTGTAGCAATATTGTCCTAGATGTTATCTATGCTAAGTTTGACTATTAACTAGCCAAATATGCTGAGATGATAGGTTCACGTGTGATCCACTTTATTTTTTTCCATGTTATCTACTTCATTCCTTGTTGATAACCTTGATGCCATGTCTTCCACACAAAAACAACTCTTTTTGCACATCTATTATTTTGTCATTTGCTCTTAGTTTAGTGCTTTTTATAAAAACAAAAGTATAGCATAAAAATATGGTAAATAATATATATAGAGAAGAAGCTCACTAGAACTCTTGAAAAATGTAAATATGCACTTAACCTAGAAAAGAAGATGATGTGGACAACACGTGTACATGCCAACTTAGCGTAGTTGGTCAACTGATGGTTAATTTTAACCTAGATAATGGTTAGGGCGATATTGCCCATGACGTAAAAACTTTCAGGATGACATTGAGCCAAAAAATACTTTTGAATACCCAACACTCTGAAGCGTAAACTTTCGGGGTGAATTTACACCTTAACCCATCTAAGCTTATTATTGATGTAAGCACCTATATTTGTGAAATGCGTAAAGAATGAATTAAAGCTTAGGGACTGATCTGAAGTTTCTTTTGAATGTTTCTAAATATTAAGCCAATAATGTTATGTATTGCTATATATAGTTGGAGGCATTTGAATGATGATTTAAATTCGTGGTTTTGTATTCTTTCATGCTAAACAATTATTCAAGAGAGTTGAAGAGTTAATAACTAAGTTAACTGTTATTCTCTTTACTAAATTCTAACAAATTAAAAAGTTAAGAGGAAGCAGCATAAGGAAAATGAAGGCTTGGTTATGGAGGGATTTAGTTAGTTTAGAGACCGTTAGAGATATAAAGATACATATGCAATTTTTGCCAAGATGACCAACCATTTTAAGAGAGGAGAGTTTGCCTAAGTGAAGGTTAGAGAGGGATTTAGTTAGTTATAGGTTAATTATAACCCGAAAGTTGACTTACCTAATATATATATATATAAATACATATGTTTCGTTAGGATTTAATTGGTGTTCCAGCTTTCGAAGAAAAAAGAAACCAAAGCAAGGTACAAGCACGAGAGAGCAGGTGGAAGGTAGTTTTAATCATTATTTTGTATGTTTTGTATATTTTTCACACCTGTGTTATAGTTAATTATGAGAATATGCAAGTTGCCTTACTACAGTTGTTGCCATGGCCATGTGCATGTATTTTGCTGTCCAGTTTATACGCATTTAATAGTTAGTTAATCAGATTCTTCAGCTGCTCAGTTATTTAGTTAAGCATATGCTCAGCTATCTATTTATACATGTGATTAGTTATTTAGTTAATCAGGTATGCCATTGCTCTGTAATTCAGTTAATTAGTTATGACAATAGTTATATGTGATTCAATAATATTACAACGAATATGCCTCAATTAGTTATCTAGTTTAGTTATCTGTAAGGTTTTGTTTTCTGTGGGTTGTTTTGCATATACTCGATTTATACCACGCATAATATATGAAACATGGTTATGGCTTCTGGGATTCTTTGAATCTCACCCTTGTCTTCTATATAATCATAGGGTCCCTTTGATCTAAGGGGAAAGAAAAGAGAAGAAGAATTTAGTTAACTAATTAATCAATGTAAAAAATTAATACATTATGTGTTTATATTCTCTTTTGTGATATTTTATATTTTTATATTATCTCCTATTTGTGAAGCATGTAAAGTGTACTATTATTATATTTCTATGTACTTCCATAAGGAGGAGTACTTTGAGGCAGTTTTAACATAGTTGGGGTTTTAGTATTTATTTGCATATATTGATAATATATAAGTGATATGAATGAATTAATGTTTATAGGTTATGATTTATTAGAGCTGGAACAAAAAAGCAGAATTTTCAAAAGTAAGACCCGTACACCTTTGGTAAATAGATATTGCTGGCTAATAGGTATATGTAGAACGAATTCAGGTCTTAAATTATAGCATAAATATCAAAAATTAAAATTATAAGTCTTGTATCAAAGTTAAACAAAGTTTTGAAAATTTCATCTTTTTAGTGTATGATAACCATTGTTAATAAATCTGCTCTCGGCTAGGTATATTCAGTTAGGTATTACAGTCTAAACTAAAACTATGATTTTTATATATAGTATTATTATCTTGTTAAATGAGTTAGTGGTTGTTTATGGCACTTAGAATGAATGAATGATTGGGATCATTATGTCTTCATAGTTTCTTTTCAACTTGTACATTTATTATTTATCATGTGGTCAAAAATGAAAATCTCACCACCAAAAAACCTCCTTTTGTGAAAAGAATATAGTTATGGACCTTCAGCCACAACAAGAACCTCAAAACCTTGTCATTTTTAAAGGCGTGGCTTATTTTTTAGTCATCAAACATATCAAACAACGAAGAAGCACATAGAATGGGACAAGCAAAGGAAATTCGAAAACGCCTAACCATTATTACTTTTTGTTATCACGAAATTTAATCTGTTGAATCACTGAATACGACAGGGCTATTTTAGTAACAGAGAAATCAGTAATAGGGAAAAATTTCAGTGATGTTTTCCCCTCCACCTGCATAAACAATAAGACATATTATTGTAATAATATATATAGACTCAGAGAAAAAAAAATTGTAGAAATTATTTAACAATCGTGACATCAAAGACCTAGAGGCTAAGATACGGGAACTAGTCCCGCAAGCAGGAACAAGAACAGAGGAGAGGAGACCCATAGATCCTAAGGCCTCAAACTCATGGAGGAAAAGACGCACCACGCATGGAATAGGTGAAGGCGAGCTCAACGGACCAATGGGAAAACACAAGGGAACACCAACAGATGAAGAGCTTGAAATTAGTGTGTGTGTGTAAATTGATAAAAAATTTCATCATTATATGTTTATATATATTTGATTTCCCTCATCAAATATATAACGATGAAATATATAACTAACATAATTGTTAAATTATGATGTAAATAATAACATTATTTTCTTTTAAAACTTGTTTCTGTTACTTAAATACAAATTAACATGACATATTTATTAAAATATATATTTATTATTTCAAAATTACTTTTACTTAAATGCATTGACCACCTTTACTTATTTTTTAAGGTGTACTCAGCATTCTAGAATATTTACTGGTGTAATTTTGCCTTTCATATATTAAAAGTGGAGCAATTACGCCCTAAGGTTATGTTTGGTATGCAGCAATAAATTTGAGGGTTTGGGATTGGTAATAAGACAGGGAATGGAACTGGAAATCATGCTGTAGACTTACGTTTGGTACAAGGTAATATTTGACAGGATTGGCTCGATTAATTTTTATTTTAAAATCAGATCCAAGTTATGAAAAGACAATAATGCCCCTTCCAATAAGCAAGAGAGCGAGGAGAGGTAAAGCGAGCGGCAAGTTTAGAACGATAAGAGGAGAAGATAAAATTAGGGCGGAAGTGAGAAGGTCAAACTCATCTGAAAATTATTATAAATGAGGATATTTTTGTTCTAAAACTCTTCAATCCCAGAATTGAAAATGCAATATCGGGGGGAGGGCGGTCTGTCCAGTCCCACCCACGTGGCACTGTGCAATCCCAGGCCTTGCTCAATGCCACATACCAAACACCATAAATTGTCTCATTCCCTGATTCAGTCCCTGCTCCTCGCTCCCAATGTCACATGCCAAACGTGGCCTAAAAGTAACGTGCCTTTAACGCCGTCAATCAACACCATCTTCAACAACGTGAAATCACAATGCTGGCTGCTATTGTACTCTGCACTGCGATTGGACTCTTCAGCACCTTCACATATTAAAAGTGGAGCAATTACACCCTAAAAGTAACACGCCTATAAACCCGTCAATTAACACCAACAGCGTGAAATCACAACGCTGGCTGCGATTGGACTCTGCACTGGGAAAAGCTTAAGCGAAGAAGATGAAGAAGAAAATGAGAAATCCATACTTCGGTTCCATAAGTGCTAAAAAAAAAGTTTAAAATCTAGAAAACTTGGGAGGAGATAAAATAAATTCAAAATAAATGAAGAACCAACTAGGAACTAAAATGGAGAAGCTTTTTAGATTATTTTAATTTGACGGGGAGTGTGAAGGAGAGAGAAAATTTGGAGCGTCCAACTGCCAAAAAAAAATCAATTTTGTTCTTTTTTTTTTTTTTTGACCAGCAAAATCAATTTTGTTCTAGCCATCAATAAATTTACAAAGGAGCTTAATAGGGAAGGAGGCGGGCAAGACCCTCCAAAGCACTAAATGCTGAGCTCTGAGAAATACTAGCTATTTTGTGCTGAGATCTGAAGTTCTGACACTGGCGAGCTTTGCATCGTCTTCTTCACGTCTGCACCACTGTCGACTATGGGCAAAGCAAACTCGACTCAATGGTGATGGAGAAAACACTCTACCTCATGATGTTGTTTCGGTGAGGCAAAATTAACAGCATCAAAAGTGTGTTAGGTTGGGGTGAGATTTCTCCACTTTTAATATTTTAAGATGCTTAATGCATCTCAAAATATAAGTGAAGGTGCTAGCTTAATCCTTTCATTTATAACTAAGAAATAAAATGGTTTACTATAAATTTTTTATTTTATAAAAAATATTTTATGACGATATAATTAATATTAGTTATTTTTATGGAATAGTACACAATAACCTAGTAAACAAAGGTACGCACTAATTTGAACACAAAATATAAAGAGAAGTCAAAATCCAAATTTTAAAAGGTATGCACTACTAATGATCTACTTAGCTATTAACTGTTTTTGTTTTTCACTATAGACTACTCTAGTTTTAGTATTGACTAATTTTATTTTTAAAACTCTGAGTACCCTTTTAACAAAAATAGCTAATAGCAATAATCAACAGCTAAACAAAAATAGTTATCGGAACTCTAAAAACAAAAATAGTTGCTAGCTATGCAGGAATAGTCAAGAGGTTAAAAAGAGCAGTTGTTAAAGCTTTAGCTACACGCCACCAGAGCTCCAGTGGTCGAGTGTTGGAGAGGTCACTGGTCTTGGAGCTTCAACGGTGAGCCTCTAGCTATGGGTGCTTAGCAGGTATATATTTTTAAAAAACTAAAAGAAACCTGATTTGGGAGTTTGAAATTTACCTATCCTAATTCATCATTCAGCATTTCCAAGGGTATGTTACTGTCATTTTTTTTATTTAATTATCATTTTCTTAGAATTTATGACTTATGCTACATTATGTTCTAGATCGTCACAAGCAAAAAGGTAGATTTGATGGTAACAAACTGTAAAAACCAGAAGAGTTGATCGAGTCAGATAATCAAAGCGTATAATATCTCCTATCGTATTCTCTTTACATATATAAGGTTTATATATATATATATTCACTGATAAAAAAATATATGATTTTTCTACAACCTTTTACGTTTTTTGTGAAAAAAAGCATGTAATTATTGGAAAGAACAGAAGTATGTGATCCCATACAAGTGATGAAATTAATATTTGCATTGTCAACTTGTTCGGTATGTGCTCCTCTAGTCCTTAATATAAGATTTATTTAACTAATTTGATTAGATTAAGGAAGTTAGATAGGTTAGTTAATTATAATAAATATGACATGTTTTTCCTAAAACTCCATAATCATCTTCCTTAATATCTTCCTGTTGACAAAGAGAGTGGGCCCAGAAGAACTGGTCATTTTCTATTAATCATGAAAACGGAAAATCAATGTACACTTACACACTTAACCGATCCACTATTTATAGACTATACACAGCAAGCTCCCTAAGTTCCTAAGTCATACAACGATCAAAGTAAACGGGCCGTGCCTTAAGGCCCAATACACAAGATGGAAAACACCCTATATATTTCATCACTCCCCCTCAAGTTGGAGGGCGGAAGATGTCAACAGCACCCAACTTGGACAACATCCTATTCAATGTTTCAGCACCCACAGACTTAGTGAGGAGGTCAGCTTCTTGACTAGCAGATCGGACATGCAGTAGCTTGATCAATCCTTGCAGGAGCTTCTCTCTCACAAAGTGACAATCAATCTCGATGTGTTTCGTGCGCTCATGAAACACTGGATTCGCTGCAATATGCATAGCCGCTCTACTATCACAATGGACATCAACTGGCTCTGTCTAGTTGATCCCCAAGTCACTCAATAATCCAACCATCCACACTATTTCTGAGACTGCAGAACCTAAGGCCCTGTATTCAGCTTCTGCAGATGACCTAGAAATTGTAGCTTGTTTCTTAGTCTTCCACTTGATTAATGAACCTCCCAACTTCAAGATATAGCCTGTGACTGATCTTCTAGTAGTAGGACAGGATCCCCAATCTGCATCACAGAAGCACTTGAGTCTGAAATTTCCTTCAGCACTTAGGAGGATACCATGGCCAGGTGTCCCTTTCAAGTATCTGATCACCCCAAGTGCTGCAGCCATGTGTGTCTTTGTTGGGATATGCATAAATTGACTCAAGACTTGCACAACAAAAGAAATATCAGGTCTAGTATTGGTTAAATATATTAAACGACCCACTAGTCGCCTGTAGCGTGCGGGATCTGGAAGCAAATCTGCTTTGCTATCCTTTCCTTCTTCATATGCTCTTAACCTCAGATTTTGAGCCATTGGAATGGTAAGTGGCTTGCATCCACTCAAGCCTGTGTCAACAAAAGATCCAACAAATACTTTCTTTGTGTTAGCATAATGCCTTTCTTAGATCTAGCAATTTCAATTCCCAAGAAGTACTTCATGTCCCCTAAATCCTTGATTTTAAAATTATTATGCAGATAGTCTTTTAACTCCATTATTCCCTGTTCGAGTTTCCAGTGATCAGCAAGTCATCAACATAGACTAATATTAAGACAAGACCATCAACATGTTGCTTAGTAAACATTGAATAATCATGTTTGCTTTGAAAATAACCAGCATCATGTAAAGCAGAAGTTAGTTTGCAGTTCCACTGCCTAGAGGCTTGTTTAAGCCCATATAAAGACTTTCTTAGCCTGCACACCATGTTCTCCCCCTTGTTCTCAAAGCCCTGGGGCAAGGACATGTAAACTTCTTCCTTCAAGTCTCCCTGCAAGAATGCATTATTCACATCTATATGGTAAGCATTCCATTTATTTACAGCAGCAATTTTAAGAATAACTCTAACGGTTACCATCTTAACAACCGGGGAGAAAGTCTCATGGTAGTCAATCCCCTCCCTTTGAGTATATCCTTTAGCTACCAACCTAGCCTTATATTTGTCTATGCTCCCATCTGGTCTGTACTTCATTTTAAATACCCATTTGCACCCTATAGCTTTCTTTCCTTTAGGTAGATGCACTATATCCCAAGTCCTATTATTTTCAAGAGTATCTATCTCACACTTCATAGCCTTTACCCAATCTGAATTCTTTACAGCTTCATTATATGAGTAAGGTTCTGAGACAGAGTCAATAGTACAAAGATAACACATATAGTTAGGAGAAATATTACCATAGCTGATGTAACTCTCTATAGGGTACTTGCACTTCTGCTTCCTAGCAGCTGATCCATCTTGTTGATCAGCCACCAAGTTGCATATGTAGTCCTTAGCCCAAACTGGAGCTCTTCTCTCTCGAACAGGTCTTGCTGAAGCTTCGTTACTGCTCCTGGTTTCCTGTTGTGCATCTGTGGAGCCATTATTGTCAACGGGTTCTCTACTCTCCATATGATTTGGAGACTGCCGATCTACTTCTTCTTCAACAAAATCAACAAAAGGTGTATGATCGAAATAAAAGATGTCTTTTGGATTATGATTGGCTCCCCCTTTCGTGGTGCCTATGTTATCTCTGTAAGGAAACTTATATTCCATAAAAGTTACATGTCTTGAGATAAACATTTTCTTTGCTTCTATATCATACAACAAGTATCCCTTTTTATTGTTGGGGTACCCAAGAAATATGGAAGGTATGGATCTGGGTTTTAACTTGTCTTTGACAGTCAGATCTGTGGCAAAAGCTAAGGAACCAAAGGTTTTCAAATTTTTGTAATCTGCTACCTCACCATGTATTATTTCATAAGGAGTTCTGTATCCTAAAATCCTGGATGGCAATCTATTTACCAGAAAGGTGGCCATTTTAACACATTCGCCCCAAAATTTAACAGGAACATTTGATTGAATCATTAAACCCCTTGAAATCTGCATTAAGGTCCTATGTTTTCTCTCTACAATCCCATTTTGTTCAGGAGTATAAGTACAGCTAGTTTCATGTATTATCCCTTTTTCTTTAAAATAATTCTGCAAGTCATGATTGGTGAATTCTGTCCCATTGTCACTTCTAATTTTCTTAACATTCACAGAAAACTGATTGGATACATACGCTAAGAAATTTTTGATGTGATTCACAGTTTTATGTTTGTGTTTCATAAGAAAGATCCAAGTGGCTCTAGAAAGGTCATCAACAATAGTAAGGAAGTAACAATAACCATGATATGTGGGTGTCCTATATGGTCCCCACACATCCATGTGCAGCAATTCAAAACAAAATTTTGACTTAATACAACTAGGTGAAAAAGGAAGTTTGGTTTGTTTTGATTGAGCACAAACTTCACAATCTACATTCATAGAAATATTTCTGCCTTGTACAAATTTCAAATGTCTCAATACAGATAAAGGTGCATGTCCTAATCTCCTATGTAGTAACCGAATATCAAGATCATTACATGATTTGCTCCCTTTACAAATAGCATTCACAACATCATGTGTTTCAGTACAATTTAAAATGTATAAGCCATTAATCAATCTACCAGTCCCCTTCTTCTTCCCATCCTGAAGGCCCTGCATAAAACAATGATTAGGAAGAAAACATACCATGCAATTAAGTTCCCTAGTGATTCTAGGCACGGAAATTAGATTGAATTGTAGTTGTGGGGCATATAGGATGTCTTCAAGATAAAAATCATCAGAAAATTTAACATTTCCTATATGCGTTGCTACAACTCTATCACCATTTGGGATCTTAATTGTCTTAGTTGGTCCTCCGTACTCGGTAAATGTATCTAGTAATCTTAGATCACTAACTAGATGTGTAGTAGCTCCTGAATCAATAACCCATCTAACAGGCACACGATGAGAAGGAGAAAAATTATCCAAACCTGTACCAGTTAAGGCATGGACTGCTGTCTCTGAATCTTGCTTCAATAATTCCAGGAGGCGTTCATACTGCTCTGGTGTCAAGGAGGTTATCACAGTATTTGCTGAATGGGCTTCAGAATCCCCTTCACCTTTGGCATTTAATCCTGCTTGATTGGCCGCCCCTGTCTTGTTTGTTTTAGCTCTATTCCCTTTAAAATCTGAAGGGTAGCCTATTATCTGATAACAATGTTCTTTTACATGCCCCTTCTTGTGGCAATGAGAACATTCCAGTATGGTTCCACCCCTCCCCCTACCTCTGCCACGTCCTCTGCTTTGTGCCACCATTGCTATCCCGTCAATTGGTCCATGCATTGTAGAACCAGTAATGGTTTTCTGAGCCTCATCTTCAGAGATCATGGCATACGCTTGATTCACCATCGGTAGAGGGCTCATCAAGAGGATTTGACTTCGCGCCTGAGCATAAGTATCGTTAAGGCCCATGAGGAATTGTAATAGCTTCTGCTGTTGCATTACCTCAGAGTAAATCTTGGAAGTATCACATTTGCAGGAAGGGATTGGAACCAGAAATGATTGTTCTTCCCAGAGTTCTTTCAGTCGTGTATAATACCCTGATACAGAGAGACCGCCTTGTCGAAGGGAGGAGATTTCTCGGTAAATTGTGAAAATGCGAGAGCCTGAAGCTTTATCGAATCGTTCTTTTAAATCAAGTCAGACCAGTCGTGCATCTTGAAAAAAAACAGCTCCATTCGCAAGCTCTTTCGACATTGAGTTGAGGATCCATGAGAGCACGACTGCATTGCAGCGCTCCCACTGTTCCTTCATGCTATCGTCTTGCTTTTCTTTCGTGCAAGATCCATCCACAAACCCCAGTTTGTGTTTTCCCAGCAGAGCAATCCGCATTGCCCTGCTCCAAATGTTGTAATTTTCAGCTCCCGTCAGAATTTGAGAGACTATCGTAGCTCCCTGTGTATCTGAGGGATGCAAATATAGAGGATTATTGAAATTCAGGTTTGCTGCGGCTGAGTCGTTCATCCCTTTCGATTCTCCCATTTCTGGCAATCCCGATCTTGTGTGCCTTCGGTGCCGTCAGGATTCGTCGATGCGCTCGCCGCTATTCTTGGTGTCTTTAATTTTCACCGAAAGTCGTCGTTCTCCTGCGCAACTCCTCTTCGAACATGCCAGAAGCTCAAGAACGATGTCGTTCACCGAAGAACATCTTTCTTCTGCAGCTCCTCTTTGAACATGCGGGAAACACAGGGACGACGTCGTTCATTCTATCTTTCCATTTCTTGGACCTTCAGGACCTTGCTCTTGATACCATGTTGACAAAGAGAGTGGGCCCAGAAGAACTGGTCATTTTCTATTAATCATGAAAACGAAAAATCAATGTACACTTACACACTTAACCGATCCACTATTTATAGACTATACACAGCAAGCTCCCTAAGTTCCTAAGTCATACAACAATCAAAGTAAACGGGCCGCGCCTTATAGGCCCAGTACACAAGATGGAAAACACCCTATATATTTCATCACTTCCCTTCCTTTTTTAATATCAATAGGGGTAATTGAGAAAAAATTAATAAATATGAGAAATAGATCTTATATTTAGGACCAAAATTAACTAAACAATTAGATCCTATATTAAGAATCTAATAAGTATTTAGTACTCCCACTGGTCCTCAATATAAGATCCTTTTTGTAGTGTAAATTACACTACAAAAATGGTTTTATATTTAGGATGGGAAGAGTAATATTAAAGTGCGTATAAATTTTGATTTTATGTTTGGCCATGATTTCTAAGAATGTTATGTTCTTTGGACACAAAATCAGTTTTTGTACTCATGGCATTTTTTATTTACCAAAAGTTGTCCATAGTTGGGGGCCTTGACACAGTATTTAGGATAGAGACTAGGAAGGGGAATCACTAGGAACCATTACCTATGGGTATGGCTGGATTGGATGTAGATGCTTCAGTCCGAGTGATAGAACCCACAATATTGGCCCAGAAATCTGAAGTATTATTACTAAACTGAATAATAAGTCCACACATCTACAAAGACTCAAGCGGAACTATTTATACTATGTACAAGTAACTAAAACAAATCAAACCACCCTATATGGGCCATAGCCTTAAGGCTTAATCACTCATAATACAATATGACACACTCATTACTTCCCCTCAAGTTAGAGGGTAAAAGATATCAATAACATCCAACTTGGATAACGTCTTCCTTAAAGATTTTGCTCTTAAAGATTTAGTGAGGATGTTAGCTTTTTGTCCAGAAGAACGAATATGCTACAGATTGATTAGCCCTTGTTGGAGTTTCTTCCTCACAAAATAACAATCAATTTTGATGTGTTTCATGAAACAGTGGGTTTGCTGCCAAATGCGTAGCCACTCTACTATCATAACAGACATCAACTAGTTCTAAATGCCCGATGCCTAAATCTTTGAGCAAGCCAACGATCCACACTAATTTTGAGACAGCAGAGCCCAAAACCCTATATTCAGCCTTGGTAAAAGGTCTGGAAACTGTAGCTTGTTTCTTTGTCTTCAATATTACCAGGCTCCCAACTTCGACAGATAACTTGTGATTAACCTTCTTGTAGCATGACAAACACCTCCTAGTCAATAGCATTTGAGCTATAAGTTTTTGTAAAGCCCTTAACCCACAAAACATTATAAACTCGTCATAAAATCACTATTATGGTAGAAAAGGAAATATGTTACAACTTACTACCATAGTAGAAAGAAATTTGTATAATTTTAGAAATTAACATTTAAACTCGGTTCAAACTCAAACTCCATTGCATGCAACTAAAATAATTCATTAACATCCATTGGGCCTCCGAGCCTCCGGCCCGGGTAACAAAAGACATCAACATCAGCCCATACGATTGGTTTCCAATAATGTGTATCAAAGTTTCACAAAACACTAGAAATGGCCTCCGACCAACCAAAAATAAGGAGATAACATTTCCTCCAGTTTACAATAAGACCAACAATCAAAATATTTCAAAAGGGGCCTTAAATGTGGCAATATACAATTAGCCATACATATACAAGGGCTAGAGGCCTAAAACTAACCAAGCTCAAGCCTCTGCGTTTCTTCCTGATGGCACACGCCTAGAACCTTCACCTGAAAACGTTGTAAACCACGGGGTGAGACAACGTCCTAGTAACCAGCCTTTCCAATTCAAGGTACAACTAAATAGGTGCTCGTGAGGTGTCAAGTGGGTCAGTTCACAAGTAATATGATAAATGAAAGCCACAATATGTCATGCAAGTGCAATGGTGCAATCCCATCAACCATATCCCTCATTTTGGGGGATTTTCAAGAGCCAAACCCGGCCTATCCCTCACTATGGGGGACGTAAGGAGCCATAAAAGGCATATCCCTCACTCTGGGGGACGTATGGAGCCAAAAGGCCTATCCCTTACTATGGGGGACATAAAGAACCAACCATCATGCATTAATGGAGGCCTTACCACGTGGTAGTAAGAATCAAAACTCTCACCAATTCCCAATTCATGCATCATGCTCAAACCGTAATCAAAGAGTAAATGATCATTTCACAATTAACTTCTTTCAGTGGCCTATCTTTCACAAGTTCCAGATTCAATCAATATCAATTAAAACCCCACAAGACGGTTTTCCTTTTCAATATACAACATACACTTTGAACATAGTTGTTACTCGAAGCACAAAACATAAATCCACTCACAATACCACAAAAGCATGTACAAAGGATTGGAAAGTGGTTACCTCTCGCCTGAGCAAGGAATAACAAACCAACAATACGGCCTCGTGCACCAACAAGGCTCACAACCGGTCTACACAAGCACACAACCATTATGTATTAGCTTTCAACTAATAATGTGGCAAAACAACACTTGGGGACACAAAATTCCTAGCTCTAACCACAACTCTACCCAACTAAAAAGGGTATAACCATCAAGGCAACACTCCAAGGTCATAAAAATCCATTAAAACCTTAATTCCTTTCCAAACATCAATTAAAACTCATAACCTCAAGGACCCACTATAGGAATTCAACACCCAAACATCCCATTTGAACATTTGAAGTCTTAACAACATTCTAAACCGATTAAACATCCAATTTAACCCTTCTTAACATAACCCAAATCACAAAACTCAAAATCAACTTCCACATTATCATCCTCAATCACAAACCTCCCATTCTCATAAACCCTAACTTCAAAAACTCCAAGTTCTTTAAATCCAAAAAAACTACACCGATTAAATACTTAGACTAACCCAGAGCAATCAATTAAACTCAAAACAATCGGTTAAAAACCTCAATTCCATCACAACCTAGAGAACTCTAGGGTTTCACCATAAATCCTCAGAAATTCCAAGAAAGAAAGTAGATTAGAGGTTAAAATTACTTACTTGAGGTAATGGATCCTTAGAAATGCCCCTCTCCAAGCTAAAAATGCAAAACCCTAGCACAGCCTCTCTCTCTTCCTTCAGATTTTCTATTTTTCGCACATCTGACCCCTCCCGCAACTATATAGATTCGACCCCTTTCGCCGTGGCAAACCCATAAGTTCGCCGTGGTGAACTAATCCCGAAAGGAATTACTCGCCTGAAAACCTGACTTCGCAGCAGCGAACTCCAATTTTCGCCGCGGCGAAACCTTCCTGAAAGGACACTCCTCCCGAAACTCCCAGTTCGCCGCGGCGAACAAACCTTGAGAGGGATTGTTCACCTATTCCTTCAACCTGCCTCAATCCCAAGCCAAACACCAAGATCAAGGTTAAATCACTAATCTATCCTCAAAATCAACCAAAAAGAGGCTATTAAAACCCGATAAAACTCAGGACGTTACAGTTTTCCTCTACACTCAGAAGAATACCACCTCTTGGTGTTCCCTTTAGGTATCTAACTACTCCAAGTGCAGCAGCCATGTGTGCTTTTGTTGGCATGTGCATGTGCTAGCTCAACACCTACATAGGGAAAGAGATATCAGGTCTAGTTGTTGTTAAATATATCAAATGACCTATCAATCTTCTGTAGCATTTTGGATTTTTTAAGAGATATGTTTTGCTATCTTTTCCCTCTTCATATGCCCTTAACCTTAAGGTCTGAGCCATTGGAATTATAAACCACTCAAACCTGCATTAGCAAGAGGATCGAATAGACATTTCCTTTGGGTCAATATAATTCCTTTCTTAGACCTTGCAATTTCAATTCCTAAAAAATACTTCATGATTCCTGAGTTTTTGATCTTAAAATAACTCTGTCAAAAAGCTTTCAACTCTCTTATACCAATCTTGGAGTTTCTTGTAATGAGTAAGTCATTAATATAAACCAGTACTAACACAAGACCATCAGTATGCATTTTAATGAACATAGAGTAATCTTGTTTACTTTAAAAATTTCTAACATTAGTTAAAGTAGAGGTTAATTTACTATTCTATTGTCTAGAGGTTTCACTACAACAAAAAAGAGTTTTTACCTCCCTTGTTTATGTCCATTTAAAAAAAAAAGACATAAAAAGTTATATTTTTTCATCTGTTTTGTAAAACACATGCAAAAAGTGTAGATTCTTTCTCTGTTTTTGCAAAATAGCTAGAAAATCTCAAGCTATTCACTTTTTTTCCACAGAAGCAGACGGGACTATATGGTTTCTAGTCTCTTTCACCAAAACAAATGGGAATACGTGTTCATTTCTTTCTTTCTTTTCTTTTTTTCCAAATTTCATTCAAAACCGTACGCCTTATCACTCTTGATCACACCGTCTCTCGCTCAGCTCACACAGGTTCTTTATTCCCATTGCATAGTTTGACGCTCAGCTCGCTGTCCTCTTCTCCATTCACTACTGTTTTAGGTGTGCCAAGAATAGGAATAGAGATAGTGGTATCCCCTGCCACCACCCACCCGTCTCCGGGTTTGTTGTGGATGGACGGTGTTGAATGGAGGCGGTGAGTATTTTGTGTGTTTTTTTCTGGGTGTTTTGCTATGAAGGAAGGGCGCTGAATGGAGGCGGTGGGTACGGGTGAGAGGTTTGCTACGGAGGAAGGGTGCTAAATAAAGGCTGGAGTATGGGGTGGCACCCTCTAGACTTTTTGCATAGATAAAGAAGTTGAGGAAGAAAATAAATTGGTGTAGTTAAGTGAATCATTTTTACTAAATAAATAATAAAGAAGCCAGTGAAGAGAAATTATATCCTTGCTCTCCT